>NC_085870.1:4699252-4714252 GCF_034702125.1 Engraulis encrasicolus
CCTCCTCCTCCCAGTAATGCCAGTCCAGCTCGCCGCCTCCTCTCCTCCTCCTCGACGTCCATCTCCATCTCGACGCCGCCGCCGCTGTATGTCGTTGCCGTGGCGTCCAGCTCGGGCAGGTTGAGCCAGTTGCCCACCAGGTCGGCGAAGACGTTGTCGCCCAGCACCAGGGGCTGGCGGTTGCGCGAGCGGCTCATGAGCGACGACGTCCAGTCGCTGGCCTCGTCCTCCATGCTGTCCTGCGTGATCTCGCTGTCCAGCGACGGGCCCTCACGCGACAGGCTGTACAGGATGCCCGGCAGGTCCAGCGGTGGGGGCGTCGGCTGCAGTTGGTGCTGATGCTGAAGGTGCTGCTGCTGATGATGCTGCTGTTGCTGGGTGGTGTCGGAGGGCAGGTGCCCGAGCCGCGGCCCGCAGAACTCCACCTGGGGGGCGGTGTAGCCGGACACCCTCATCAGAGGGGGCCCCAGCCCCAGGCCCAAGCCCAGCCCCAGGCCCTCGCTCTCTAGGCTGGAGGAGGAGGGCGAGGTCCCCAGGCTGCTGCGGTGACGCGCCTGCCGGGGGCGCTCCTGAGGGCAGGGGCGGAGAGCTACTGAGGCAGGGCGCCGGGCGGCTGGGGGGCGGTGCTGCGGCCTCAACTCCTGGGGGTGCTGGAACTCCTGGGGGTGTTGGAACTCCTGGGGTTGTTGGAACTCCTGGGGGTGCTGTTGGAGCTCCTGGGGGTGCTGTTGGAGCTCCTGCTTGGAAGGCTGTGGCTTTGGGGGTGTTTGGGGAGCAGGTTCACATGTGCTGGTGGTGGCGATGGTGGTGGCGGTGGCGGTGGTGGTAGCAGGGTTTGGTCTGGTGAAGGTGGCGTTGGCGTTGGTGGGGGCGGAGACGGGGGCGGGGGCTCTGACGGAGATCTCCAGGCGCTCGAGGGCCGTCTGCACCTGGAGGAGTTTGAGCTCCTGAAGCGCCCCCATCATGGAGTTCATCTGGGCATGGAGGCCATCGCCAGCCTCGCGCATCGACAACTGGGGAGAGAGAGGGAGAGAGAGAGAGAGAGAGAGAGAGAGAGAGAGAGAGAGAGAGAGAGAGAGAGAGAGAGTTAAGTAAAGTCAAGTCATTTCATTTCTCTAGCCTATTTATTAGAGATGCACCAGATCCTGATTTTTAGGATTCTGCCGGATACCTGATCCATTGCTTAAGATCTTGCCGGATCCGGAACCGGATACCGGATCCGGATACCGGATCCTACGAAAGGGTTGAAACACATTGTCTACTCGCACACGTGGGCCCTTTTTATTACGTTGGCTCAAACTATTTTTTAGACTCATTGCCTTGCTGCCAAACTGCCTGCAACAGCCGCTTCCAAAGGGCTTTCACTCCATGCAGTGATTGGGATTGTGAAGGACTAGAGATGCACCAGATCCTGATTTTTAGGTAACTGCCGGATACCGGATCCACTGCTTAAGATCCTGCCAGATCCGGATCCGGAGCATCTCTACTATTTATATAGAATGTTGTTGACCCCAAAGTGCTTACGTCCAAATGACGAATACAGTTTTTGTAAATTTCAAATGAGAGATAGTAAATACAAAATAGAAAATAAATCTAGACTGAGCGAGAAGGACAGCCATAGAGAGAGGAAAGAAGGCGTTATAAAGGAGTATAGAAACACAAGATAGATTAGTTTCCATGACACATAATTTATAAACAAAAAACCTCCGACTCTCAGAATCTCAGTGCATGGTACTATCCAATACCCCATTTGTGTGTTCGAAACCGGAAATCGGAAACTCGCATTGACATCCTCTTTGAATCTGAAACTGCCGATGTCTTCTACTCTACCGTACCTCTGCCTCATGAGTTGTCTGTCGCCACTGTTAAAAGTCCTGTGTACTATATTGTTCATTGCTGTCCTCTAATGCTTGTTCTGTGTACTATATTGAGTGTTAAAAGTAGAGATGGACCGGATCTTGATTTTTAGGATCCTGACGGATACCGGATCCACTGCTTAAGATCCTGACGGATCCGGAACCGGATACCGGATCCTACTAAAGGGTTGAAACACATAACCTACTCACACACGTGGGCCCTTTTTATCACGTTAGCTCAAACTATTTTTTAGACTCATTGGCTTACTGCCACACTGCCTGCACTGGCCGCTTCCAAAGGGCTTTCACTCCATGCAGCGATTGGGGTTGTGAAAGACTGACTGAAAAGCCTAGGCTACCGAATCCTGGATCCTGGAACCAGATCCGGATCCTGTGAAAAACCCTATTATCCTGCCGGATCCGGAACCGGATCTTGGATCCAATGCATCTCTAGTTAAAAGTCCTGTGTAGTGTTCCTTCCTGTGTACTGTATAGTTGCCTCCTGTCCCTCGTGCCTCAGGGCTGCTCTGAGTGACAGTTATGAGTTGGATCTGCTCTGCCCAGCAGACAGAAGGGAAGCGACTATGAGGCCGTTAACGTGTCACACTATTACAGGCAACACTCACACACACACACACACACACACACACACACACACACACACACACACACACACACACACACACACACACACACACACACACACACACACACACACACACACACACACACACACTAAGCGCCTCTCTGGGGACAGGGCCAGGGTGTGTCTGCATTTGTTGCCCTCCGGTCCCTTTCTCTGTTTGTGTCATATGACCCGATTATGACTGACTATGGTACCCCATATGGACCAAATCTCACAGGGGGGGCGTGGGGGTGATATTAATTTGGAAAAAACAAAACCCAGAGAAAGCCAGGGAGAGGTTGCCTGGTTAACACCAGACCTAATCAGAAGTGAGATTAGGTCTGGGGAGTTGCCTATTGTAAATTCTGTAGGGGGCAGAACACTTGGCTATTGTGACACACTGCCCTGCTCTCTGATTGGGCAGAGAAACTGTAAAGGTCGGAATGCTTGACCATTATGACACAGGTACCATGATCTTGGCCGTTATGAGTCATCCTCGTCAGACTGTCTTTCGTCTTTCAGATCGAAACGATTGTGTAGAACTGAAGGCAGTATGGAAGTTCCCAGGATTGGGGTGATATTAATTTGGAAAAAAAACTAAAACCCAGAGAAGGCCAGGAAGAGGGGGAGAGGGAGGAGGGAGAAGAAATAAAGGGATACATCAGATAGGTATAGCAATTATGATGACGGATAATGATAATGATATGTAATCATTATAATGATATAGCAGCTGAGAGAGAGAGAGAGAGAGAGAGAGAGAGAGAGAGAGAGAGAGAGAGAGAGAGAGAGAGAGAGAGAGAGAGAGAGAGAGAGAGAGAGAGAGAGAGAGAGAGAGAGAGAGAGAGAGAGAGAAGGAAACCAGAGACAGGGGGAAAGATAAAGAGATGGAGAGACAATGCAAACTTGGAAGGAGGAAAAGAGAAAGTCAAGTCAGAGAGAAAGAAAGAGAAAAATAGAGAAAGAGAAAGAGATGGAGAGACAATGGGAACTTGGAAGGAGAAAGAGAGAAAGTCAAGTCAGAGAGAAAGAAAGGAAGAGAAGAATAGAGAAAGAGAAGAATAGTGAGAGTCGGTCACATGACTTGGCGGTTTAAGCCTCGGGGCCCCACAGCCTGTAGCTATGGAGTAACAATCTGGAGTCATGTCTGGACATGAAACACTACTACAACACACACACACACACACACACACACACACACACACACACACACACACACACACACACACACACACACGCACGCACACACACAGCACACACACACACACACACACACACACACACACACACACACACACACACACACACACACACACACACACACACACACACACACACACACACACACAGAGAGAGACACACAGACACACACAAACACAGACACACACACACACACACACACACACACACACACACACACACACACACACACACACACACACAGAGGGAAGCTGACAGGGGGGACAAAGGGGTCACTTGTCCCGGGCCCAGGGAGACAGGGGGCCCTGAAATGGAACCTCAATGCATTGTTCGTGTCGTATTTGGGGACCTTTCAGATGACTTTGGCCCAGGCTCAGTCAAAGCTGTCACTGGCCCTGCACACACACACACACACACACACACACACACACACACACACACACACACACACACACACACACACACACACACACACACACACACACACACACACGCACACGCACACGCACACGCACACACACAAAATGACAATGATATTGACTTGGCAAGCTAAAGTGTAACAACAACACAAACTCATCATTTCCACACCGAAACAACTCAGCTGTTAACGGCTCGACAATAACCGTCAAATTCAGCCAGGGATTATGAATTGAAGTGTACAGTAACCGCCAACTTCAGCCACAGTAGGGCTTATGAGTTATAGTAACCGCCAAATTCAACCATAGGGTTATTATAGCAGGGGTTCCCAACCTTTTCCAACTTGGGGCCCAATCGAAATTGTCACAAATGTTCGGGGCCCACCTCTGACCCGATTACGAATAAAACTCACACAAATCAACAACAACACACACCAAAATATGATTATTATTTTTGGAAAATTTCAAGGCCCACTTGGAATACCTTCAGGGCCCACCGGTGGGCCCTGGCCCATAGGTTGGGAATCACTGAATTAACGTGTACAGTAACCGCTAACTTCAGCCACAGTAGGGTTTATGAGTTATAGTAACCGCCAACTTCAGCCATAGGACTTATAAATTATAGTAACCGCCAAATTCAAACATAGGGCTTATGAATTGAAGAGTACAATAACCGCCAACTCCAGTCATAGTGATTACGAATTGAAGTGTACAGTAACGGTCAACTTCAGCCATAGGGCGCCAACTTCAGCCATAGGGCGCCAACTTCAGCCATAGGGCGCCAACTGCAGCCATAGGACTTATAAATTATAGTAACCGCCAAATTCAGCCACAGGGCTTATGAATTGAAGTGTACAGTATGGGAGGGAGCCCAAAACAATTAGGCAAGCTCCAAGCTGTCACAAACAGTGGCAGACAAAGCACTACACTAAACTACACACAAACATGGACAACAATAATACAGAGAATGTAGACACCAACAGCATGGAGTGAAACTCTGGAGCATGCCTGGGCATGATCCACAGCTACTAAAACAACACATACACTGAGTTACCAAACGATAAAAACAATAACAACAATAACATACTGAGATATTTAGTATAACTGTTTGAACTGCATGAAATATCCAGTATATGCAAAACAATTAGGCAAGCTGTCACCATAAACAACACAGACAACAAACACCTCCTGCTGTGCATAAGCATGGACTGTTAGTTACACAACAATACAGACAAATACACATGTCGAAACAGAAACGGTACCATTACCATTAAGATCGCAGACAATTAAACAACTATGCCGTTTTCTATGCCTTATTGTCAATATTGTTATAGAAAACAGATAGTTTTGTATCGATAATGTGTCACACACTAAATGAGCTGCAGGATACACTTACACATTTGATGATTTAATTTGTGGTTCTATTACAATTACACACAAGGGAGATCTCTGAAATAACGAGACTGTACACAGTTCATTAAAAACACACTCTAAGTGTCTTCAAGTTCAAAGTCAACATCAACAGAGGATCCAGGTTTCCTTTTAACCTCGTAAGCATGTACCAGTGTCAACATCACAGCTGGAAACATTACATTAGCCACAGAGCTTCGGAAAGCCACAAGCCATCCTCTTACCTTATTACAACAAAAACACACACAGGGGGTCCTCCTCTTCTTCTTTCTTTCTACTCCTCTGTCTTTCCCTCTCTCCCTCTCTCTCTCTCCCTTTCTTCTTTTCTTTCTTTTCTCTTCTGCTGCTGAGTGTCAACCCTCTCTCCTTTCAAAAGCTCGCTCTGGCCTGCCTTGCGCTCGTACACGTCTCATCCGATTGGCCCAGAGCTCTGCCCCCAGACACAGGATGGAATGTGATTGGCTATTGTCTAGACGCTAATCCCAAAACAAGGGATGGGGGGTGTGGGGTGGTTAGCGGAGCGAGACTGATTGACAAAGAGCGGGTGAGAGTCATAACAGCAAGAGAGATGAAGAGAGGAGGGGGGGGGGGGGGGGGGGCAGTGTGTGTGTGTGTGTGTGTGTACACGTACATGGATGTGTGTGTGTGTGTGTGTGTGTGTGTGTGTGTGTGTGTGTGTGTGTGTGTGTGTGTGTGTGTGTACACGTACATGTGTGTGTGTGTGTGTGTGTGTGTGCGTGCGCGCGCGTGCGTGCGTGTGTGCGCGCGTGTGTGTGAAATGACTCAGGGGTTGCCATATGTTTGGATGGTTGAGTTTGTACTCATTCTCTCCTCAATTATGAAGCCGTCCTGGAGTGAGTGGTATAGATCTGGGGCGTTGATGTGTGTGTGTGGGAGGGGGGGCGGGGTGGTAATGTGGTTTTGGAGCAGGAAATGCATACATATGATTTGTGCGTGCGTACGTGCGCGCTTGCGTGTGTACGTGCGTGCGTGCGTGCGTGTGTGTGCGCATTCGTGTGTGCGTGCGTGTGTGTTTGTATGTGTGTGCGTGTGTGTGTGTGTGTGTGTGTGTGTGTGTGTGTGCGACTGTGTGTGCATGCGTGTCTGTGTGTGCGCGCACATGTGTGTGTGTGTGTGTGTGCGAGCGTGCGAGCGTGCGTGATGAGGACATGAGTGTTGAACTGGATTGGGCCTGCTGTGTTAAGCATCCAGCATTAAAACAGATGACAGACCATGTGGTGAACAGAGTATCTATATTTTATGATGCTTGGTGTCCACATATCAGCAGATTTAGCCTCGGTTGTAATATTTATTGATAATTTAATAATTTATGCTGCATGTCCACAGTCTAGTTAGTTGTAAGAAATAGGGCCATGTTCATTGATATTCATTCATATCCATCACACTATTTATGAACTTCTGAAATACCAATCACATGTAGCCTACATTTTACATTTAAAAGGCGCGATTTTAACAGTCAAGTCAAGTTAGCTTTTTTTGTCATTTTCTTCATATGCACAAGACATACAAGGGAAATGAAATTACGTTTTCTCTGTATACCATGCCAGGACAGACATATACAAGACTGACATTTTACAGACTGACATAAAGTGCAAGACATGACAGATAAGTGGTCAAATAACGTTCGTAACTGTAACATTTGAATTGAATACTTTTTTAAATGCAATTTTACAATGTCTTATATTCGGGAGAGTGGCCATTAACCTTTTTTTCTGACCATTGAACAATTGTCAATCTCACCATTCTCCTCACCCCTGCACCATTCTCCTCACCCCTGCACCATTCTCCTCACCCCTGCCCCATTCTCCTCACCCCTGCACCATTCTCCTCACCCCTGCACCATTCTCCTCACCCCTGCCCCATTCTCCTCACCCCTGCACCATTCTCCTCACCCCTGCCCCATTGACCAGCAGTCATTTGCTCTCCAGCAGGGATGGAATGTAACTCCATGGGCCCCTGGGCCAGACAACAAGAAAGGCCCCCCTTAATGGGTGCTGCTGACAAAATGATTCAGGGTTTTAGGGGTATGGGGTGGAGTCCTCTGAGATATTTTGAAAATACACTTCCTAAAAGTGCAATTTTAACGCAATATGATTATGGAAACATAGAGGCATGGGCTTCAGGGCCCCCTTGACTCTTGGGCCCCTGGGCCTGGGCCCGGTAGGCCAGTGTTCACACAATAACAACCGTCCTTGCTCTCGAGGTGTAATACGAGTGTGAGCAGGTCATTTTAAGTGCCCTCTGAGAAGCCCTTGAAAGCTCAATGGAGGAGAAATGTGACCGGATCCCCTGGCCTGCCTGCCTGCTAACTAGCCCCTACTCCACACTAACTGCCCCCCTACTCCACTCTAACTGCCCCTCTACCCCACTCAACTGCCCCTCTACCCCACTCTACTGCCTGACAGACAGAGTAAGTGCTAATAAATCTCTTTCTCTTTCACCACAGATAGCGCCCCATGTGGCCCAAAGTGCCTCGAGATGGCCGTTAAGTACAGTGTCATACACACACACACACACACACACACACACACACACACACACACACACACACACACACACACACACACACACACACACACACACACACACACACACACACACACACACACGACGCACGCACATGCGCACACTCTCTCTCTCTCCCTTTCTCCCTCTCCCTCTCTCTCTCTCACACACACACACACACACATACACGTTCAAACAAAGGGAAGTCACCGGCAGCAGTCGTCTCATTATCATTCCATGGGCCCATCTAAGCATACGCTCGCCGGGAACAAAAGATCTTTGTGTCTGCGTCTCCGTTCCGCTGCGGCGCGCTCCGCTTTTCAAGGTAGAATCATTACAGCCATCAGGGATCTGTGATGCGCAGTTAATGTTAATCCAACTCTTGAAGAGTCTCATTTTAATCATTCATACTGTTGATCCTACTTTCTTAAAGTGTTGAATCAACTCTACAACATTGACAGTGTCTGCCCTGCTCTAGTCTACTCTGCTCTGCCCCATCTCACATATGCTTGCCTTCATTAGGCTTAATGAGACGTCTTTAGGAGCCCCGGCCGGCGAGTCGGCGACGGCAGGTAATTACTGTTTACCTTCCAGGCTCAGCCGTCCCATCGGCCCATCCAGCCGTCCCACAGGCCCATCCAGCCGTCCCACAGGCCCCATCCCTGCACATGTTGTCCTCAGCAGGGAGTTCGCTGTGCTACATACTGCCAGACTGACTGACTGAGTGCATTCACCGCCTGTACAAATGACCTGTGTGTGTGTGCACGCAGCGGGTCTCTCTCTCTCTCGCACGATCACGGTGGTGATTACAGATGAATTATTCACGATTCACGACAAACCCCTTCACAGGGACCCATACATACATAAACTCTCTCTCACACACAGACACACACAGACACACACAGACACACACACACACACACACACACACACACACACACACACACACACACACACACACACACACACACACACACACACACACACACACACACACACACACAAGGTCAAGGAAGCACACATGCATGCAAACAAGCAACACAAACACACCTTCACACACAGGCACCTTCAAAAGCCAACCTAGATGATGTGACACTAGTAGGCTACACACAGACGAACACAGTCAGTAGGGCATAGACATAGGGGTGTACATAATAATCAAAATGTATCAATAGATCCTACGCCGACAATCAAATCGAATCATATATCATATCGTGGGCCATTCTTAAAGGGGTATGCCACTATTTTGGGGCTTAATACAGTTCAAAACATTGGCCGGGGTTTATAAAGGTGGTAAAGTGTCTTATTTTTCATGTTAAGCGTTGTTTGCATTAAGACAAGTTAAAAGAGGGCGTATGTAGCTAAGCTAGTGAAAGTCAATGGATCCGTGTAGCATGTAGCTACAATGGCTTACATGAAAAATAAGACACTTTACCACCTTAATAAACCCTGGCCAACGATTTTAACTGTATTAAGCCCCAAGATAGTGGCATACCCCTTTAAGTATCGAAAATAATCGAATCGCTAGCCCATGCTCAATGCCCTAGCTCCATAACATAATAGAAGTAGAAAAGTGATTAGCAAAAAAAAAGAATCAAATGGAATCGTATCGTGGGTGGGCATTCTTAAGTATTGGAAATAACTGAATCACTGCCTTAAAAAAACGATATCAAATCTTATCGTCATGGAGGCTGTGATTGATGTATGGCAGGAGGTGAGATGGCATACCGCTAGAACACACAGGAAGTTCAGCCCTGGGTAGGAGCTTCATTTCCTGCTGCTGACGTTCTCTGCTTTCCAAACAAACAAACTACAGTACTGCAGGAATGACAAACTACAGTGCAAGCTGCAGGAATTACGAGGGAATGAGCACAGAGAAAATTGGGCATTTCTGTATCATCAGTTGCAAGAGCACTGAGGCAAAAAAAAATTGATGGTCTCAAATGAGAACAAACTCTTTCTCTGCCTTGTACGCACACACACACATACACAAACGTGCATGAATGCCTGCACACGCGCACATGCACACACACACACACACGCGCACACGCACGCACGCACGCACACACACACGCACGCACGCACGCACGCACGCACGCACGCACGCACGCACGCACGCACGCGCACACACACACACACACACACACACACACACACACACACACACACACACACACACACACACAGCCTTAAGCTAAATGGTGCTCCTGTCCCAAATAAGTCATCTTTTGTGTGTGTGTGCCTGTGGATGTGCATGTGCAAGTTTGTGCATATACAGTGTGTGTGTGTGTGTGCGAGCTGTTTATTTTTTGTGGGTTTTTTTACCCACCAGCATTGTTTTTGTGTTCTTGTCTCTTATTCTGTTGTACATTGTGTTTCGTGTGTGTGTGTGTGTTTGTGTGTGTGTGTGTGTGTGTGTGTGTGTGTGTGTGTGTGTGTGTGTGTGTGTGTGTGTGTGTGTGTGTGTGTGTGTGTGTGTGTGTGTGTGTGTGTGTGTGTGTGTGTGTGTGTGTGTGTTCTTCCAATTAAACCCTCTCCCTGTAGCTTGCCTGAGTCAGTTCTATAAAATTGACAGAAGAGAAGAGAAAAGAAGAGAAAAGAGAAGAAGAGAGGAAGGGAGAAAAAAAGGAAAAATAATAAGACAGGAAATGAAAGCAGATTGGAAGAGACGAAAGTGCAGTAAACGAGATACAGCCCTATTCTTCTATCACACAGATGATGACTCACTGGTCAAAGCCATGTGAATGTCAGGACCTATGCATCAGGGCCAAGTCAGTACCTATGCATCAGGACCAAGTCAGGACCTATGCATCAGGACCAAGTCAGTACCGGCCAATGGGGCAAAGCAAGCCACTGTTTCTGGCACGCCACCACCACAGGCTGCTCAGAGGAGAGATGGAAGACACCCTTGGGCCTCGTATAAGACACCATTGGGCCTCGTATAAGACACCATTGGACCTCGTATAGGACTCCCCATTTGCTGCACTGTACTGTATGTGCACATCTGGGAAGTCCTTTTTCATTTAAGTCAACATCAAGTTGATATGATTTTATAAATTATTTATGCTCATTTTTTATTTTGATGTTACTTAATGGCGTTTGCATTTTTCAGTGGTGGCTTTAGTGTTTGTCGAGTCTGAAACGCACACACACACACACACACACACACACACACACACACACACACACACACACACACACACACACACACACACACACACACACACACATTCACACACACACACACCGACACACACACACAAGCCTGAAGGGGAGCCACAGGTGATGCCAGACGTGACAGCAGCTGCCAGCTCATGGCCAGATGACCATGTAGACTAGGAGCGTGTTCCATTCTGTGATACAGTGCACTTTCCACCCTCAACTTAACGGCAACATTTGAGGGTGAAGTGCAGGTCCAATTCACGTTCTGTCTGATACACTTCACGGAAATGACGGTTGTCGCGTGTCATCAGAGTTTACCAACCGCCAATATACAATTCATCACGGAAGACACTGTTCCTTATGTTGACGATTTTTTAACTTACCCCTTTCTCTTATACACATGATTATTGTCTTTGGAATCAAAACTATGCTGTCATCACAGAGATTCGTTTGACGATCTGACACTCAACCAGGGAGGAAACTACGTCACAAACATGGCGGCCGTTGAGTGCGAAAAGTGTACATAACTCCACACTTCAAAAAACGTCCGGTTTGAGGGTGTTATCCGGGTAGTTTACAGTACACTTCACCGCCGCGATTAGAAATGGAACCGCCCTGCGTACCCAAACACAGTGCGGGAAGGGCGGAAAGTACTAACATTGGAACAGCCTCCAGAGCTGCTACTGTATGGGCCCCTAGGCCAGACAACAATAAAGGGCCCCCTCCTCCATGGGCCCCTGGACCAGACAACAAGAAAGGGCCCCCTCCATGGGCCCCTGGGCCAGACAACAAGAAAGCCCGGTAGGCCAGTGCTGTAATCCATTCTTGGCAGCACATTAGCTGCACATTAGAAAAAAAGAGGTATCGCACACCAATAAGGTCTTTCTTGAGGTGCTGGCTTCTTTTGCATACAAATGTTACAGAAAGTGAATGCCGCACACGCTGCTCCATGTTTTATTGGTGAAGCAGAGCTGCACATATCATCAGGGCTGGACTGGCCATCTGGCATACCGGGCATTTCCCGGTGGGCCCGGCACCCTCGTGGTCGTGGGCCCCTATTTTCAGATTTTTTTTTTTAACATTTCGGAAAATAGGGGCCTACAAGAGTGCGGGGCCCACCGGTGAGTCAGTTCTGCGCCACTACTTTTGAGGGGCCCCTTTAAAGGGGTATGCCACTATTTTGGGGCTTAATACAGTTAAAATCGTTGGCCAGGGTTTATAAAGGTGGTTAAGTGTCTTATTTTTCATGTTAAGCGTTGTCTTACTTCAAGACAAGTTAAAAGAGGGAGCATGTTGCTAAGCTAGTGAAAGTCAATGAATCCGGGGAGCATGCTACAGCGATCCATTGACTTTCACTAGCTTAGCAACATGCTCCCTCTTTTAACTTGTCTTAAAGCAAGACAACGTTTAACATGAAAAATAAGACACTTAACCACCTTTATAAACCCCAGCCAACCATTTTAACTGTATTAAAGGGCAATTCCGGCCAGTTTGGATTAATATCCCATCTTGGGTGGACCGAGGGAAAGGGATGAAAGGCAAAACCGCGAGAAATTTTCATGCCTGCTGCGCAAAGTTGTTCAATTGCGCTGTTTTCGGTTAAAACCTGACCCTTCGGGCACGTATTTGACCTGTTTTAAAGCTCCTAGTGTGCATTAAAACCCTTTTGAACGCTTTGGCCGTGGTGTGTGGGTCCATACAAGTCGATCTAGTGGTTCACATTTCCATTAGGTAGCATAGGTACGATACAACAGGAGTTTTCAAAAGTGGCGCAGCTACCTCTTTCAGCTTCCGCCTTCCAACTACGTTCGCAAAATGGTTCGCCAAAGTGATACTTCATAGTAATCCATTTCAATTTTGTCCACAAATAATGTGACACCGTGACGTCACTAAACTGCGTTCAGTGACAGAGAAGTGAATCTGTGCGACAATAACAACTCAGGACATGAAAACATGTGAATATGTTTCTTGTGGCTCGTCTTTGGTGGACAAAAATGAAATGGATTACTATGAAGTATCACTTTGGCGAACCATTTTGCGGACGTAGTTGGAAGGCGGAAGCTGAAAGAGGTAGGTGCGCCACTTTTGAAAACTCCTGTTGTATCGTACCTATGCTACCTAATGGAAATGTGAACCACTAGATCGACTTGTATGGACCCACACACCACGGCCAAAGCGTTCAAAAGGGTTTTAATGCACACTAGGAGCTTTAAAACAGGTCAAATACGTGCCCGAAGGGTCAGGTTTTAACCGAAAACAGCGCAATTGAACAACTTTGCGCAGCAGGCATGAAAATTTCTCGCGGTTTTGCCTTTCATCCCTTTCCCTCGGTCCACCCAAGATGGGATATTAATCCAAACTGGCCGGAATTCTCCTTTAAGCCCCAAAATAGTGGTATACCCCTTTAAGCCAAAAGTTCCTGCTCACTCAGGCCCTATTTCTCCCCCAGTCCAGCCCTGCATATCATGTCCACACATAAAG
The DNA here is from genome assembly GCF_034702125.1 of Engraulis encrasicolus. Lineage (NCBI taxonomy): Eukaryota > Metazoa > Chordata > Actinopteri > Clupeiformes > Engraulidae > Engraulis > Engraulis encrasicolus. The sequence goes on from NC_085870.1 coordinate 4,712,926, forward strand.
GCAGAGGGACAGCCAGAGATATGGGCCTGTAATCCAATACTTTAGATAGCAGCAGCGCTTCACTGCTCACGACTCAAACCTCACAGGTGGAAGCAGCATGAGGAGCCAGATCAGAACCAGATCAGAGCCAGATCAGAGCCACATCTGGGTCACGTCTGGGCCGGGTTAGGGCCACGTCTGTGTTCTGTGTGTGTTCAGGAGCTGAACTATTGGCGGTGGACTTTCAATATCTCTCCAGTGCTGCTCATGCAAAACCACAGAGATGGCATCAGCAGAGGCAGAGGCAATGTGGACGATAACCTACTAGCCTAGCCTGGGGAAATAATGGAGTGGGGGGGGATTTGGGATTTTTTTTTGGGGGGGGGGGGGGGGCTTTGGGATGATGGAGGTGGGCGAGGTGAGGGTAGAAGAAGAAGAAAGCTACAGTAAGTCTGAGGGAGAGAGAGAGAGAGACAAAGGAGAATGATAAGACAGGGGGCCAATTAGATGGGGGGGGGCACTTTGGGTGAAGATGGTGGGAGAACAGAGGAGAGGAAATAATGAGGGTATACGTAGGAGCGTTTATCTGTGCACTGACTATTATGTTATTTTTTTACATTATTTTCTATGTACATGGTCCAGTGCTCATGGCTTGCTGTGATATGCGCACATTCTGTGTTTTTTTTTCTGGGGGGTTATGGCCAACCAACCATGACTCCAAAGCAGAGAGGTCACAAATGGTGGTTGGGGTCTGTGAGTGTGTTGGTGGGCAGTCACTGACTGGTGTGTGGGAGGACGAGGGAAGGGGTGGTGGAGAGGAACACATGATGGGGCAAATGGTCAACCATGAGTCTAAACAGGGGAGCGCAGGGTGTGTGTGTGGTTTGGGTGTGTGGAGAGTGCCGCGTGGGTGGGTGGGGAGTTGGGGTGTGGGTGGAGAGGGGGGGAGGGTTGTGGGTGGCCAGGGACAGAATATGATTCCATGGGCTCCCGGGCCACAAGACAACAAGATAGCCCCCCCTCAGTGGGTGCTGCTATTTTACAAAAAGATTCAAGGCTTTCGACCAGACACCCTGTATTGTTGGGGGTTCGGGGGTTCATCCCTCGGGTAATACTGAAAATACAGTTGCGACAAAGTGTGATTTTAATGCAATAGGAAAAGGGAAACAGACACATGGGCTTCAAGTGCCCCCCTGCCGTGACCCTTGGGGCCCTGGGTCTTTGCCCGGTAAGCCCGTACAGTAATCTGTCCTTGTGTGTGGGAGGGAGGATGAGGGAAAGGGGGTGGAAAGAGAGAGGTGATGGGGAGGGAAGATGGGGGGGTAGGGGGTGGAAAGAGAGAGGCGAT
>NC_085870.1:4719252-4731752 GCF_034702125.1 Engraulis encrasicolus
GGCCCTGCACCCTCGTGGGCCCCTATTGGCCATCTGGCATAACAGGTGTTTCCCAATGGGCCCTGCACCGTCGTGGGCCCCTATTGGCCACCTGGCATAACAGGTGTTTCCCAATGGGCCCTGCACCGTCGTGGGCCCCTATTGGCCATCTGGCATAACAGGTGTTTCCCATGGGCCCTGCACCCTCGTGGGCCCCTATTGGCCATCTGGCATAACAGGTGTTTCCCATGGGCCCTGCACCCTCGTGGGCCCCTATTGGCCATCTGGCATAACAGGTGTTTCCCATGGGCCCTGCACCCTCGTGGGCCCCTATTGGCCATCTGGCATAACAGGTGTTTCCCAATGGGCCCTGCACCGTCGTGGGCCCCTATTTTCAGAAATGTATACATATATATATATTTACATTTCTGAAAATAGGGGGCCACAAAGGTACGGGGCCCACTGGTGAGTCGGTTCTACGCCATTAATTATGAGGGACCCCTTTAACCCATTTTGTCCTAAGCCCTTTTTGGGAAAGGGTGCCCTCTGCCTATTAAATCCTAAATATCTCAGCTTCCGAAGCACAAACATGAGGTGAGTTGCATTTAAAAGCTAGGACCCTCATTTTGCCTTGGGATGTGTTCATTCAGCTCTAACCTACCCACATGTTTAATAAAACAGCTCAAATCTCAAGAACCTGAATGCAGCGTATGTGTGTCTCTAAAATGGGACAAAATGGGTTAAGCCAAAAGTGCCCCGGCCCTATTTTTCGCCCAGGCCAGCTCTGTTCAGAGAGGGTTCAGGGTGGTAGGCAGCACCCTAGAGAGGTGGGCACATTACGGCACAGGGTGTACCCACCCAGAGTGGTGCTGTGATGGGGGCCAGTACGGCACAGGGTGTACCCACCCAGAGTGGTGCTGTGATGGGGGCCAGTACAGCACAGGGTGTACCCACTGATGGGGCATTTCCTGACAGGTCCCTTGATGATGCCCCATTAGGTGCCCATCATGCCATGCTGGCATCAGTTTGGGGAAGAATGAGCACTCTTAACAAGCAAACAAAACAAACATATTTGGGTCTCTAAAATGGGACCTGCATTTGCACTGCTGTTAGCTGTCCCTCTCAGATGGCATTACATGAAAACACTGCACGCAATGAAATTACATTTATGCCTCACCCAAATCGCATTTATGCCCCATTTAAATGCATTTAAATGCAATTTCGTTGCATGGAGTTTGCAATGAACACTTGTGTGCTGTGGAGTGCTGTGTCCCATGACAATGGGAGTTTGAGTTTCCCAGTTGGGGCTTTCACAAAACATGCTTTACATAAGAAATGATAAGAGAACAACATACCACAATCCAACCACACCCTGTGTACGAAGTCATTTCAGTCATGTACATTTTCATGAATCTATATCCGGTATCTCTAACATGCCATAGTGTATGTAGCGAAGGGGAGTAGAGTTGCCCAGCTGGGACTTGAACCCAGACCTTCTGGGGTAGTAAACTGGGGCTCTGACCGCTACACCAAAGAGCCAGGCTCGTTGGCATATTAGTCAGAACACACCCACAACCCTAGTGATGGTCACTCCATCACACTGCCTTCCCCTTCGGGAAGTGCACCCGTGCGCTTCACACACTCATGGTGTCCCTCACGCAACTGCCCATCATGCTTCTCCCATCCAGTGTGCCCCGTCATCAATGCTTCACCCATCACTGGGGTCCCTCACACCGGGGTCACCAATCCTGGGGGTCCCTCACATGGAATTACGGCTCACACACAATGGGTACGCTTCCGATGGCCTCACGGTACCATCCCACTTCTGACACCATTTGTAGCGAAGGGGAGTAGAGTTGCCCAGCTAGGACTTGAACCCAGACCTTCTGGGGTAGTAAACTGGGGCTCTGACCGCTACACCAAAGAGCCAGGCTCGTTGGCATGTTAGTCAGAACACACCCACAACCCTAGTGATGGTCACTCCATCACAGTGTGTGTGTAGCCTATCTTTAAAGGTCTGCTTGCCTGAGGTTTGTGCGTGTGTGTGCGTGCGTGCGGCGCGCGCATGTGTGCGTGCGCGCATGTGTGCGTCTGCGCATATGTGCATCTCTGTGTGCGTGTGTGTGTGTGTGTGTGTGTGTGCATGTGTGCGTGTGTGTGTGTGTTAACACTTCTACATGAATGGCTCTATACTATAGTCTGGCCAGGGGGGCATAGACGCCTGGAGGGATGACCAGAGAAGCGTGCTGCGTTTAGTCTCGTTGATGAATGGCGTGCCGCACTGATAAACGCTTTTTAGTCGTCCTCAGGCAGCACCAGATTCATCACTGCCACAGCGTTAAATGTGAAGCTCCCACAGAGATGAGTCTCATCCCTCAGAGTTTAGGCCATGCTGCGCTCCAATCCCTTATCTCAGCAGCTATACCAGAGAGAGTAGAGAGAGAGAGAGGTTCCATTGGCCCATTGTTTCCGGGTTCTATCATTGAGGGGGAAATCCCCCTTTAGGCAGACCTAGGCAGACCTAAGGACTGTTCTATTCAATGCTTGGAGCATTATGACACGCCCCTTTAGGCAGACCGGACCCTGGTCACGTTAGGTGCCCATGGCAACCTATTAAATTGGCATATCTCTATATACTTAAAGAATCTCTGGCGATACCTGTGCATGTGGCTGTGGCTGTGTAGCAGCCATGCAGTACAGGTAATAGACTTGGACTGTAGATCACCGGGGTGCAGGTTCTTCCATGGCAGGAGAGCCTTTGAGCAAGGCACCTAACCCCAGAGTGCTCCAGGGACTGTAACCAATACCCTGTAAATATCTGTACCTCATGTTGGATAAAAATATCAGCTGTGTGTAATGTAACGTAATGTAATGTGGTGTAATGTAATGTGGTGTAATGTAATGTGGTGTAATGTAATGTAATGAAATGTAATGTAATGAAATGAAATGTAATGTATGTTTTGTATCATATAAGCAGTGCCATGTTGAATCCTAATTCTGACGAGAATTTCTTCCTACCTCTCTCTCTCTCTCTCTCTCTCTCTCTCTCTCTCTCCCCCCCCCCCCCCCTCTCTCTCTCTCTCTCTCTCTCTCTCTCTCTCTCTCTCTCTCTCTCTCTCTCTCTCTCTCTCTCGTTTGATCTCTTCAGATTACTGCTTACACAGAAAAATGGAAACTCAGAAAATGGAAAAAAGAGATCTATTCCTGGAGAAAACACTCTGACTAAAAGCCTGAACCTCCACACACACATTCATGAATTACTAATGACAGTAAGCAATACTTATGAAAGACCCTGCAGCGGTAACCTCTAATACGAAAGTCCCTGCAGCTGTGACCTCCAATGTAAAACACGTGACAGAACCCATAAAAAAGAAGAAATATGACATTTAGTCTTCTATAAGGAAAATAAGAAAAATGGCCCATTTTTCTTGAATCTGCCATAAACAGACATACATATTTATCTACAATGTTTTATATGTTACAATGTACCCATTGTGGATGACCTGTGTATATTGCCTTACTCATATGGAGGGATATAAGATCTGAGGCACTCTATGTATAGTACTGTACTGTATAGGCCAGGGCTTGACACTGGCACCAGCGAACCGGCCAAATGCTGGTAAAACTTGGCTGTGGCTGGTAGCAATATCAGTGTCACTAGCCAATTTGGCAGGTACAGCTTATTCTATATCAGAATAGCCTATATTCTGCACTTTGCCCCTTGTATTTAAGTTTAAGAGAAAGCTCAGCCACTCAGTTTCTATTTGTATGATTTAGTTTCATGTAGAAAGCTACTGTATGCACTCATCTTCTTGCTTTAGCATCTGAGGTTAGATGTACAGCGACATAATTAAAAAAACAAAAAAAAACAACAACAAATGTTTGGCTAGTAAAATAGCTGGATGGCTAGTGACTCTGGAAAACCACTAGCCACAATGGCCGGCAAGCGAAAAAGTTAATGTCAAGCCCTGGTATAGGCACTCTATAGGTACACTAGTATAGTACTGCATGTGTGGTGATCAGAGCTGCTGACAATTCTGTTCCCTTCTCTCCCTGGGCCCAGGACTTTTGCTTTTTTTTGTTTTGGTAAGGCCTGCCCCCTCCCCTCCCCTGTCCACCTCTCTGGGTTGGCTTTGATTATGCCAATCGCTTCCCTCCCTCGCTTTCATTTCATCCCGCGAGATACGATACGGTGGCCTATTACTACGGTGTGGCCATCAGATACGGTACGGTGGCTTATTACTACCGTGTGGCCATTAGATAAGCGGGAAGGGAGCGGGGAGACTGCAGACAAACAGCCCTGGGCTCCTCCATGAGACTTGGCCACAGTGTTACGCTACGGTGTGGAGATTTGACTGGCTTATGCACCATAGGAAAGAGATTCAGGTTTTAGGAGCGCTGCAGGTGCAGGTGCATATTCCTGGACCTGTATGCAAATACATACAGCATGTGTGTAACAGAGGCTAACTAGCAGAGTTGGCGTGGAATGTTAGTAAACCTCCCTCCCGAAAGCCTCATACATTTTGACTCTGAAGAAGACGCACACTGCGTCAAAACGTCAGTCATTATGTTTGCACCACAATAAAATACTAAAAAGTATCTGAGTGCTCCATTCATCCCTGGTCTAGTCTTTCCGAAGTGGACCAGTTTACTCTACATTGTATACCGTCCTGGACTGGACGCACCAAGAAGGTTAGAGCGCAAGTGACTTCCCTTTTACAAGCCTCATACAGTGTTGATGCCGTTGGGCTGAGGGACTGGTCCTTTAGTCCAGCGGTATCGTACTGTGTCTCCCATTTTCAAACCGATGTAGTTGATGAGGTCGTAGGTTCGCAGCCCGAGGGGGAGGAACAGGTGCAGGAGGACCTCCGTCACACATGCCCTGCTGGGAGGTGTTGCTGTGGCTGTTATTGTAGCAACTTCACACTGCTTAGCATTGTAGTATTGTAGTATGGTATAGCCAAGTCGCCTAATTCCGCCCGTCTCCCAATTCCGCCCGCCTACTTATAAGTGATGATAGTTAATTATGTATCCACTGTTTAAGTCAGGAATGGATATCGACATGATACGGAGTTTGTATGCTTACAATTTGAAACGGTGATGACATTTAAAACCGAGTCAAACGGCCATAAACAGCATTGTAATGAAGGGTGTCGTAACGGCAGCATGGAACTTTAATTTCACGACGACATTCTGGCTAAAAACTCGCCCTGGCCGCTTCCCTGTTTCGCTTTAGGACCAAAATTATTAAACCGTTTCCACAGTAACGACCAAACTAATCACAGTTCCTGCATCAGTAAAGCCAGGACAACAAGTGTGAACGAAATCAGCAAAACGGCAAAAAGGAATAATAAACAGTAACGGAAATACCGACGTGGCCTGAAATCAAGCGGGCGGAATTGGGAGCCTTTTGCCGGTGAATTGTGCTGAAACTAGTCTGTGGACATGCTGGACGTTATCGCCAAATTACGATAGAAAGGGCTACCAATGTTAGCTAATATTGCTCATTACCCATTCTACACAGTTGCCGCTATCCAAAAATATACGATATAGAATTAAATAGCATTTGAAATAGTGATATTATCACGTTTTCAGTGAAGTGATCAGTGAAGTGGACGGAATTTGGCGACCTTACTATAGTAGTCTTCCAGTATATCAGAGGCCGCTCTAAACTTCTGGAGTAAAATAAATAAAAAATAAATAAACAAAAACTACAAACTTAAAGATTAGAAAAAATCTGCACTCATGAGCTGAGTCTCGTTAATTATTTATCAGTTACCACCATGTCCTCAAGAAGACGCGTTTCGGCCCTTAGCCCATCATCAGTGCGTAGTATTGTTGTAGTAGTGCCTTCACATTGCATAGCTGCTATGCCATAGCACTACCAACCACCATTGCACATGCACAGAACAGAAACCTATGAAGGAGGCACAGAGATTAACACTGACACATATACCCATACACACACACACACACACGCACACGCACACGCACACACACACACACACACACACACGCGCGCGCATGCACGCACACACACACACACACACACACACACACACACACACACACACACACACACACACACACACACACACACACACACACACACACACACACACACACACACACAGACACACACACACACACACACAGCTGGCAGCTACGCCCAAGCTTATTTTAGCAGAGGAAGGAAGTGCAGGACAGGAGTGTGAAGAATGGAGGGAGAGTAGAGGAGGGACACACACACACACACACACACACACACACACACACACACACACACAAACACACAGACACACACGCACACACACACACGCACACACAAACACACAGACACACGCACACACAAACATGCACACACACACACACAAACACACAGACACACACACACACACACACACACACACACACACACACACACACACACACACACACACACACACACACACACACACACAATGAAGAATGGAGGGAGACAGGAGGGACAGCTGAATGGACAATGTGCTGGCTCAACACTATACGCCATGATAACACAATGCAACTCAACACAACACCATTCACTCCATACAGCACATTCACTGGAACACAATGACATTAAACTGATTCAAGCTATCCAGGGACAGATTGTGGGGATCTGGGCCCCCCCAATGCAATGGGTACCCCCAATGGACCACGAATTCCCCCCCTCCCCCCATTTCAGATCTGGACCCTTGGGCCCCTGGGCGCCGGCCCCACTGGCCCAGTCTGTAATATGGCCCTGACGCTACCATACCCTCTGGCTACACATAACGACACAATGACATTAAACTGATACACGTTAGCTACCCCCTGGCAACTCAGTACCACACAATGACATTTAATCCAGTCCACATGACTGCTTGGTAGTACTATAGGACACTTACCGACTAACTAATTCACTTACACTGAAAACACTTGAGTGATATGTAGGCATAGCATACTGTACACCAAACCATGGTATCCAAAAACGCTCATTTGTAATAAATTAGGATAATGTAAAGCTGATGTACACATGTTCTCCAGCCAAAGATGTGAGGAAACAACACTGTTTATACACAAATAATATACAGTACTACTGTATGCTTCATCTAACATTGTACCACAAAACATTACTAATGAACAACATTTATGGAAATAACTGAGAGGATTTAAATGCAAAATACACATTGCATAACAGACTTATTGCAATTCAGACATTATACAGTGACTGCAGATGTGGAGAGCAATGAGTCCACTGCCAGACACCTCATCACTGAAAGATATATTTAGAACGCTCTGACACACAAAGATATTTCATAACTGATACACACACACACCACAAAATGCATAACACACACCTCCATGTATGTGGTAGGGAGTGTAGATATTACCTTTCTGCCCAAACACACACACACACACACACACACACACACACACACACACACACACACACACACACACACACACACACACACACACACACACACACACACACAGAGAGAGAGAGAGAGAGAGAGAGAGAGAGAGAGAGATAGAGAGAGACACACACACACACACACACACACACACACACACACACACACACACACACACACACACACACACACACACACACACACACACACACATTTACCCCTCTGTCTACCCTGCCTGAGGGCGAACAGGGACACAGGAGATGGAATAAAAGCGAGATCATCCTGGGTGGGGTGGCATATGGGGTGGCACTCAAAAGCAGCAGCTTGCCCACACTGATGTCATCATTATACACAGGTGTGTGTGTGTGTGTGTGTGTGATGTGTATGTGTATGTGTGTGTGTGTGTGTGTGTGTGTGTGTGTGTGTGTGTGTGTGTGTGTGTGTGTGTGTGTGTGTGTGTGTGTGTGTGTGTGTGTGTGTGTGTGTGTGTGTGTGCGTGAGTATGTGTGTGTGTTTGTGTGTGCGCGTATGTGTGGGTGTGGGTGTGTGCACGCATGCAAGCATGTGTCTCTGTGCATTTGTGTGCGTGCATGTGGGTGTGGGTGTGTGCACACATGCAAGCATGTGTTTCTGTGCATTTGTGTGCGTGCATGTGCGTGTGTGTACATGTGAGTGTGTGCCTGAAGGCATGAGGGCATGGCACCTGTAAACAGCACTCATCATGGGCAGGAATGCATGACAACACTTAGAGACATCAAGACACTTTGATATCGCACCAACGCCTTCCACTCAAAACCCCAAATTACCCTAAAAATGTAACTGATATGCCATGAAAGTACATAACAGGCATGTAATCCGCAGCTTTGATGTCTAGATCGAGTTATTAACTGAAAACACGGCAAGACTCATCACTCATTACATCGCCAATGATAGAATCATTTTTCTCCAACTGCTTTCCCCCAAAATATGCCTTGTAATATGCCAGCTTTATTCTTTTCCTATTTCAGAAGACATTTACAATTATACATTTAATAACTCATTATTTTTTAGAATTTTTTATTTCTCTTTTCTCCTTATTTCTTGCTTTTATCTTTTACTCCGTCTTTTTTTTTCACCTGCCAGCTTGTGCTTTTATTTTTATTTTTTACTTTTTTTTACCTTTTTTTTTTTTTTTTAAACTTTTTTGTAAAGCACTTTGAATTGAATTTGTGTATGAAATGCGCTATACAAATAAAATTGCCTTGCCTTGCCTATTATTCACCAGTGTTCACGGAGCTCAGACACATCATGGAGGGAGGACGAGTCTTTTGTCTGTATTTCCAGTATCATTTGAGCTAGGTGTTGCTAACTTAAGCCACGCTCAAACTACATGAGTCCCGATTTTGTGTCCGGTTTTGACAACTGTCAGTCTTACCCCTGATCGTAAACACAGTGACAATGCCGACATTCTACTTCGAGTCGTAAATATCAAACAATTTGTGATCCGCGACTCTCTCAACATGCAGAATTCTATCTTAGAACGTTGGTCAAGACGCTGGCGATGGTCCTTCGGGGTAACCTTCCACCAATTGCCGTGAGGGGGGTTTTCAGACGAGAATCGGGCTGATAGTTTGAGTCCAGCTTTAAGAGGTGGTTGTGAAATATTATAATACGAGTGGCAGGGCTTATACATAATGTCACGTTTTAATTCTTTGTGCATAAACAGTTGTGAAAAGAAATGTGTAAATGTGTAGCTATTGAGCTCTGCATGTACAGTACTGTGTATGTGCTCCTGTATTGCAGAGCCACGTGACCTTGTGCCGTCAGCTGTTGGGCAGGTCATGAGGGATTTAAACGGCTGCCAACCCTAGGAGGTCAAAGGTCACACCGTGCTCTCCACCACACACACACACACTGACCTCCCGTCCTGACCTGACCAGGGTCAAGAGTTTGTGGTCCTCCCTGACCATTTTTTCAATTAGCACTACACACTGTGTGTGTGTGTGTGTGTGTGTGTGTGTGTGTGTGTGTGTGTGTGTGTGTGTGTGTGTGTGTGTGTGTGTGTGTGTGTGTGTGTGTGTGTGTGTGTGTGTGTGTGTGTGTGTGTGTGCGTGCGTGTGTGGAGAAGTGCATGTGTGGTGAATGTGTGTGTGGGCAAAAGTGACCTGGTGTGGACATGTGCAGAGCAAGTGAACAAGAGTCTTCTGATCCCTGATGAGCCAAGTGGACACTTTAGAGTCTGAGAATGGAAGGACCTCCATACTAGACCTGCTGACTGTGCATGGACCCTTGAATGGCCCCTTGGCCGTTCTTCCCTCACATCCCTGACATTCCAATTCCTAATGGAAATTACAAGGTCATCAGCCACAGAGTTGGGAAAGTCAGACCTATGCTCTTCATTTCTTAGTCATCGAATATTTCTGTCAGTGTTCTTTTTATCTAGGTGAGGAGCAGTGTGCAGTTCAGTCCAGTAGGCTCGTTTGTATGAATTCCTATCAAAGAATATATTTTAAAAAAATTAACATTAAATAAGTAACAATCATGTTAAAATGTGTCTATATTGAGATTGTTCTCGTTTATTCACATGAAATATTGTCTTTGAAATAGAAAAAGTGGCTTCAGTGAAGCAGCTGACTCGTATGGTGCGATTGGACATTAACATCTGAGGAGTTTGTTTGCCACTTATTGATATGCACTGAGGAAAAGTCACCGTATGTCTGCCGATGATGCAAGGTCTTGGTCTTGCATGGAAAAGGTTTCGGGTTGCATGGACCTGAGGCCAGGTCGGGGCCAGGTCGGGGCCGCACCCGGCCCGGATCAGGACTGAGTCAGACAGTACTCTGTGCCTGCCAGCCATCAATTAAAAATTCAGATGCTGGGCCCTTGTGTCTGGCTGTCCACTATTGTGGTTAGGAATGAACAAAGTCAGACTGTTATTTTGTATTTTTCGCTGCTGTTCTCTCATGGAAAGTGGAGCTGTGAAGGAATATGTTGATGTGTCCAGGGAAAATTCGAGATTAAAAATGGTTCATGGAGAAGTGTAGGCTTAGATAAAGCTTTTAGGCTAATGTAGGCCTTAATAAAGAACGAGGTTGAGGAGTTTAGAGAAACAGATGTTGAAAAACAGAATTTGTAGCCCCATACATCCTTTCTGGTGATTTCTGATGAGAATCGGGCCGATAGTTTTGGTGATTTCTGATGACTATTCAGTGAACAGCATTTAAGGAAGACTGCATGCCCTTCCCAGAATGGATTTACTCATCCTGAAAGGATTGGATATTGATGAACATATCCCATTCGCTTCCTTCCTCTTCCTCTTCCTCTTCCTTTCCAAAGTCAATGTGAAATGGATCCACAGTGTGCTGCTACTATTTGTGATCCCGCCTGTGCTACACTGGCTTTTGTTTTGCACGTGCCAGCACTGAAGCTTTGGTGATGCCATAATTCTGTAGCCTGGTCCTGACCATCCCATAATACTACCATTTCATTTCGTATTCATGGTGTGGAAGTTGTGTGAGCTGACGCGATTGCAGGAAGCGGGAAGTTTGCACTAAGCTATGATTTGAAATGATTGGACAGCTCTCACCCAATCGCCGACAGCTACTCAAAAACAACATAGCGCAGACCAGAGCCATTGCCGCAGACGTTTTCATCATCATCACGAGCGTCCTCCCCCTTTCTCCCCCCACGTGGGGTGCTTATTCGCTTATTGGCAATTAGATTAGATGAGGGGCGTTGCGATCAAAATCCCACTGATCGGACACTCCACAGAAGAGCAAGGCCAGACTACCGTAGTGCAGCCAATCCTTTGGCTCGCGAGGTTAATAATTCTGCATGTGCCTGAAGCATATTTTTGGGTCAATACAGTAGTGGATCCCAAGTGAACTCAGATTTTGAATTTATTAAATTTCCAAATAAAATGTAGGTCAAGCAGCGCTCTTATACAGTCGATGCCAATTTGGCTTCAGCAGTGTTGGCTAGCCATGAGTGGCCCCAGTCTTAAGTTACTGTAAACTAGATGTTCCTGTACAGTATGTCAGTAGTTCTTAACCTTTTTCTCTCAGCGCACCCCCTTACCTGTTCACAAGACTAGCCGTGCACCCCCAACCCAACATGTAGGCTATAACGTGTACAAGCACTAAAAAGGATTTTAGTGATGTATTACAATGATTTTTGCCTAAGATATTAATGAAAACCTTAATGACTTTAAATGGGGACCAAAACATGTTTCAATTTGGTTTAGGTTTGGCCTAATTATAATATTTCCAAGCAGAATTTTGGTCACAACCTCAACACAAACAACATTCCGCGCACCTACAATCTCTGGCGCACCCCCAGGGGGTGCCCGAACCCCAGGTTAAGAACCACTACAGTATGTCCTGTGTGCCCTGCCCAGGCTGACCATAGTAGTGCTGGCCTTGCCTGATTATCATCGACTTTCAAATCTTGTACAGATATGTTGCTCTGATCAAGAAGATAACGAATAACATTTCCCAAACGGCCTGGTTAACCCACCTCCCTCGGTTTGCCACTGGTAGAGGCCAGAAAAGGCTGTGCCAAAGTTTATACCAAACATTTTCTTAGTCCCAATAGAACGTCTCTGCTTAAACCACATGACTGTCTTGAACACGCCTCTACCCAGGGCCGTTGGAGCTGCTGACAGTTGACTGTTTCCCAACAAAGTGGGTGGAGTTCCCGATTTCTCCGGAGCTCAGAAACTATATTTGTATTGCTCCAGGCCTGACTAGAAGCAACGCCGAAGTCTCTAGGACTGCGCTGGCCAGCTCTGACCTCTTGAGAGCAGTCCCCTGCTGCTGAAGTGCTTGACGCTGCCAAGGAGTGTCAGACGGACAGACGGACACGCGACACCTTTGGCACCAGCACTCGTCTACAGATGAGACACTACAACAGCTTGTGCTTCAAGGGGATCCAATCAGAAGAGAAACCGGGCAAGAAGAACAGAGGAAGAAGAGAAAGAGTGAGAGAGAAAGAGAGTGTGGGGGGGGGCACCTTTTTGCTGTTATTACCATAATCTCCATCTACAGTGCCGTCATCTGTGATCAGAGGGCTGAGGGAGAGGGGGAGGAGAACCGGATGAGGAATCCATGCCCCCCAACACAGTCAGCC
>NC_085870.1:4736752-4741752 GCF_034702125.1 Engraulis encrasicolus
CGAGGAGAGAAGCCAGCCATTGTGTGAACATAACATGGCCAGCGCTCTGCGGGCAGCACCGATTCAACGCGCGAGCTGTACGTCATTAAACCCCCACCAACATCTGTGACAGCTGCAAGTGTAGCCTATACTGGGGTCTGGGAGACGTGGTCCTCCATGACTCGGCCAGTGCGCTGGAATGTGCATGTGTTGGTGTTACGGCTGTTTTGTCTTAAATATTAAATACAAGCACCGAGGGCAACAACAACTACTGATCATATGTCTTAGGATTTTAAGTTTACACGCGTTTTATTTCAACACGCAACATGCATGCGTTCACAACAACGGTCCTATTGCAATTTGCCAGTAAAAAGCATGCGGTTTAGTGTGCTACAGAGGTTTTTGAAACATGAAATTTTGGATATAAAAAAACAGGTAAACTGCAATACTAGTAACCCACGTGCTGCCTCAAGTTTGCATTAGGCTTTCGCATATACAGCAGGTGCTCGTAGCTTGCCTACAGTGTGCGTAAATAAACAATGACATTTCACCCAGAAAAGGGTGTTTAAAATAATAACAATACAACAGACAACACATGCCAGGTGGTTGTAAACACAAAAAATATGAAAATAGGTATGAAATTGCATGAATGACTGCACATACCAGTTCTTGTTTCAGTCGCCTCAAACACGCATCCATATTTTTGCGCTCATTTTTGGAAAGCTGTCGATCCATATCTGGAAGTAAGATTCAGAACCGATGGGGACGGTAATTACTTTTCCATGCCGTGATTCTTCAGTGGCTGCAGCATGAAGCGCATTCTTCAAATTATTTTACTAATTAATATAACTCGCTGGAGCGCCTCGCCATAAAAATATGCTATTTTGTCATACAAAAGCGCACAGTACATTAAAGCGGTATTTGGCGTGCAATAATAATCGCCGTTCGTGTAATTGTTGGAGCAGGGATCCCGTGGCTGGACGAGAAAATTTCAGAGCGCTTCTGAGAGCAGAGCCACTGACGGAGAGGATCTTTGTTTCGTCGTCGCTCTCTCTGCTTTGCGCGTCAACCACGTCGCGCTTTCATTCAGCAAAGCGCACGCGTTGGGCAGATCTCCGTCCAGGGGGCTGTCTCTAGTGTTTCCGTTTGGCTTTAGGCAAACGCATTTCCGAGATGAACGAGCCATGTTTAACAGAAATCGATTCCGATCTCTCATGGTGGTTACATTTTATTGGAACAATCATTAAGGACGTTACATAAAATATGTTGCGTGTGTGTACACACACACACACACACACACACACACACACACACACACACACACACAGAGAGAGAGAGAGAGAGAGAGAGAGAGAGAGAGAGAGAGAGAGAGAGAGAGAGAGACAGAGAGAGAGAGAGACAGAGAGAGAGAGAGCATGTAATGTATTATGACTGATACAATCCAGGAACCACCAGTCAAGGGGTTGTAGAGTCAGTCATCAATATTCACTTAAATGGCCGCTTTATCCAGGAACATAAACCACTTTAGATAAGCCTGTTAAATTTAACTGAGGATGCAGTGAGATTTTATACACCTCAAGATAGACCCCTCTGGGTACTGCCAATGTTTAGTGTTTTGTGTATTTAGTGGATTTTGTAATGTAGCCTACATGTTTTTGTCTTAGCAGGCACATGCATGTTTTTGCTGGTGTGTGTGTGTGTGTGTGTGTGTGTGTGTGTGTGTGTGTTGTGCATGTGATATGTGCATGCGTATTTTCACCAGCGTGTGTGTGTGTATGTGTGTGTGTGTGTGCGTGCGCGTGTGTGTGCGTGCATGCGTGCGTGCGTGCGTGTGTGCGTGTGTGTGTGTGCGTGCATGCGTGCGTGCGTGTGTGTGTGTAACAAGGCAGGAAGTGACTGTACCCGGCTGAAAAGCCTTCTTCTCTCAGGAGGGCTGACTGGCCTGCAATGGAAGGAAACACCTGAGAGGCAACACTTTGTTTCCAGAGCTGCACACTCGACTTCAAACCCTGTTGTTTGGGGGCCCCCATCTCCATCTCATCTAAACTCACATGTCACGTGTTGCCAGGGCTGCTGACTAGGGCTGGGTATCGCAGCCATGTTCCTGTATCGATTCGATTTCGATTCTTAGGGCTTTGTTCAGAAGTTCATTCCGAATCGATTCAATCCGTTCCCTTCTTGGCGCCAGGATTTCCCCCAAAAGATGCTGTTGCCTATTTTTATATAAAAATGTCAAAGGGCTGTGGCTTGACAGTGTTAACAGATTACTAATGAAATAATTGAAATAAGTAGGCCTAGACCTAATTGATTAATACCTACTGGGTATTTTCCATAGACCTAAATTAAACAAAAAGGACAAAATGATAAAGAACCAAAAAAATCGATTTTGTGCCCTGTGAATCGATTATGTGAATTCAATTCGATCGATTATCGATTAACTCGATTATTTTACCCAGCCCTACTGCTGACAGCTTTGGCCGGGCCCAGGAGGACAAAGTCATCTGAAAGCCCCCCCCCCCCCCCCCCCCCCCACCCCCCCCCCAGCCCAATAGATACAATGCAATAAGGACCGAATTCTGGGGCCCCTCCCTCCCTGGTCCCGGGACAACGGTCCCCTTTTGTCCCCTCCTGTCAGCGCCCCTGCATGCTGCTATATATGCTTCTCTTCTGGAGTTCCTTGTTTTACGTCTGTTCCTCCCGGTGTCATGTCGATATGAGCTAGCAGGCGTTGAGCTGAGCTATGAGCCATTACCACACGCTTAGAACATTGCAGGAGGGGTGTCCAACTCAAATGAACTGAGGGCCAACATCAAACATTGGAACGAAGTTGTGGGCCGAACTCAATAATTATTTTGTAAATAAATTATTTATTTATTATTTCAAAAATGTGTTTGTGCATGCACTTAATACTAGTTAGATTTTAAATCTGAGTCACACTTTGTCAAGCTGTAGGCCTACCAGAAAGCTGGCAGTGGTAAAGAGCAATATTGTGTTGCATGAGAGAGAGCTGTTTCATTGGCCTGGGCCCACTCTGTGACTCTGTGACTGTGACACACCAAATTTCATGTTCAAGTCTTATTACGCTAATACACTTTTGAAATGATCTGGTGGGCTGAATAAAATTACTCCGCAGGCTAGATTTGGCCCTTCGGCCGGAGTTTAACACCCCTGCAATAGAGGTTTTGGTTTGACACCCATGCAATAGAGGTTTTGGTTTGGGTGTCAGTTTATGTTGAGCAGCGTATTGGTAGCATTGGTGGACGGTCTATTATTTATGAATTAAAAGAATCTTTGTTGGTAGCTCATTGGCAGCTCATCTTGACCAAGCAGCCCATCCCATCTCTACAGAAGGCCAGAAGTCTGGGAGCAAGCCAAGCCAAGCAGCCAACCCTCTGAGACTGGCTCTGTCAGGATGGTGGTGTATGAGGATGGGGGGGTGTGTGTATCAGGATGGGGGGGGGGGGGGGTATAAGGATGGGGGGGGGGGGGGGTATAAGGATGGGGGGGGTATAAGGATCGGGGGTGGTATATAAGGATGGGGGGGTATCAGGGGGGGGGGGGGGGGGGGTATCAGGATGGGGGTGTGTATAAGGATGGGGGTGTATCAGGATGGGGGGGGTATAAGGATGGGGGGGTATCAGGATGGGGGGGTATCAGGATGGGGGGGGTATCAGGATGGGGGGGGGTATCAGGATGGGGGTGTATCAGGATGGGGGGGGTATCAGGATGGGGGGGGGGTATAAGGATGGGGGGGGCATAAGGATCGGGGATGGTATATCAGGATGGGGGTGTATAAGGATGGGGGGTATCAGGATGGGGGTGTATAAGGATGGGGGTGTATCAGGATGGGGGGGGTATAAGGATGGGGGTGTATCAGGATGGGGGGGGTATCACGATGGGGGGGTATAAGCATGGGGGTGAAGATGATGTGCGCGTGTGTGTGTGTGTATCAGAATGTGTCTGTGAGGGGAGGGGGGTGTATAGAGGGGAAGTAGCCGGCCCCATTTTGGGCCAGGATGGGGGTGTATGAGGATGGGAGTGGAGGGGGTGGAGGGGGTGGCGAGCAAGTAGCCGGCCCCAGGGGGGCTTGGTTGGATGGATGGAGAGGAATCCGCAGAAGCAGAAGCTTAAGCTGAGTCAGGCAAAAGGAGCAGCAGAAGAGGCAGCAGCAGCTCTGAGGAGCCTGTGGTCTCCATAATCACAGGCCTCTCGCTCGCTCTCCAAACTGCAGCCCCCTCCATTCCATACGCCCCCCACCCCCAGATCCATTCCTCCAATTCTGATCACAGCCCCAACATCCACAACACGCCCCCCGTCCCCCGTCCTCCTGCCCACAGAACCAGCACACATCAAGGGGCTCTGTGCACCGTGCATAGTTGCAGAGGACACATACTCTCTCTCTCTCCCTCTCTTTCTCTCTCTCTCTCTCTCTCTCTCTCTCTCTCTCTCTCTCCCTCTCTCCCTCTCTCTCTCTCTCTCTCTCTCTCTCTCTCTCTCTCTGCTATTTTCATACTTGTTTATGAAGGCAACAGGCAACATTAACTCTTTCAGCTCTTCTTTCCTTTGGAAGTGTAATTGTACAGCTACAACACACAAAGACACAGAAGGCCAGGGGTTCCCAAACTTTTTCAGCTAGGGGACCCCCCCTTTTGGACTCAAGAATATTTTCGCAACCGCCCCCCACCCACCATAGTTTTAGCCTAGCAATGGATTCCTAGCAATATTAGCGGACAAACTATTAATGGAAAATCTAGCGATATTATATTAATATCCATTAATAGTTTGTCTGCTAATATTGCTAGAAATCCACAGGACAGCAAATACATGTATTAGCTGTTAGTTGTTAACCTGTGGATGTCCCATTTTTATGCAATGTCACTTTTTATAAAGTATTATTGGTTTTTGTTAGACATGATAGTGAAGGCGAGACAGGGAGTGAGCTGGGAGAGAGAGACTGGGAAGGACCGGCAAAGGACCCGGACCGGGAATTGAACCCGGGTCGGCCGAGATGTAAACGTATG
>NC_085870.1:4744252-4759252 GCF_034702125.1 Engraulis encrasicolus
GGAAGAGAGGGAAGAGAGGGAGGAGAGGAGAGGAGAGGGGAGAGAGGGAAGAGAGGGAGGAGAGGTATGGAAACATAAATAAATCATCACCAAACAGTGCAGTGCGGGAAAGTGTAACACTAGCACAACACAGTGCAGTGCAGTAAAGTATAGCACTAGCACAACACCATGGCTGTGTCAGAGCACAGTCCAACACAAGCAGGACAGTGAAGCAAAGAGCAGCATGGCATACAAACTATAAACTACCTCTATAAACTATGAATCAAGTTAAAAGGGAGTTTTTCTTCACCCCTGTTGCCACCAGGGGCCACATCTGAGCGCCCAAATTCAGTGTGACTATCTATCACTTATGCTGGACCCAGCCACTGTGGACCTTATGTCTCTAAGAATCCTGGGCCCTATGTGGACCTTATGACTCTACAATCTCTATCTATGTCTTCTTTTTTGTCTTCTTGCTATTTTCTCTTGTTTCTGTCTCTCCTCTCTACTTCTCCTTTTAAATCCATATTTAACATCGATGTTTTTCCCATTTGTTAAGCACTTTGAGTTGCATGCATTGCTTGTATGATACAGTGCTATACAAATACAATTGTTATAATTATTATCATAAATCATGACAATGTTGTAGCCTACTGAGGGTGATGGGGTAATATGAGATGAAAGTGAGAGATGTGAGGAAACAGAGGAATAACTGGGAAGAGTATAATATGGGGAAAATTGATGAAGTTAAAAAAGACAAGAAGTAGGGTAGGGAGTAGGTAATGCATCTGAAAGGGGTGTCAGAGAAAGGTGGAAGTGAAGCTGAGAATGGAAAGTGTTTATCTCTACATGTATATTCTGGAGCTGTCTTATGAGTGAGTGAATACAGTTTGATTGGCGGCACTTGTGATTATGGGATAAAGGTTCAGATGGAACGTTTACGAGCTTGCAACTCCAGCTAAATGACCTGTATTTGTACTGTACTCTAGATTTACTGGATCAGTCACATTTTTGTCTAATAGAGAACACACAGACATGGGCGGATTAACCCATTGTGTCCTGGAGTGACATATACGCTGCATTAAGGTTCTTGAGATTTGAGCTGTTTTATTAAAAATGTGGGTATGTTAGAGCTGAATGAACACATTCTAGTGCAAAATGAAGGTTCTAGCTTTTAAATGCAACTTATTTCATGTTTTTATGTGCTTCGGAGGCTGAGATATTTAGGTTTTAATAGGGAGAGGGCACCTTTTCCCAAAAAGGGCTTAGGCTAAAATGGATTAAGAGGGCCTGGGTACAGTGGCGGGGCCCCCTAGGCTACAGGTTACAGAAGGCACATTTCATGAAATTCACTAAGACAGTGTCCTACTTACGAGCTAGGAATTAAAGATAGCATGTCTACCAACACGACAGATGTTTTTTTTTTCAATATTGCATCTTGTCACAATTCTGCATTTTTTCCCTTTTTGGCCAATCAGGGGACCTGTGGCTGGTGTGTGTGTGTGTGTGTGTGTGTGTGGGGGGGGGGCAGGCTGCAGTCATATCTAGCCTGTACATTAATCCGGCCCTGCACACAGAGAGAGAATTTTGAAAGCGAAAGAAAAGTGAAAGGCCATTGGGAAACTCCAACTCCCATTGTCATTGTGACACAGCACTCCACAGCACACAAGTGAACACTGCACACAATGAAATTGCATTTATGCCTCACCCGTGCAAGGGGGCAGCCCTCAGTGGCGCCCCATGGGGAGCAGTGCGGTGGGACGGTACCATGCTCAGGGTACCTCAGTCATGGAGGAGGATGGGGGTGAGCACTGGTTGATTACTCCCCCCACCAACCTGGCGGGTCGGGAGTCGAACCGGCAACCTCTGGGATGCAAGTCTGACGCCCTAACCCATGAATTTTACAGTGCTTACTCAACACTCAGAGCCAATGTGCGTGTGAGTGTTGTTGGACTCTACTCTATGAAGCAGGGGTGGGGAACTTTTTTTTAATTAAAGGGGCCATTTCAGATTTTACAAAGTCCTCCAAGGGCTGTACTATGAAAACAAATATAATTGAAGGTAGCCACCCCTACAAAATACCCCACCCACCTTCACTATGCCCCTGAAAATATAACTTACTGTAATTGTTAGAAAGACCATTGGCTGCGCTGAAGATTCCGAGCTCGCGCTTACGTCCTCACGTAGCGCGGGAAGCTCAGTGATCACGCATCTTCAGTGTGGAGCCGTTCAGTGAAGGAGAGCTGCGCCAGTCAGTTTGCCACGGACATTTGGCTCGACGTTTTGCTATGAAAAGACACTTTATTTTCCTTCTAAAGTCACTTTCTTTACCTTGTGTGCGTCATTGAAGATCTGTAAGTACTTTTTGTCCTGTTTTAATGTCGAGATGTTTGGTAATTAGTCCGTTTTTGGAAGTGTAATTTCGCCAGCTTTAATAGTGAATGTAAGCTAATGTAGAGACTTCTAGAACATTCCTATGACTTCGTTTGTCATTTCTAATGCCTTATACTGATGTTGGGTGCCTCAATTGTACTTTGGAATGTGTTAACTACTGTCCTTTGTGTTAATATTGCCGAATTACCGTCGTGTATTTCACTGTGGAGATTTTCGCGCCTTTAATAGTAGGTGTTAATGGGCGCCATTGTTAACTGTAATGACCGCGATTTTGCCAGTAGCTGGCAGTGTTTCCCCAGTGTGTAGCCTTGCAGTATTTGTCCCTATGGAAACTGTATTTGCCTTAAATGACTGGACAGAATGCCTTTATTTCTGTAATTGTTTATTGATGCAGAATTTGTATATTTTCTGTTTCCTTCCTTTCTTAGACCACACACAATCAGACACCTCTAGTTTAAATGAGTATGCAAATAGATAACAATTAAGAAGAATTACCAGAATTAAGACCTGATTTACCCTGTGTATTACTGTGCTGCCTGCAACTTCATTAAAACCCCTTAAACTGCATTTTGGACTCAGCGCGTTCTTACAGACGCACCAGGAAGACACTAAACCATCCAACCAGCACCTATACAGTCCACCCACCTACCCACCTGATACCTACACCCTCCTTAACCCTAAAGCGACCGACTAGAATCATTTATGACCCCGGGCACATATTTTCATACACCATTTCTGCAATTTTCATCAGAGGAGTTTGTCTAGGAGTTTGTCAACACATATGTTGTGCATGTTGTGAATGATTTTTGTGAGATTTGGACCATCTATGTGGGATTTATAATCAAAACACCTCTGGGGTCATTTATGACCCCGAGAGGATCCATGAGATACTCAACATTATAATGTCCATTGTTGTTGTAATTTTCAAACTCTGGTTTTTGTATTTTGTGTCTTGGGGCAGGCCATGGTCAGCAGACCTAAAATATTCATAATATAAACATTTATAGTATTAAAATATAATATATTATATAAATAAATAGGGCACCCCTGCGATAGCCAACGAAGCATATTGTGAGGGCACCCAGGTAGCATTTCCTCTGTTATTGCTCCATATTTGTTGATATCATGGCACAGTGGTCCTAGACACATGATTAGAATAGGAAATGGAAGTCATCCTGATGAACAAAGAGGGAGGAAACAAGTCATCAGTGTAGAAATCAATGGCGTTTTTAGAATTTTCCTTATTATATGGCTATACAAAGGCTGAAGCATCAGATGAATCATTTCTTTGCTCTAATACATGTGGAAGACACCTTTTCACAGCTACAATGTCCAGAAAAAGTTTCAGAGAAATTTTGAGTGTGCACAAGGTTATATGTTTGAGACATGGTTTTCTCTATGTAAATTACCATATTCTCTGATCTTGTGATTTCATGAACCCAGAAATGTTGAGTACCTTAAAGTTTTATTGCAGGAATATCATCTATGGGCCTAATGGATAGAATTTAGCTTGGTTTCCCAAAGTTTCACTTTGAGCAATTTCCATAATTAGCATAAATATACTGTATTATTACAATAAGACTACTACAAGTGAATAGGCTAAAAATTGTAAATGATAGCTATCACCATGAAACTTTCTCAGATGATTACTGATGATGAGAGAAGAAAAAAATGTATTGGATGTTTCTTGTATTTTGATGTTTACATATGCAAATGAGGGCATACATCATATTTAGCATATACGTATGTAAGTTTGACTAATTTTTAGCAAAACAATAAAATGTTCAAATTCTTTTTTTTTGCTTTAGATGAGGGACAACTATGTACAAGATGTAAATAAATTTGAATGAACCCCAAAAAATAATTTATAGGGTGGTATTTCTATATAAACTCCTTGGGGTCATAAATGACCCCGCTCGGTCAGATTAGTCGCAAAAACAGGCCGGTCGCTTGAGGGTTAACAAGGGTCCTTCGAGCCGGATGGTTATTTGTACCTTTTTGGACACCTAAATAAACAAAATGCAGCGTGCGCATAGCATTGCAGACATCCCTGTACCTGTGGCAGTCCGTCCCACGCGTCAGTCTCATCAGCCTGCTTACCTCCAGGACTATGAAGTCCAACTTGTGGGTCGAAGACCGCCAGCACAATCAGATGTCGGTAATGCAGCACAGTATGCACAGGGTCAGGAAGACAGGCACCAGGAGATGAGGGAGGATGGAGCCATGAGGATGACGCCTCAGCCATTTCTCTCAGTGAGCCCCAGTAGCCAGTTGGATTACGCAACGATTGATGAGTGGCCTGCTGCACCTGCAGCTGACAACTTGCAACATCTAGTCAAGCCCGAAGCCCGTCTAGGGATACCCCCAGGACCGGACCACAGACCTGCTAGACCCCTGGTGGGCCATGACATGCAAAGAGCACATGTAGATGCCTACAGTAGACAGACTGAAGCTGTGCATCGCGAACAGTTAGTTCAGAGTCCCTTTGGTGGTAGCATAGCCTCCTATCACCAGCTCCCCCTCGATGCCCAGGCCTCAGCACCTAATCCTCATCTGCAACAACGTGCCGCTTCTGCATTTCAACCCATACCTCCAAGGGCTAGTGCGCCTGTTCCGAGGGCTAACTCAGCACCGTTACCACTCAGTCAACCACCGCACAGCCATCAAGCTTACCGCCCACAAGTCACTCATCCCGTGCTACAGTCTTCACCTGCCGACACGAGAGAGCAGTTCCTGATGGACAACATCACGAAGATGATGAGTGAGCTGCAAGCCATCAAGGAATCAAGCAGGTCAGCAATGCCTAGCTATCAGCCTGCACCTGCTCAGTCTCAAAGTCATCCCTATGGTAGCAACCCATCCCAATATCCTGCTGCTAGTAGCCAACCTTACGCCCACGGTTATCCACAACCTGCTGTACCTAGTCAGTATCCGCCAATGTCTTCAGGGCCATTACAGCCAACCAACCCCCCTCAGCCCACATATGCACATCCTCAGCATACACAAGCGCTTCGTCCTACCACCCGTGGTAGGCCAGATCGGAAACCTCTAGCGTTTCTCAGCGAGAGAACCTACAGAGGACCCATACCTACCATTCCAGACCTGACAAAGCCTGATCCTAGCCAGTTCACGCGCCTCAAGCAGGCCTTAGGCAACCTCCTACCTCCTGATGCCACAGAGCTGTTCTGCTATCAAGTTCTGCTGGATCATCTCAAGTTAGACGAAGCTCGTCTGGTTGCCGACGCCTACTTGCACTCTCTTACTCCTTACACGGATACAATGGCGGCTTTGACAGAGAAGTTTGGAAGACCCCAGAAGTTGGCGCTGAAGAAGATAGCTACAGTCATGAATGCTGCAGACCTGCGTCAGGGAGACGCTAAGGCATTCCAGAGCTTTGCCCTAGATGTATGCGCCTTAGTTGGGATGTTGAAGACACTGGGACCGGAAGGAGCCGTGGAACTCCAATGTGGATCTCATGTGGAACGGCTATTGAGCAAACTCCCCACAGACCTACGCTCAGCGTTCCGTAGGAGCATGTTCCTGCAGGCACGGATGCGCTACAACCTGGTAGACTTCTCGGAGTGGCTGAAGCATGAGGCATGGTGCCAGGATAGTGAAGGCCAACCTAATCTCTGGGAATCCAAGCCAGGTGCTAAGCAGTCTCAGAAGACTCAGAAACCTAATCCTAAATCCACTCGTCCTGCTACGGTTCTCCATGGGAGTGAGGAGACCACTGCCAAGCAAGGGGAACCCCCAAAGAAGCCTGAGGGCACAGGCAAGAAGAAGCCACAGCCCTACTGCCCCTACTGTGACTCAAGTGAGCACTTCCTAAGTCAGTGCGACACCTTCAAGTCCTTTGATAAGGCCCAAATCGCTCAGTGGATTAAGAGCAACCGACGCTGTTGGCGGTGTGGCAGAGGACACACTGCAGCAGAGTGTACCCTTAGGAAGCCCTGCAGTAAGTGTCAAGGTAAACATCTTCAGATACTGCACGATGTCAACACCAAGCCTGTGAAGGATGGGACACCTCCGGTTACCTCTGCGACTGAAACGCTGTACCTCAACAGACCAGGTGAGTGCAGTCGAGTCCTCCTGAAAGTAGTCCGGGTCCTCCTTCAGCACGAGAACAAGACATTCGACACCTATGCAGTATTAGATGATGGCTCCGAACGCACAATCCTGCTACCTGCTGCTACGCAGAAACTTGGTCTACGCGGACCCTCAGAGACATTAGCCCTGCGCACCATTCGACATGATGTGCAGACCCTGCCTGGCATGACAGTGACCTTCCGAGTGTCACCCATCACTCAACCCAACAGAGCCTTTGTGATCACGGACGCCTTCACTGCAGAGCGCCTCAGCCTAGCTGATCACACCTACCCAGTGGACAGCCTGAAGCTCAAGTACAAGCATCTCCAGGACATCCCGCTGCAAGCCTTCGACAGAGTGAGCCCTACCCTCCTCATAGGAGCAGACAACCCTCACCTGATAACTCCGCTCGAGCCTGTACGTCTTGGACCCCCTGGCGGCCCAGCTGCGATCAAGACAAGACTTGGTTGGACTCTCCAGGGACCGTCCAGGCTTACCGAGCTGCAGTTATCATCCCAGCAGTGTCTGTTCACCTCACTCAGTCCGCTAGAAGTGGAACTGCGCCGGAATGTGGAGAAGCTCTGGCAACTAGACACCTTGCCACTGAGGTGTGAGAAGCAGGTGACACGCTCGCGGGAAGACCAGCAAGCCATCGACCTTCTGGAGGCCAAGACCATCAGGACAGAAGTCGACGGCGTGCTCAGATATGCCACCCCACTACTGCGGAAGAAGAACTTTCCAGTACTTCAGGCTCCGATGGAGGCAGTCATGCCACGGCTTAGAGGACTGGAGAAGCGCCTGTCTAAGGATCCGGAGAGCGTAGACGTCTACATAGCCGAGATGAAGAAGTTGGAGACATCTGGCGTTGTAGTCAAGTTACCTGCACAGGCAGCGCCATCTGGTGGTGAGAGTTGGTTCATCCCTCATCACGTCGTGCAGCACAACGGCAAACACCGCATCGTGTTTGACTGTTCCTTTCAGTACCAAGGAGTCAGCCTAAACCAATCCCTGCTACCTGGTCCCACACTGAGTCCGTCCCTGCTGGGAGTCCTTCTGCGGTTCAGGGAGCACAGCGTGGGCATAAGTGGTGACATCAAAGGCATGTTTCACCAAGTGATGCTACTGCCTGAAGATCGACCCCTTCTGCGCTTCATCTGGCGCGACATGAACCGAGAAGAGACACCTCAGGTCTACGAGTGGAGAGTGCTGCCATTTGGCACTACCTGTAGTCCATGTTGCGCTACGTTTGCGCTACAGCAGCACGTTCACAACAACACGGACGTCAACAGTGTGGAACGCTTCTCAGTAGACCACTGCTTCTACGTCGACAACTGCTTACAGAGCCTACAGTCTGCACCAGAAGCGAAACAGCTAGTCGACTCCCTCAGATCCCTCCTTGCCTCTGGAGGCTTCGAAATCCGCCAATGGGCCAGCAATCAGCCTGAGGTCATCAACCACCTACCTGCCGAGGCTAGGTCCGACAAGCTGGATCTGTGGCTAGCCCATGACAAGTCAGAGGCACACGAGTCAACCCTAGGCCTGACCTGGCACTGTGATGCGGATGCCTTCAGTTACAAGAGCAGGCTAGTCACCTACGACCAAATCACGATGCGCAACGTGTATCGAGTGCTAGCCAGCCAATATGACCCACTCGGGTTCATACTTCCCTACACTACACGGGCGAAGATATTGGTTCAGCGCCTGTGGGACCAGCAAAGAGGCTGGGACGATCCCAATCTCCCTGAAGATCTGCTGGCTGCGTGGCACACCTGGGAAAGTGAGTTAGAGTACTTACCTGAAGTTCAGCTGTCAAGATGCTACACTCCTGCTGACATGGACCGTCCGGACACCAAGAGAGACATCCACGTCTTTTGTGATGCCTCCGAGAGGGCGTACGGAGCGGTTACTTACCTGAGGTCCGAAGATGTCCAGGGGAGAGTACATGTTGCCTTTCTCCTTGCGCGCTCACGAGTCGCACCCAGGAAACAGCTTTCGATGCCTCGATTGGAGCTGTGTGCAGCAGTCACAGGAGCTCAGTTAGCCAACCTCCTGAGATCAGAGCTCACCTTGGAGATCCGACACCTCGTGCTCTGGAGTGACTCCACAACAGTCCTCACGTGGCTTCACTCAGAGTCGTGCCGCTTCAAGGTATTTGTCGGAACCAGGGTGGCAGAGATTCAAGACCTCACTGACCTCAAGGCCTGGCGGTACATTGAGTCCTCCGAGAACCCAGCAGATGACCTCACGAGAGGTAAACCGCTTCAAGATCTGACAACACCTAACAGGTGGTGTGATGGACCAGAGTTCCTGAAGTTGCCCCCCGATAAGTGGCCAACTCTTCCTTCACCCACTGACCTGGTCTCTGAAGACCCAACTGAGCTGAAACGCTCTGCCTTCTGTGGACTGAGTACTGCCACCAACTCAGACAGGCCAACCTTCGAGAACTGGAAGGACCTAGTGGAGTCTCTCGCTCAGGAACTTCACGGGGCGGCCAACCAGTCTGGACCGGTCCCTGCTAGTACTTACCAAGCCGCAGAAATGATTGCATTCCAGAATGCACAGAAAGACAGTTTCCCAGAAGACTACGAGCTCCTTCAGAAAGGGAAGCCTGTGACGTCGTCTAGCCATCTCCTCTGCCTCTCACCCGAGTTTGACTCAACCCATCAAGTTATCAGAGTGGGAGGGCGGCTCCGTAGAGTGGAAGGACTGGATCCGGAGGCACTACATCCCATTGTACTGGACCCTGCTCACCCCTATACGAGGCTGCTGATTCAGGAGTATGACTCCAAGCTTTGCCATCCTGGACCTGAGCGAGTATTCGCTGAATTGAGACGCAGAGTCTGGATCCTCAGAGGCCGCGAGGCAGTTAAGCGTCACCAGCGCAAATGCTTTGATTGCTGTCGATGGAGATCCAAGCCTGCTGTCCAGAAGATGGCAGACCTACCCCCACCACGGCTACGGCTGTTCAAGCCTGCATTTTACTCTTGCGGCATGGACTGCTTTGGTCCACTGACAGTCAAGGTGGGCCGACGGACAGAGAAGAGATGGGGACTTCTCTTCAAGTGTCTAACCACGAGAGCAGTGTATGTGGATCTGCTCACCTCAATCGACCTCGACTCCTTCTTGATGGCTCTTCGGAGATTCATAGCCCGGCGGGGCAAGCCAGCCGAGTTATACTCGGACCAAGGAACCAACTTCCGAGGAGGAGAAAAAGAGTTAGCGGAAGCCTTCTCCAAGCTAAGCCCTGAAGTCCAGCAGCACCTAGCCACTCAGCAGATCTCGTTCCACTTCAACCCGCCAGCAGCACCCCATTTCGGCGGTGCATGGGAACGAGAAATCCGCTCCGTGAAAGCTGCGCTGTACACCATCATTGGATCCCAGACAGTGAGCGAAGAGGTACTCCAAACAGTGCTCATTGAGATTGAGTCCATACTCAACTCCAAACCTCTGGGCTATGTCTCGGCTAACATAGCTGACCTGGATCCAGTGACCCCAAATTCCTTGTTAATGGGGCGGCCCGACAGCGCCCTGCCTCAGGTGGTCTACCCACAAACAGAGCTGCTTGGACGTCGCAGGTGGAGGCATTCACAAGTTCTAGCAGACCGGTTCTGGACTGCCTTCATCAGGAACTACTTACCTGGCCTGCAGATGAGAGGGAAATGGACAACTCCAGCTCCTGACATCGCTGTCGACTCTGTAGTCATGGTGGTGGATCCTCAGCTGCCGCGGTCCCTCTGGCAGATCGGGAAGGTGGTGAAGGCGTTCTTCGGTCCTGACGGTCGAGTGAGAACTGTGGAGGTGAAGATCAAGGACAAGTTGTACACCCGACCCATCGTTCGTGTCATCGTCTTGCCCCAGATCCCCGACGACGACACCAGCGTACCCTAACTACCTCATGGCCTTTCTGGGCGCACATTCTGTTCCTGAATGTGGGGGCGGCTGTGTTAGAAAGACCATTGGCTGCGCTGAAGATTCCGAGCTCGCGCTTACGTCCTCACGTTGCGCGGGAAGCTCAGTGATCACGCATCTTCAGTGTGGAGCCGTTCAGTGAAGGAGAGCTGCGCCAGTCAGTTTGCCACGGACGTTTGGCTCGACGTTT
This sequence comes from Engraulis encrasicolus, assembly GCF_034702125.1. Lineage (NCBI taxonomy): Eukaryota > Metazoa > Chordata > Actinopteri > Clupeiformes > Engraulidae > Engraulis > Engraulis encrasicolus. The sequence continues at coordinate 4,754,814 of NC_085870.1, forward strand.
TGCCATGAAAAGACACTTTATTCATCTTCTAAAGACACTTTCTTTACCTTGTGTGCGTCATTGAAGATCTGTAAGTACTTTTTGTCCTGTTTTAATGTCGAGATGTTTGGTAATTAGTCCGTTTTTGGAAGTGTAATTTCGCCAGCTTTAACTATGAATGTAAGCTAATGTAGAGACTTCTAGAACTTTCCTGTGACTTCGTTTGTTATTTCTAATGCCTTATACTGATGTTGGATGCCTCAATTGTACTTTGGGAAGTGTTAATTACTGTCCTTTTGTGTTAATATTGCCGAATTACCGTCGTGTATTTCACTGTGGAGATTTTCGCGCCTTTAATAGCAGGTGTTAATGGGCGCCATTGTTAGCTGTAATTACCGCGATTTTGCCAGTAGCTGGCAGTGTTTCCCCTGTGTGTAGCCTTGCAGTATTTGTCCCTATGGACGCTGTTTATGCCTTAAATGACTGGACAGAATGCCTTTATTTCTGTAATTGTTTATTGATGCAGAATTTGTATATTTTCTGTTTCCTTCCTTTCTTAGACCACACACAATCAGACACCTCTAGTTTAAATAAGTATGCAAATGGATAATAATTAAGAAGAAATACCATAATTAAGACCTGCTTTACCCTGTGTATTACTGTGCTGCCTGCAACTTCATTAAAACCCCTTAAACTGCATTTTGGACTCAGCGCGTTCTTACCGACGCACCAGGAAGACACTAAACCATCCAACCAGCACCTATACAGTCCACCCACCTACCCACCTGATACCTACACCCTCCTTAACTGTAATTGTATTACTTTACAAAACATGTCATATTTCATGTGAAACTGCATAACATGAAAATTATCGGGGTCGGATAAGACGGCCTCACAGTCTGTAAACGGGCCGTGGTCCATAACTTTCCCACCCATGCACTACATGTACTAAGAGAGATAAAATGATAGAATGAAGATAGAATGATAGAGAGAAGGAGAAAGACGGCCATGGTGTGTCTTGAAGCAGGAAGTCTTCCAGTGTTTTCCATCCTGGCCAGATCCTGCAGCTGCCCGGCCGTCGTCCACTTCCCCGCCAAGCTAAAGTGCAGCTGTCATCAAGATCGCCATGACGACTGGACTGTGGTCGGTCAGCGGAAGCGTCTGCAGGCAGACCACACAGCTCTGGGCACATGCCTGCCGTGGCAACCTGCCATGACAACTGGCCTCGCATCCATCACACCCCATGGGGAGCTGAACTCCAGGACCCGTCTGGAGACGACAGCACCGACAAGACGTAAGTAAAATAATGTGCTCCCCCTGGCTTAAACTAACCGTCTGGGGACGACAACACCGACAAGACGTAAGTAAAATAATGTGCTCCCCCTGGCCTAAACTGGGTACGACAGCACCAACAAGACTTAAGTAAAATAATGTGCTGCCCCTGGCTTAAACATACTTTTACTGTCCCTGTTATATTACTTATAGGTGCAGTGTAACAAAGTACTGTATGTAACAACATGTGATATTGTGCACTTGCAATAGGGTTGGGGTTAGAGTTATGGTTATGTATACGTATGGTGCAAGTATACGTAATGTTACATGTACATGTAGATACACTAAAAACGACACAGAAAAACAAAGGCTTACCCCACCCAGTTAGGTCTGGGGTAGGGCTGTCTGTCCAAGAGTTAGGGGATTATTGGGTTAGGGCTTATTCTGGGGTCACAGGATCAGGCGAAATGTGTGTCTGCTATCTCCCAGGTCTGCTGAGTGTGTGTGTGGTTGAGTGTGTGGTCTGAGGTTCGGCTGAAAGGTCTCAATCAGTTGCCTGTCTCCCGCGACCCTCCTGCATTTCAACCCAACTTTGCCAGCTCGGCTGGTAACAACCATCTGTGTGAGAACCAGGTCACTTAATCAGGGGCACAGCAGCAAATTGTGGACCTTGTACAGTACAATCAGCTCCTACGACCCCCCCCTCCAACTCCCTCCGCCCCATCGATATATTTCTACATTAATCAGACTGTGTGGCCCTTCCTACTGTAAGATTATATTTGTGATTATATTTGTTATTGTTGTTGGAGTATGGTAATTGGGATGTGTGTTGATGTGAAGGGACTGTATGGTCAAAGGGCGGAAGGACATGTCGACCTAAAGGCGAAAGGATATATGGAATGGAATCTATATGATGTGGCCAGATTATTTAAGAAGGCTTGTGAGATTACCCTTGGTCAATAAAGTGAACTGTGAATCGTATAACTCGTATAACATGCTGTGTATTATTACCCACGATCCAAGGACTAATATTGAAGTAACTCAAGTGTTACACTACATACAAGTGGCCCTGGTGACTCACACTTCACCCCCTGTAAAACACCCCTGGTCTCAATATTGGATAGGCTTGAGACACTTCCAAAAACACTATATTCACTGTACCAATATCACAATGAAAACTGTAGTTGTGATTATGCAGTACAGGGCAAACTTTTCTTTGAAATATTCAATTTTTAATGTCAATTTGCTTGTATTGATTATGATTATGAAATGCTGAGGAGTGACATGAAATCCTCTTGCTGCTTTGTTTGGGCACAGTTCCTGTGCTGAACAAATAAGTGACGTTTTTTGAAAGAATGTTTGCGCACACTGTATGATGTTCACCATCAGTTCTTCAGAACTCTCAATCATTTTGCACAATCACCCCCCGCCAGACACGCGAGTTCAAGAGACTAACGGAAGAACAAAGGAAAACATGTAGAGCACTCCGTGTGAAAACAGGTACAGTTTACTCCGTGCTGCCAGACATCAATGAAAGGGAAGAGATCTGGTGCCACACGGATGTCTTTGTCAGTTATTTTTTATTTATTTACAATGAGGACGTGAGGACTCTGATGAAGACGCTTTGTCAAAAGGTTAGTCTGATACATTGTAAACTAGAAGCACTCAGAGAGCGCAGACCTCCGCCAAGGAAGCTGCTTGATAGAACATTTGACTATGCTACGCCCTCTCTTTCTGCCTTCTTTAGTGGAGTTAGAAACTGGAATGTTTTGCACTGGCCCGCAATTCAATTTGCGATCACTAGGGGCGTCCAGATTTCTAAGCCAGCAATGGTGAAGAATCTTTAAAAAGGTCCTGGTTCTGGTTCGTGATCCGGATCACCACCAGAATTGAATCACTTGTTCCTTGGGTCATTACGAACAACTCCACAAAGTTTCGTCCAAATCCGTTGATTCGTTTTTGAGTTAGCCTGCTGACACAATCTTTAAAAAGGTCCTGGTTCCGGTTCATGATCCGGATCACCACCAGAATTTAATCACTTAACCCTGTGAAACCTGAACCATGAAAGCAATGAGAGAAAATTCTATTTTTTTGGAATTTGCTTCAATATTGGTCCCTTATAAGAAATGTAAAAAAAAAATATCAAAATTTTGTTAAGGTCACTGAGATATTTGATGCATCATATATGATGCATCAGGCTTTAAAGGGAATGAAAATTCCAATTTCATGACCATTGAAAAATGACTTTTAATGCATTTGCATCTTTTTTTTAATTTAAAAAAGTTGTCAGACAATTTAATTTGAGGATTATCTTTAAATATTTAGTGAGATCCTGCCATTTTTTAAGCCTATCCTTGTTTTAGCAGGACCATATTTTATATTTCCCACAGCCTGGTTGGGTAATTTTTTAAAATCTATGTAAAAACATAGCTGATCGAATGCTTAACAACCTATTTATGAGTGTAATATAGATCATCATTCATTTTTTATGTGTAATTTGAATATATGGGTCCATTACTACAATTGGACCATTTCTCCATTCACTTCAATGCATTTTTTACGAGATCATAATTTCAACATTTTGCATTACATTTTCAAAATCGCAAGTAAAACGTGTTTCTTAAGGCAATATCTTTGTCTTGAAGTAAAACAACTTGTGTGTTTTGTTAAACGATCGTCGTGGTATGCTTTGTAAGTTTCCCTATGGAGCAAATGCATTGATGGCTGACTTCCTGCCACCGCCGGATGGTGCTTATATGTTTCATCAGTTTTAGCACGATCTCTCTGCAACACGGTGTAAAAATATAAACTCTTCCTTGATTAATTGCACAAAGCAAGTGTTCAAATTAAAGGATGTAGAGTGATATTTCGGAAATTTGTACACAAACCTTTTGCAATTTGTCGATATCTCAGCGTCGGTCAGGGAAACCGCTTCTACTCCATTTTTGCATTTTTCGCAGAGCTGTGATCAACTTGTTGTTGACCGCTGCTCTCTTGTGGCGGTTTCCGCGTACTGCAGGACGTTTGGAAATGACACGCAGGATGTTTTTGAGATGGATTTTTTTTTGTGTCAGCGTGGAGAGGGCTTTGAATTTGATGCATCATAGATGATGCATCCGGCGCGATAGGGTTAAGCAATGGTGAAGAATCTTTAAAAAGGTCCTGGTTCTGGTTCGTGATCCGGATCA
>NC_085870.1:4764252-4789252 GCF_034702125.1 Engraulis encrasicolus
TATGCAAAATAAATAAATAAATAAACAAATGAATGGTTGGAAAAGTTCAAAATGTGGGCAATGCATCTATACAATCCATGAAAGTTAAACATTATTGATGGAACTAGGCCTATGGCAACAAATCAACTTTTTCCAGGATCTATCCACCAATTGAGATCCAGCATCGACTCAAGTCTCCATTCGGAGGGATAGCTGAAACTATCGCGAGACTGCGCGGAAGGTCCATCATGGCGGCGCAGTAAGTAAACATTTCCAAACCATCACAATAACTAACCGCCTGGGTTTTTATCTTTTCCCATAAACAACATTGGACAATACACAATCAGCAGCACTTGACAAACATTTCCACAGTCGTTGTTAACTATTTCTATAACCGGGACACCATGGCAACACAAGAAAAGAGAGGAAGGCGAGACGGGACAATGGAGAGTGATGACGGTTTGGTGTGGTTTGGTGAGGTCAGTGGGCTAGTGCTCTATCCTTGATTCCATCAATACAAAACTGTCTGTAGCCTACTTCTGTTCCGAGAGGACACTAGAGGAGATGTAAAGGGCAAAGCCAGTGTAGGCCTACAATTCTCGCAATCAGAGATTGACACTTTTTTTTGCAAGAAAAGGCTGAACTCAAAACGATAACAGACATTTCCCTACATTCCCCTACAAGAACCCGACGATTCAGAACAAGCTGGGAAACAGTTACCCCCCCATCAAATAACAATTCAAGGTGTCCACCGTCCCTCCTTCGAGAAACAAAACAAACATCCCTGCGCCGATTCGACCACTTCAAACAGAAAGAGCTCGTCAAAAGCAAAGAAAAACTATTGTACTGAAGTTCAGTGTTACAATAGTTTTTCTTTGCTTTGACTCTTTCTGTTTGAAGTGGTCGAATCGTCGGGTTCTTGTAGGGGAATGCAGGGAAATGCCTGGTTATCGTTTTGAGTTCAGCGTTTTCTTGCAAAAAAGTGTCAAAGTGTCTGATTGCGGAAATTTCGGTGTTGCTACACCTTCAGAGTCAAATGATAAAAGGAGAGGGATTTCTAGAGTAGGCAGTCACAGATAACCCCACCTGGTAATTATCATTCTCCTTAGAGGATTAATGTTAATTGACCCCACCCCCCAACAGGGCAACTTCCCAAGAGTAAACAAAAAGTTACATCAAAAAGAGAATAAGAAAAGACCATACACAAAGAACAATATAAACACTAATATACAATGATTACACATCAAAGCTCACATGAGCTTAACCACAGCCCCTATGGCGAAGCAGTTCATTAGCCTACAGAAGGCAAGACTTAGGAAAGCAAGACCTATTAAGTTCTTCATTAATGCACTGAGGGTCTGCTGACTTTAAAATGTGCATCCAATATGCCTCCCTATGGAACAAAAGGTCAACATTTCCACCTCTACATGGGGTCGAAACCTTCTCTGGGTACTTTCCAATATGCAGACTCCCGTCCTCCACTTGCTTGTGCTTGTTGCCTCACATTTTGCTGATGCCCCGCCTCTGTGGAGAAAACAATAAAGTTTCCCCGCTGTCTACCTAGCCACAACATTTTTTGGGGGACTATTCTTCATTCACCATCCCACTTTCAAATGAGAAATTACATTATAATTGTGCGTTTGTAAGATATTGAATTCATTTTCTGTCGTTGGTAAAGTTATCATGAGGTCACAAGCAGGCAAGTGAGCAAGGAAGGACAGAAGTCTGCATATTGGAATGCACCCTTTATTCCCCAAAACTTCGTAGTAGCTGGAGTAGCCGCTAAGTCGTATCCTCAGACAATCTTGTTTTTAAAGCTCCTTTCGTTACAGTGATTCTGTAAAGGGTTGTGTTGTCAATAAGCAGTCAGTCAATCAATCAATCAATCAATCAATCAATCAATCAATCAATCAATCAATCAATGTCACCATGCAATGATGACCCCTACTGTGACACTTTGGGGCATTTGATTTTACCCATCTCTGATTGTGCCTGTTATTTACATTTCAGGAGCAATACTGTTCAAAATGCAAAGTCCTCGAGCAGCGAGTGAGAGAGCTGGAGGAAGATCGGCAGTGGTTAAGAGGCCTGCTGGACACTATGAGGCGACAGCTGGATACGTTCAGTGGTACGGTCAGACTTCATACATGTATTGATAAGATAGCAAGAGAATTAAGAGTTGTATAGCACATTATCATAACTGTCATTCAAAGTGCTTGAGAAGAGAGAAAGAAAGAAAGAGAAAGAAAGAAAGAAAGAAAGAAAGGAGACAGCAATGTAAAATTGAGTGTGAAAATGCATATTTTTTTATTTTAATTTCCTGTTAAAATATTTTACCTTGTCTTTCTTCAAATAGCATTGTACCATAGTTAGACACAACATTTAAAGCGAGCTAAAATATTTGGAAATGTAGGGGATAATATTGACTTACTCTCTGTGATACAATTCTGTGATTTCTTAGATATGAGAACTATGCTGGCTGAGCTGGTGACCATCCATCGTCAGCATTTGCCAGTAAACAGCCCACCAATAGTCATCAGCCCTCCACCCACGGACACCAGCCCACCACCCACCGACACCAGCCCACCACCTGCCAAAGTCAAACCACAACGCACCACCCGCAGCCCGCGACCCACCACCAGCAGCCCGCCAGCCACCGCCGGCCAACCAGCCAATGAAGACGAGGAAAATGAGGAAGTGAGTGAATTTTGTAGGAGCATTCATTTACCTCTCAAGCAAACACATGGGCACTCTCTCAATGCCCAGTGATCTAGCCTTGCTAGGACATGAAACGCCCAGTGATTGGATACTCTGTGGAGTTCACGAAAGAGTATCCAATCATTTGGCGTTTCACACACTACCAAGGCTAGAACACTTGACATTGGGAAATGGTGATTGAGTCAGCCATCCCTCAAATCAAACAGCCTGCTGTCAAGCCCTAGAAGCCTGTTAAAATGTTCAAATGCTATCAGTAAATTTATATAAGATTGGGAAGTTTTTGGGGCTTTTCAAGCCTTTATTGTTTATTATCAGACAGGACAGTGGAGGAGCGACAGGAAGTGAGTTGGGAGAGAGAGACGGGGAAGGGCCGGCAAAGGACCCGGGCTGGGAATTGAACCCCGGTCAGTCGCTTAGTAGACGAGTGCCCTACCATTAGCACCATGGTAGGGCCAATAAACGTGTATATACTGGTAACACGTTTGTGATGTTTTCTGTGAATCTTTTTAAGGTTGTCATTGGAGGAACCCTCAGAGTAAACAAATTAAGACTGCAAAGATGCAACCACGTATTCCCAACCAAGCTAGTGTGCGACCTGCTCGAAGTGGTCTTTACAAGAAGAGAGCTGGCCACCTCGTCCCTGACAGGACAGAAGGGCAGTGCCAAAGAGGAAATAAAGCCACCGCTGGAGCCTACTGCGCTCAAAGCTATCTATGGTAAGTCTACTGCGCTCAAAGCTATAGACATTTTTAGCTGTAAAAGTTACCGTGCTTTGGTCATACTAGTAAATATTGGTTTATTATTCAGAAAATATTCATGAAAAGATCAAATTTGGCAGTAGGCAGCACAGTTTCAATGAGCTGCATAGTTGCAATACCTACTCTGGCCACCCTGTGCCACCATTTTACATGGGTGCACCTGTAACTCATTGATGCTGGATGTTGTGTTGCGCAACATTGGCCCTGACTTATTATATGTTTTAATGTGCTTCAGAGGCTAAGATATTTCGTTTCTTATAGGTTGAGGGCAACTTTTCTTAAAAAGGGCTTAGGCATTCAGCACCTTTTTTTGCAGGTGCTTTAGGTGTCAGTGGGTTAAAAAAAGAAATACAAACAACCATCACACACATTGAAAAAATACATCTTGACTGCCCTGCACAGAGTCGTAACCTGAACCCAACCGAACATCTTTGGGATGAATTAGGACCTTTGGAATTAATTAGAGCAGTGACTGAGAGCCAGCAACATCAGTGTTATGACCTTGCCAATGCACTTTTGGAAGAATGGTCAAAATTCCAACACTTGTTTTGGTGATATAGTGTGTGTCATGTCAAGTGACCTGTAGAATGTTGCCATGTCTTTTACAGTTTAATCACACTTGGAATTTCGTTTTTCACACTACTTTGCAGAATACACTTTGAACGAATTTCCCAATGCGGACATATCGGTCCTAAGAGGAGCAGTCAGGAATAAGCTCAACAATGTCAGCAAGGTGTTTAAGAGAACGCAGTAAGTACTCAACACTGAACAGTACACACACACACACACACACACACACACACACACACACACACACACACACACACACACACACACACACACACACACACACACACACACACACACACACACACACAGCCCAACACTTTTAATTGTGGTGTGACTCCTTTCTCCATCCATGCCTGATGAGAATGGCCAGGAAAGGGCTTAAAGTGATACTGTCCCATTTTTAGAAATAAGCTTATCTTACACTGAGTTTTACCTTTTTCTTACCGTTCTCTGAGTATCGCAGCGCACATTTTACCTCTAAGCTAGCAGTTAACATTGAGTACTATGAGGCCAGTTAGCCGCCAGCAACTTTTAGTTAGGACAGTTGTTGTGTATATCTATTAAGAGCTTGAAGCCTTCCACAGCGACTGCTCTAGTTCTGACTTGTCTTGTGTCTTGTGTCTTGTTCTGTCTTGTGTCTAGCATGGAGGAGCAGAGGAGGACAAGGGGGCGGCCCAAAAAGAACAGGCAGGGTACGGAGATGCCAAACGGGGATCTGGAACTTAGACAAGACAACTTCGAAAGAATTGAAGCACCCCTAGCCAATAGATTTGAAAATGGGTACGTATTGTATCCGTCATGTTTATCGGTCATTTTAACGACTCCTACTGTTTGCCTCTGACAAAATATCTGTACGCAGTATTCAATTACTTACATGCTTACTCACCTGTGATTTGTATAGATAAAGGTTTCATGTTAGCCTGGTAAACCAGCGCCACCCGCTGGGCGCCGAAATTTTTCAGCTGCGAGTGGGTCTGGCCTCGGATCTGAGAACGTTTTGAACACTGTGCCCTGAGTCTGGCAAAACCAATTACAATGCAGAGATTTGTTTTGAATCAAAGCGGGCGGGGTTTTGAGAGAGTGACGACGAAGCGCGCAAAACAACGTTGGGAAAGCACATCAAAGGCAAAGATCGCCGATTGGTCAGGGCGCCAGCACAGTTTGAAAAAACAACAGGTTGTTCTCATTAGCAATCATCGGAGGCATCGTTCATCGGGGCCAGACTAGATTACTCCGGTCTCACATTTAGGCTGGTTTATCAGGCTAGTTTCATGTAATTATAGAATTTTTAATATTATAATCTGGTCAAAGGACAACAGAGGTGTTTTTTTAATTGTTTGATGTCAAAAACTAAACACCACATAAAACTTGTGTTACAGGTCGGGTTCAATCAGTGAATATGAAACAGGCCCACCATCAGGCTACTACTCCATGCCCAGCCATCCCATCCCATCGCCAGCAGATCAGCATACCTGACGTCCTGACGTGTCTGCTATCCCATCCCATCCCCAGCAGATCAGCACACCTGACGTGTCTGCCATCCCCTCCCCAGCAGATCAGCATACCTGACGTGTCTGCCATCCCATCTCATCCCCAGCAGATCAGCATACCTGACGTGTCTGCCATCCCATCCCACCCCCAGCAGATCAGCATACCTGACGTGTCTGCCATCCATCCCACCCCCAGCAGATCAGCACACCTGACGTGTCTGCCATCCATCCCACCCCCAGAGGATCAACATACCTGACGTGTCTGCACAAACTGCCAGGGGATGCCCACAGACTAATAAAGGAAATGCTGTGTTGAACCTGCGAACCCCTGCCACTCCACACTACAACACATGGACCAGTTTATATTGTTACCAGGGGTGAGTTTGGCTAGAAGACTCTGGGATGAGTTTGACATTCAGGTAGAAGTTGATGTTGCAGGACCAGGGGAGAGCAACAGACAGTTCAGGCCCACTGCTTACCTAACGTCAGTTTCATGTCAATTTGGGGACCTTGGACAGCGTTGGCATGCTGTGATACCTTGGTGCTGGGTATTGAAGATTCGCCAGCCAGACAGGACCCCATTTCTGGAAAGCATTGTTGCTAACCAGTTAGCAACCTACTAGGATTCCAATGGGAAATTGCATTGAAACCAAGTAAGTTGCTAACTTAGTTAGCAACGATGTTGTAGAGAAACGCACCCCTACATTACCCAGGGTCAGATCCACTTGACCAATGCAAAGGGGTTTAAACTTCATGTGGGGTATAAAGACTGCATCAGACTATGTAAATAATTCACTTTCTATTTTATTTTTTCTACTGTATAGATGTATCAGTATTTATTTGTTCATACAGTGTATCAGTTTTTTTTACATTCATAACCTGGTTTGACCTTTACTTGATTGTTTTTCATACATAGGCAATAAAGTGCAACATTTCATATAACCTCCTGAATGTGATGTAAGAATTATACATTTCATGGTAAGTGAAGTGAAAGCCCATTGGGAAACTCCAACTCCCATTGTCATTGTGACAAAGTACTCCACAGCACACAAGTGAACACTGCACACAACGAAATTGCATTTATGCCTCACCCGTGCAAGGGGGCAGCCCTCAATGGCGCCCCTAGGGAGCAGTGCGGCGGGATGGTACCATGCTCAGGGTACCTCAGTCATGGAGGAGGATGGGGGAGAGCACTGGTTGATTACTCCCCCACCAACCTGGCGGGTCGGGAGTCGAACCGACAACCTTTGGTACAAGTCTGACGCCTTAACCGCTTACCCATGACTGGCCTAGTTATGGTTACCATCCATTTTCATTCAGGTGAATGAAACTGATAAATTAAGACAAGCTTCAACGCCGTAGTCTGTGGGCAGTGGGGGCTGTGCTGGAAAAAGAAAGCAGTATCACAACTAGAATGGGCACTCGGTAGAGCGCAAACCTTCGCCTACGCCACTTATTTTTTTCTGGCCATCTTCAGAGTGTGGGGCATAACATTCTCCAAATTTTGGTGTTAGTTTCATTTAAATCGGACCGGAATATCGTAATATTACATTTTTGGCCCAGTCTTGACCTCTTATTCAATTCAGCATGCACACGTTGTTCTGGCATATAGTGCTTGGCAAAGAAAAACGTTTTTGACCTTTTCGTGACCTTGACCTTTGACCCAATCACTCCCAAAAAGTAATCGATTGTTCCTTGGGTCATGACCAATCATCCCACTAAATGTCATAAAAATCGGCTCAATTTACGTTTTTGACCTTTTCGTGACCTTGACCTTGACCTTTGACCCAATCACTCCCAAAAAGTATTCGATTGTTCCTTGGGTCATGACCAATCATCCCACAAAATTTCATAAAAATCGGCTCAATTTACGTTTTTGACCTTTTCGTGACCTTGACCTTTGACCTTTGACCCAATCACTCCCAAAACGTAATCGATTGTTCCTTGGGTCATGACCAATCATCCCACTAAATTTCATAAAAATCGGCTCAATTTACGTTTTTGACCTTTTCGTGACCTTGACCTTTGACCTTTGACCCAATCACTCCCAAAAACTAATCGATTGTTCCTTGGGTCATGACCAATCATCCCACTAAATTTCATAAAAATCGGCTCAGTTCTGACTGAGTTATACGAAGTACAAACAAACAAACATATTCACAAATAAATACACGGCGGGCAAAACATAACCTTCTGGCGAAGGTAATAATAATTACACATCTGACAGTGGTCTCAATATAGTTGGAAGAAAGGCCCCCACAAATCCACTCAGAGGCATCAAGGTTTTGTAATGTGACATCGTTTCAGCCTTATTATTATTATGACATCAAAACTTCATCGCCTTCATCTTTGACTTGGGAGTGAGCGGCTCTTTCTTCCTTCATGACTGTTCCAGCCTAACCTGGCTCTCACTCAGTGCGAGCTCACGAAGTGTAACGAAGATGCACGAAGCACTAGGGGTCTCGCGAGAGCCAGGCAAGTTCTAGCCAGCACCTTTTTTGGTGTGCCTAGAGTGATGGACAACTGTTTATTTTATTTCATTTATTTGTTTATGTCCATTTTTTTATTTGAATATGCTGTATTTGAATGTTACAACATTATTATTTTTTATTGCAGTTGCATACAGTGTTTTCTGTAGTTGCATTATTATTGTGCAAGATGGACATTTGACATGAACAGTATGGGACTCCCCATTCGTTTAGCATGTGATTAATTAAGGGATATCACGTGCAGTTCGATTCAATTATTTTTTAATTTACAAGTGTTACACAGCGGCTGAGGACACTATCACAAGTCTTCTGGCAAGGCAAGCAGTGGTTTGCTCAGCAGTGCGGAGTGCAAGCAGCGGTTGCCACAGCAGTGCGGAGTGCAAGCAAAAGTATTACACAGCTGTCTGATATTCATCCTCTTGATGGACATACTGTATACTGTTCCTGTTGGAATATCCTCTTGAACCGTTTCATCTTTTCGTGGATTATCCACTTTTTTTCTCTGACTGTTTAGATTGATGGAACGTCAGTCACCCTCCTTGGATATCCACACGTGAAGCTGCCAATTCTGTAGGATTACTGGAACTCTCTTGGCTCGCCTCCGACGGTCATCCGAGAACTTTTAAAAAGGACCGAGAATAATCTTTTGACTACATTTATGTGTCAAACAGTTCTGTATTGTAAGGGATTTTTGAAAATGGGAATATTCTATTGTGACCCTGGCCAGGTCTTTATGTTTTTGTAACGTGTTGGGGGTTTTGTGGCGATTATGATTTAATCAATATAAACGTTGATCATATTTTTTAGAACATATCTTTTGTGTTATTCGTTTCATAACCTCTCACATAACAGTAGGCATGTCCTCATGATTAGACCGGGAGCCTAGTTGGGAAGGTTACCAATTTTTTTGGGTACTCTGATGTCTGGCATGGTCCCTTGATGGAGGTGGGCCTACAGCACGTCTGCCGGGTTCCCTCTGGTGGGTGTGGCAAGGAGGCGGGTAAAACTGGCACCCTAATGGGCTAGGTTTGCTATGGTTCTCTGGGAGGGCTGGCCACCAGGTTGAGGGGTGTGTTTAGAGATTTTTTGACCATTTTTTCCAAAAGCGCATAGGTGAAGTCACACAGCTGTTCATCCAAAGGTGTTCTATTGGGTTCAGGTTAGGAGTCAGGACTCTGTGCAGGTCAGGCTCATCCATACTCTTGTCATCCATGTCTTAATTATTATGGGCCCTGGTTATGCTCTAGTGCAGTCATGTTGGAACAGGAAACGGTGCACTCAAACTACCCAAAACATTTTATAAATAATACATTTTCAACATTTCAACAACTCAAATGGAAATACAAGAGTATAGCAATAAGACCAATGTCCATGTCTGACTCTTCATAGGTTTGATTGTCGTTAAAAAAAAGTTGTAACCTGAAGCCAACAGAACATCTTTGGGATGAATTAGAGCAGAGATTGAGACTGAGAGCCATCAACATCAGTTTGACCGTAAAAACATTCCTATGCTTTTGGTAATATAGTGTGTCATGTCAAGTATATGGTATTTTTGAAGATGACCTTTGCAGACAATTTGAAAAAACTCCCGCACACTGACCATTTCACGGTTTTCTTTACAGTAATACACAACGTTTCGGTTAGGTTCTGTTAGGTTTACCTGATGAGGGCCTAGGACCTGATGAGACCAGCTAGCCACCAGCCGATCTCATAGGATTCCATGTTAATTGCTAGCATGGAGGTAAGGTAAAATTTTCACTGCTGTACTCTGAGAACGATTTACGTAGCTCAAGCGGAGGTTTAATATGAGCGTATTTCCAAAAATGGCACATTATCAGTTTAAGAGAAATTGATGTAAAGTTATAGGTATTTGATTGTAGTTATACAGCTTTGGTCATTTTGGAGTCTCCAAGGTGTATTTTTGGAGTCTCCAAATAGGACCCAAGGAAAAGGACTGGACATACCTGCTGAAAAAATGCTCTACAGTGGTCATTGTTTGGTCTTTTGACTCCATAATTGGACTGTTTGAGGCCAAGACCAGCACCCATGACCTGATTGCATCAATAGTCTGCCTAGAGGTCCCAGAATGCAGTCCCATCATTGTAACCTCTGCCACTCTTTGTCAGTACCTCACACTATTAGTAGACATCAATAATAGATGAAAAATCCTGACTTAAACAGTTACACGTGTAACTTCAAACACATATAACTCGCTCTCAGAAATGTTGCCTATATGCGCACACAGACGGTGAAAGTCTGCCACGCAAGACACCAACTACAGTCACATACCGTGTATGATAGTGATTTTCAACCTATGGGCTGGGGCCCACTGGTGGGCCCTGAAGGTATACCAAGTGGGCCTTGAAATAATATTCTAAAAATTATAATCATATTTTGGTGTGTGTTGCTGCTGATTTATGTGAGTTTTATTCGTAATCGGGTCAGAGGTGGGCCCCGAACATTTGTGACAATTTTGAGTGGGCCCCAAGTTGGAAAAGGTTGGGAACCCCTGGTCTAGACTATCTACAGTACGGTATCTTGCCTTCCTAGAAATGTCGCAATACTGATGTCAGTGACGGTTCTACCAATTTGGGGGCCCTAGGCAAAATGTGGACCTGGGGCCCTCTCCAATTACTGCTGACTTTCTCCATCCATGGCGGGGCTGACCTTGGGGGGTTAAGAAGACATATTTGGTGGGGCCCTATGTAGGCAACTGCCTAGTTTGTCTGATGCAGGGGTGGGGAACCTTTTTCATTCGAAGGGCCACTTCAAATTCCTCCAAGGGCCGTAAAAGTCCTCGGAGGGCCGTACTATGAACACAAACCAGGATTGCCCCCTGCACTTGAGGGCTTTATTGAAGACGGTCACCTTTAAAACAGACCCTAGCTTCTCTATATGTCCCCTGAATATAACCTAATTGTATTGAAAATGTAATTTCTAAGACTCCTTTACAAAATGTTTCATATTTCATGTGAAGCTGCGTTAAAATTATGTCGGGGGCCTGATAAAACGGCCTCAAGGGCCGTTAAAGGTACACTGTGCAGGAAATTGTCAAAAAAGGTACTGCAACTATGCTGCTCGTTGAAACTGGGTTGACTATTGCTAAATTTGATCTTTTCATGAACGTTTAGTAAGTAATAAACTAATTTTTTCTAGCATGGCCCAAGTACAGTCATTTTTGCAGCTAAAATGTCTATTTCTGGAAATTCAAAATGGCGGACCATGCATAAGATCCCCCTTTTAATGTATGAAAAGTGCAATTTTCCCAGTCATAATGAATACAGAATGTGATGGTGGTGGTAATTATTCATGAAAAGGTAACATTAGTGAATGGGTAGCATGAATTTTGGGTTACTAAAAATCTTGCGCAGTGTACCTTTAACGGCCCTAATGGTAAAATACTGGCACGGCCTGTTGTCCTTCACACTGTATGTGCATACGTATTGGGGGCGTGACATACGATGATGTGTCTTTTCAGCACCCAGGTGCTTATCAGAGGTACATTCCCAAACCTGTGGGTGCACACGCAGCATATGCACATATGCAGAGGAGCTGACAGGGGAGGGATAAAAGGGTCAGGTGTCCGGGGCCTAAGCATAAAGAGGGGGGCCCCAGAATTTGGACCCCATGACCAGAGAGACCAGATAGTCTTAGAATCTCTGCCAACGAGAGGGAGGGAGGGGGCTTTCAGCTGATGTTGTCCCGCCCCAGGTCGAAGCTGTCACCGGCCCTGCGTGTGCATACGTATGTGTGTACACAATACAGTGCTAATCCAACACTCACAGAGAGCAGGACCAAAGACTGCTGAGAGTGGAAATTAGTCTCTGTGGGTGTTGAACTGACACTTCAAAATGTGCTGTGCATGTAGGCATGCATGCATGTCCAGTATATATAGGGCTCCCCAAGCCCCTGTGTCTTTAGCTTAGTCTCAACCGTCTGCAGACATGCTGAAGTTCGTGCTTTGCGCTGCGCTCTGTGCGCTCGGTAAGAAGACAGACAGCTCCTTTTCTTAAGTAGCCTACATATTACATAGATTTGGGCTTTTTGTCTTTATCGGTGGCGGTTCCATATGGGGCCCTCTTGTTTTATTGTCGCTGGTGTTTGCTGGGTTTTTGGGCGTCAGACTTGAAGCCCAAAGGTTGTCGGTTCGTCTCCCGACCCGCTAGGCTGGTGGGGGGAGTATTTAACTCTTCCTACCTCACCTCACTCCATGGCTGAGGTGCCCTTCAACAAGACACCTAACCCCACACTGCTCCAGGGACTGTAACTAATACCCTGTGGATAACAGTGTCAGCTGAGTGCAATGTGGGCTTATATTATTTGTAGTCAACTCTGCTATTTTATGCTGAGAAGATGCCAGTGTCCAATGTTGCCAAATTCCCAATCACTGGAGATTGGTTTGGTTTGACACAAATTATTGGAGAAGAAAATGTGTTGGTGGTGTATATAGGCTCATTCCCAACCTCCTATTATAATATACATAGCCAACTGTACAGTATATGCTCCTCTTCATTTCCTTGTCCTCTCTCTCTCTCTCTCCCTCCATCTTCCTCCCCCCCTCTCCCTCTCTGTTTCTCTCTCTCCATCTTCCTCTCCACCTCTCCCTCTCTGTTTCTCCCCCCCTCTCTCTCTCTTCCTCCCTCACTCTCTCTCTCTTTCTCTCTCCCTCCCTCCCTCTCTCCCTCTCTCTATCTTCCTCCCCCCCTCTCCCTCTCTGTTTCTCCCCCCACTCTCTCTTCCTCCCTCTCTCCTCCCCCCTTCTCTCCCTCCCACTCTCTCTCTCCCTACCTCCCTCTCTCTCCCCCCCTCCACCTCTCTCTCTCCCTCCCTCTCTCTCTTCCTCCCTCTCCCTCTCTATCTTCCTCCCCCCTCTCCCTCTCTGTTTCTCCCCCCTCTCCCTCTCTCTCCCTCCCTCTCTCTCACCCCCCCCCCCCTCTCCAGTGTTGGCTGAGGAGGAGCCTCAGGGTCGCTTCCTGGAGGATATCCAGGAGAGGGTTGTGGGAGGAGAGGTTGCTCGCCCCAACTCCTGGCCCTGGCAGGTAAGGACACCACCAATTCAATTCAATTGAATGGGGAGATTTCCATCTTCATCAGGGGATCAGTGATGATGACCCCTAAATCTTATCATATCATAACATGTACAAGTTTTTGTTTTATTTTACCTGACATGTTTCGATGGTGAGACTCACAGTCGAAACATGCCAGGGAAAAGATAAAAACCTATCTGAAACAAAAGAAACTTTAAGATTTAACCCATTGTGTCCTGGAAACACATATACGCTGCATTCAGGATTTTGAGATTTGAGCTGTTTTATTAAAAATGTGGGTAAGTTAGAGCAGAATGAACACATTCTAACGCAAAACGAGGGTCCTAGCTTTTAAATGTAACTCGTTTCATGTTTGTATGTGCTTCGGAGGCTGAGATATTTAGGATTTAATAGGCAGAAAGCACCCTTTCCCAAAAAAGGCCTAGGACAAAATGGGTTAATGTAATAATGACGAACGTCATACATATCCTCTCCTGCTCTGCTGTACTATATGGTTGCAGATCTCCCTGCAGTTCAAGTCTGGCAGCAACTACCACCACACCTGCGGAGGCTCCCTGGTTAAGAGGGGCTGGGTCATGACCGCCGCCCACTGTGTCGACAGGTACAGCCCAGTCGTGTGTGTGTGTGTGTGTGTGTGTGTGTGTGTGTGTGTGTGTGTGTGTGTGTGTGTGTGTGTGTGTGTGTGTGTGTGTGTGTGTGTGTGTGAGTGTGAGTGTGTGTGTGTGTCAGTGAGAGAACGTGAATTCATATATTAGTATACTAGCATACTGTGTGTGTGTGTGTGTGTGTGATTTAGTCTAACTGCACATTGGAGCCTGGCTAAACGCAATTTTAATCTTCTGTGTAAATCCTGTTACATACATTTTTGACGATAAAGTACACTTTGACTTGACTTTGACACTTTGACTTTGCCATGCAGCCAGAGGACCTGGCGCGTTGTCGTTGGCGACCACAACATCAACAGCCACGAGGGCCGCGAGCAGTACGTCTCCGTGAGCCGCGTCTACATCCACCCCAACTGGAACCGCAACAACGTCGCCTACGGGTCAGTTACGCACCGCCCGCCACACTCATGTGGTGTACAAACCAGTCTGTGTGTGTGTGTGTGTGTGTGTGTGTGTGTGTCTGTGTCTGTGTGTGTGTGTGTGTGTGTGTGTGTGGGTGTGCACTTCCTCACATGAGACCCTAGACCATTGGCTCCGTACGGCAGCCTCCAACGCTCTTGTTTGAATGTGTGTGTGTGTCATGTTTATTTGCAAGCACTTTGAGTCAACTTCATAGTTGTGACATTGTGCTATATAAATACATATTGAAATAAATACATATTGAACACATTTCCCCTTGGGAACAATAAATGCTACTACTATTACTACTACTATATTGTATTGTATTGTACTGTATGTGTTCCCTTATGTCCGTGCCAGGTAGGACATTGCTATACTACTGTATTGTATTGTATTGTATTGTATTGTATTGTATTGTATTGTATTGTATTGTATTATTGTAGTGTTTGTGTTGCTATCTGGCCATCTGCAGGTACGACATTGCTCTGCTGCGTCTCTCCACTGAGGTCACCCTGAACAACTACGTGCAGCTCGCAAGACTGCCCCCCTCTGGCCAGGTGCTGCCTCACAACAACCCCTGCTACATCTCCGGATGGGGACGCACCTCCAGTGAGTAGTGGCCTATACGCTTGCTGTTGTTGTTGTTGTTTTTCTTCTACTTCTTCTTTTCTTCTTCATCCTCTCCTTCTTCTTCTTCTTCTTCTTCTTCATAATCTCCCCCTTCTCCTTCCTCTTCTCCTTCTCCTTCCTCGTCTTCTTCTTCTTCTCCTTCTTCTTCTTCTTCATCCTCTCCTCCTCCTCCTTCTTCTTCTTCTTCGTCTTCTTTTTCTGGCTTAACAGTATGGTGGTTTGCAAAAGTTGTCTAGTCACTCGACAGCTATTAAACAGCCTGAGTCAAGATAATACAGTATATCACGAAAGTGAATACACCCCTCACAGTTTTGCAGATTTTTGAGTATATCTTTTCATAGGAAAGCATTACAGAAATGTAACTTTGACAGAATGATTAGTGACCTTTTAACAACATATTTAACCGCTTAAATTTCTTGTTCACTCAGAAAAAAACAAAATACAGCCATTAATGTTTGAACATGTACTCACAAAAGTGAGTACACCCCCAGATTAAAATCCGGTAGAGAAGGGGCTATGTTGGCTCGAAATGAAACAAAATGAAAAGGGATGACAAGGGAGGTCATCAGTGTGCGTTTCAACCTTTCTTTGCATTGAACTTTTAAATGTTGAGTCTGCATCTGGCTTAAATAGATTGGTGTGAGATTTGAATGCAATCCTATGGAGAATATCATGATCTGCTTCAGTAGTCACAGTGCATGTTGACATGCGTGTTTCTTTTAGGTGTATTTCAGATTGCCAATGTTGACAGCATTCATGCATCCCCAAACCATGTCAGTCCCACTACCATGCTTGGCTTACGAGAGGATACACCTTTTTTGTAAAACTCACTTGTTTACCACCACACATGCTTGACACCATCTAAAGCAAATTTGTTTATCTTGGTCTCTTCAGATCACACAACATGGTTCCAGTGATCCATATCCTTGGTCTGTTCATCTCTCTTGAGACCAAGATAAACAAATTTGCTTTAGATGGTGTCAATCATGTGTGGTGGTAAACAAGTGAGTTTTACAAAAAAGGTGTATCCTCTCATAAGCCAAGCATGGTAGTGGGACTGACATGGTTTGGGGATGCATGAATGCTGTCAACATTAGCAATCTGAAATACACCTAAAAGAAACATACATGTCAACATGCACTGTGACTACTGAAGCAGATCATGATATTCTCCATAGGATTGCATTCAAATCTCACACCAATCTATTTAAGCCAGATGCAGACTCAAAATTTAAAAGTTCAATGCAAAGAAAGGTTGAAACGCACACTGATGACCTCCCTTGTCATCCCTTTTCATTTCGTTTCATTTCGAGACGATTCGAGCCAACATAGCCCCTTCTCTACCGGATTTTAATCTGGGGTGTACTCACTTTTGTGAGTACATGTTCAAACATTAATGGCTGTATTTTGTTTTTTTCTGAGTGAACAAGAAATTTAAGCGGTTAAATATGTTGTTAAAAGGTCACTAATCATTGTGTCAAAGTTACATTTCTGTAATGCTTTCCTATGAAAAGATATACTCAAAAATCTGCAAAACTGTGAGGGGTGTATTCACTTTCGTGATATACTGTATCTCTCTCTCTATCGCTCTCTTTGCCTCATGCAAAGCAGGCCTCCCTGCCCGTGGTCGACCATAAGACCTTTCTCTCTATCTCCTTTCCTCTCTATCTCCTTCTCTCTCCCTCCTCTCTTCTCTATTAAGGAGGTTAAGTTTTTATAACTATTCCCCCTGTTTCTCCTTCCCTCATGTAGCTGGTGGTAGCCTCTCTGCCCAGCTGAAGCAGGCCTACCTGCCCGTGGTCAACCACAAGACCTTTTTAACTATGTACATCTCTCTCTCTCCGCAGCTGGTGGTAGTCTCTCTGCCCAGCTGAAGCAGGCCTACCTGCCCGTGGTCGACCACAAGACCTGCTCCAGCGGCAGCTGGTGGGGCGGCACCGTCAAGAACACCATGGTGTGCGGTGGCGGCGGAAAGGACTCTGGTTGCCAGGTGAGCTCTATGTGCATAAGGAAGAAAAATCCGCACTCACAAACTGCGTCTCATTATTTATTTATATTACCACCACGTCCAAAAAGCAAACGCGTTTCGACTATCAAGCCTTCACATACCACGCACTGATGAAGGCTTGATAGCCGAAACGCGTTTGCTTTTTGGACATGGTGGTAATATAAATAAATAATCAGACGCAGTTTGTGAGTGCGGATTTTTCTTCCTTAAGTTGATACATTTTATCGTGCACCCAAAGACTTTCGTTGTTTCCAAGAAGTTGAGTGCGTCTTTTGCCAAAACTTGAGCTCTATGTGCAAACACCAGGCAAAGGTGTCAATTCCATTCCACGTAAACTGTCTACCTTATTACATTACAATATTACATTACTTAAATGTAGCTGGCGTTTTTACCCAAAGGGACTCACTGTTATTTTAGATACATGGTAGGCCTACTGTTTTTCTTCTACATGTTGCCAATTGACTAATTTGAAATAATGTGCAGCAGCTGTTTTTTTTGTTTTGTTTTGCAATTTGCTGGAAACGTTGGGTCTCATTAAAAAAAGTAATACATGAAGTTTTGAGTGTGCGACGACAATTGTTTTTCCGCTGTGCACACCTCACTCGGTGTACGTCCACTAAAACCCAAAGAAAGAATTTGCAGACCTCTACCATTACTCCAATGCCAACGTTGAAACTGAGGAAAAACAACTCCAAAGCCTACGTAGGTTATTAGGTTGGATATTGGAGTTACTGCAAATTTGACATACCAATATCTCTAAAACGGGACATATTTGAACCGTAAGGCTTTGTCACAAGATGATGTAGTAATATAAATTCTAAAAATTCTAAAAAAAGGACTAGTTTAGAAATTAATACTAATATTTCATGGCAAAATATTATACAACGAGAAAAAAATGTTCTTTTAGGCAGCTCCATAGAAAGCCATTCATTCGTCACTTGTCTGGATGGTACTGTTGCTAGTTTGCAATCGCAGGCAACTCAGTCACTGAACCTTTCCACATATTCCACCGTGGGCAATGCATTTTCCAAGGAGTGATTGTTCTTCTCCAATCTACTTTCTTTGACCCCTCCTGACCTCTGACCCCCTGTGTGTGCTCCTCTCTGCAGGGAGACTCCGGCGGCCCTCTGAACTGCCAGGTGAACGGCAGCTACTACGTGCACGGCGTCACCAGCTTCGTGTCCGGCAGGGCCTGCAACGAGACCCGCAAGCCCACCGTCTTCACCCGCGTGTCCGCCTACATCGGATGGATGGACGGCGTAAGTCCCCTGATACAATCTTTTTTTTGGGAGGGGGGGAATGACCCAGGTCGGGAATCGAACCCGGGTCGCCCCGTGTAGAAATCCAGTACCCAGCCGACCAAGCCAAGGCACGCACGTATGCACATATTTGATATTAAACACATTATCAGGATCGTATTTTTGAATCTGCTTGCGTTAGCGATGGCAATTACAATGGGTGCGCGGCATGAATTTAGAGCAGTTTGGAGGAGCTCACAACTGGTCTCAGCATGTGCGCCATGTTGGCATGAGCGTGCGCGCACACACAGACACACACACACTCACACACAGACACACACACTTGAGGGCCAGGTTAAAAACACACATACTGTATACATACATACTGAGCGGCTGGAGTACAACAGTGAGCCACAATAATTGAAATGTAATTTAAATGCATGACATCAGCTGTCTAAGCACTTGCTAACACACACATATCTTTCCTCTGGCTCTCGGTACAGATCATGGGATAAGATGCTTCCCTTCCGAGACTCTTCATCAGCAATATGGCAGAACAGCTTCCAGCAGCTCCACCCTCAGCATCGGCTACAGCTCTGCTTCATATGTTCAAACAGTCAATAAAGTCAACATCATTGCCATGAAGACTCTGTGTCATGTGTCTCTGTGAACTACATTGTCATAGCCTGGTTCACACCTACGGTGCGTGTGTGTAGCTCTGGAGCCCCCTGGTGGAGCGGACCTACACACACTACCGTCTGGTAGCGCTGCTATTAACATGCTCTTCTCGAGTAAAAAATAATTGGAGTATTTATTGCTGAAATTTCAATGGCAGCTCGCATTGATGGGTCACAGGACTGAAAGACTATTGACTCTTTAGAGATGAAGAGAAAATGTTTTTGGAGGAATTTGTTGGCGGTGATTTCCATTTATTTTCTGACTCGAGAAGAGCATGTTAATGGCAGCGCTACCAGATGGTAGTTTGTGTACACACACGCAACCTTCGGCGAGAACCAGGCTAACGTTGTCTTTTCAGTGCAGTGCATGTGGAATACTTTTCTTCTCGGTACAGTACATGTCCAGGTTTTTTTTCCTGTGTTTTCATATGACAGGACAAAAGAGGGGGGGGGGAACACACCCGAGTTGTATAAAGTAGAAGTACTCGCTCAGATGTAATTATTAGCCAGGCCATGCCCTACTAGTGACGCAACCCCTTCGGGCCGGTGCTTCTTCTAGTCAGGCCAAAAGCCATGAAAATATTGTTTATGATCTCCCAAAAAAATCGTAAACTCCTCCCACTCTGTCAGGAAGCAAACAACCAGTAGCAAACCAAGGGAGGCGGGTCAACCATGCCGTTTGGGAAATGTAAATTGTTATGCTGTTGTTCAGACCAAGTCTCGAAGAGATTTGAAAGTCGATGATAATCAGGGTAGTAATTGCAACACTAGCAGTAGGCTATTACAAAGTTAAAGGACCAGTTTGGTCAATTTCAATATGCTGTTGTATTGCTCACGCTACCCTTGACTTGTCAGTACCCGGTGATGCCACATTTTTCGGCTAAGCCCTTTCCGAGATATGAGCTATTCTAATGGGGGCAGCGTTTGTTTACATTTTTAAAAAATGTAACATAGGCCTACTCCAAATATTTTCCCAAAACGTAACACTGTTTGCTAGTTGTCTGCTGATGTTGTATAATCTTTCGGATGTTTTTAGTAGAGATGTACAGGATCCAAGATCCGGTTCCGGATCCGGCAGGATAATAGGGTTTTTCAGACTATCCGGATCCGGCAGTATCTTAAGCAGTGGATCCGGTATCCGGCAGGATCCTAAAAATCAGGATCTGGGGCATCTCTAGTTTTTAGAAATAAATAAAAATGTTTTTTTTTTAATGTAAACAAAGCGCTGCCACCATTACAATGACCAACATCTCGGAAAAGGCTGAAGAAGGAAAAAAAAAACAAATCTCAGGTACTGACAAGTCCAGGGTAGTGTGAGCAATACAACTGCATATTGAAATTGACTGAACTGGTCCTTTAAAATCATGTAATATCACACAGTAGTGTTGTAATCACACACCCCTTCATACATACACCTGAGCCAAATTCATGACACAATTCATTTTATTAATAATAAAAGATCTTTCGGGGCCATTGCATTGTTCTTGTTTCTATTCTGGGACATATATAGAAGGGTCTTTATGAAATGCTGGAAAAATATATACAATACAATGAAGCAAAAAAACATTCTTTACAAAGTTCTATTCACCTTTATACAGCAAAGTCAATAAAACTATTTACATTCAGCGTATCAAGCAGAGAACACGATTGAAAGTCAATGACAATGTGCGGTTTTAGGAAACACGTGTAAACACCTGCTCGACTAACTGTTAAATTCCCAAAACAATGTGAGACTGATCTACAATAATAATATTCTGAAAAGTCATAACTTACCCATCCCCTCCTCTACTATGAAGTGAACACATTGGTTTCATATTATTATTATATGATATTTGTGAGCATAAGGGAATAACAGTCCCTTAAACAGTCCCACTTCATTAATATATTTAATTCATTATAAATAAAACATTTAAAGTGTTTGTAAATGAGTAAGAATCAACCTGTGGTCCGTTTCTCGAAAGCGTCTTTGCTATCGTCATTAGCAAAGTCCTTCGTAAGAGCGACTCAACTCTCTGTCGACAGCGACGCTCACCACTAAATCCAAAGGAACGTTAAGACGGTCTTAAGACGGTCTTAAGGCAGTTAGCAACGACAAGAATCGAGAAACGGACCCCTGCATGGGAATCTGCTCTGGCTGGATGAGTCTGATGTTTGTTTGCCTGCCAGACACTTATCTATCCAGTGGCTTCATCTTTTTACTCTTTGAAGGACACATTTCCAGCACTTCAGCAACTATGATGTGTCTGATGTGTTAACATAGTATTTTTCTCATTTACAAACATTTGTAAACGTTTTGTTGATTATTAGGTCATTATTCACAAAGTGTTTCTAACGCTTTTCAGTGACTGTTATTGTTTTGACTCTCATTGGTGTGGTTGCAATAAAGCACACCACATTGAAACACTAATATTGACCGCAGGAGAAAATCAATACAGTGTAGTAAAATTGATAAGAATATAAATGTGACCTGAAAACGCAGGCAGGTATACAGAGGTCGCTTTGAAAACAAGCCTTACCTATGCAAATATTCTGTAATATTATATTATTATTATTGTACATTTATGGCACATACAAAAACGTATACTCTAGCCTAGTTGCAAAGTCGCCGTGTTGTTAAGTGTAAAGTGAACTCCAGTGGTTGTGTCAAAGCTGCTTAGTGCTGTGGTTTCTGGGAATACTCAAGCTTGTTGGCCTTGCGTTCTACGAACATACAGATAGTAGCTTGTCATCCCAGAGAGAATGCAGGGGTCTGTTTGCTTTGACAGATAGGCTGCTGATACAGTACCTGTATGTGTGCAGTATCTGGTCGCCATGAGACGAACGGCTGAGCCCTTACAAAAAAAACTCTTTCAATAAAAATACATACAAGCAAATTGAGACAAGTCAAGGTCAAGGTCCTCCATTCTGTCCTATTGGAGGCAAGCAATGTGGGGAAAGTGAGAAAGTTTCAGGTGAAAACCCCTCTTCAGACGATAAGGGGAGCTTTTTCTTTTTTTATCTGGTCATTTTGTTGTCTTGCTTCTGTTGTCCTGTTTGGATGTGCAGGCTTTAACCTCCTCCTTCGTTCTTCCAGTGAAAACATTTGATTTGCTTCTACAACCTATTATTGACCATTGAGCTGTCAGAATGAACAATTGGCTTGCATGTATTTTCACTGTTCCGTGATGACAGTGTCCTCTTCTCTTACACCATCCCCTCCACTGACTTCAGCTTGCCGCTCTCCTCCGCTGTCTGCATGGCCTGGGCCTCGCTGCACTGCTTCTGGTACTCCTGCAGGGGGAGCCAACGGACACCAAACTCAGTCATGGACAACTCGCTCTCACAAGCTGCTATCCATAGGTACACTCAAGACTATACTGTAGATGCATATGCACTATGTAGAAATAGAAAACCTTTTATTGACATTGTAGTCAGCACAATGAAATGTTAAATGCCCGTACAAGGTGCACACTACATAAATTAATAAAGTTTAAACAGCATAAACGTATAACATTATTTTACTAATTGATCTATCAACAGTGAACACAGTCCTTTATAGATGAACACAGTCCTAGGTGAAACTATGAGTTCAGTATACATATGTGTCTACTATGCAACAGAAGCACATACTGTATAGTTCTGTGCACATACTGTATACTGTATGTCTACATGCCTATTAGTCTCCCTCAGGCAGGTATGGAGGATGCGGTGCCAGGACCCACTGACTGTACCTGAAGTAGCACCATGACAACACTGTGGCCAAACTGCACCTACCTGAAGTAGCTCTATGACAGCGCTGTGGCCAAACTGCATGGCGTCATCCAAAGGAGTGTTTCCCCATCTGAAGGAAGACAATCCAATGACTTTATTGTTGGTTCATCTATTCTACACCATAACCATATTTAAAACCTGCACTACACCAGTCATATAATACCATTCATGTCATGTCTGAAACAGTATTCCACATACCCACTGCAGTTCACTAAAGCGCTTTGAAACTTTGTGTCAACTGTATAGTTGTGATATGGTGATATATACTAAGTACATGTTACATTATGTTGTGTGTATTGTAAAGCACAAAAAATAATGTCAAATCACAATACAACTACTGTGCAGATAAACTGTAAACATGTTTCATACAGGCATGTAAACATGAAAACATGATTAGCTGTAAGTCTTCTCCTATACCAGGGGTGGGGAACATATGTCTTGAGGGCCGTTTGTGGCCCTTGAAGCCGTTTTATCCGGCCCCCAATGTAATTTTAATGTTATGCAGCTTCACATGAAATATGACATAAAGAGATCTTAGAAATTTCATTTTCAATACAGTTAAACTGTATTCAGGGGACCTAGATAAGTGGGGTCTGGTCTAAAGGTGGCTGCCATTAAATATGGGCCTAAAGTGCAGGGGTAAATTCAGGCTTGTGTTCATAGTGCGGCCCTTGGAGGACTTTGACGGCCCTTGGAGGGATTTGAAGTGGCCCCTCGAATTAAAAAGGTTCCCCACCCCTGTCCTCTACTAAGTAAAATATACTGTTGTACCTGTCCTTGACAAATGGGTTGACTCGGCACACCTTGGTCAGGAACTGGGCCACCTCCGCGTGACCTGAGGGCATGAAAACACAGTGACGATGTAGAAATGAAAAACCGATGGATACATTTTCTATCACAATCAGAAAATTGTATTGAACCTAAAAGCTATGTGATTGTTGTGGGCAGTTGTTATTCGGTGAAAAGTTTTCCCATTGAAAACAATGGCACAAGTCTTTTTATGTTTTCCCTGGCTGCACAGTGTTAGTTGGGCTGTGTTTGAATGGCATGGTACACTTCAAGCATACAGTACAGACTTCTCATGTGCAAGGATAACTGACAAGTTCATAGCATATAATTATTTAACTAATAGATAAGTAAGGGCACAGTTAATAGTTAAGTAGCTATTAGGCTACAAAACATATTACTCTTCATAATGTTCTGCATTTATTGTAGGTTTTTTACCATTAAAATTAATAAGTGGTACATGAAAAAATTACATCTCATCACCCCACCATCAGTGTACGTCCAATCCTTGCTATATAATGGCTCCTGTTGCCGCTATTACAGTGATTTGAATGAGTGAAAACTAGATGTCACAGTAGATTAATTACTTAACTATTAGGTATGCTCAGCCAACTCTATTATAAGGGTCCCAAACACCAATATCTATCGATTAATTAACCATTAGTTATCCGCAGCCAACTCTAATATAAGGGTCCCAAACACCAATATCTGTCAATTAATTAACCATTAGTTATCCTCAGCCAACTCTAATATAAGGGTCCCAAAACCCAATATTTATGTATTAATTAACCATTAGTTATGCCTTACTTTTGTATTAAATAAGTGTTAATTTTGGTCCTTAGTTAAGTATGACCTGATAGCTACTTAACTATTAACTGTGCCCTTACTTATCTATTAGTTAAATAATAATATGCTATTAACTTGTAACACAAGGTAATAGTTATCTAATAGTTAAGCAACTGCTTACTAATGCATAAATAACAATTAATATGTGTCTAATGTGGCATTAAGTAATGATTATTAACCCTTACTTAAGTATTAGGTTGTAGCTACTTTACTGTTAATTATGGCCCCTTATTTGGAAGTGTTACCAAAAATTTGTTTGTCTTGGTCTCAAGAGAGATGAACATACCAAGGATATGGATCACTGGAACCATGTCGTGTGGTCTGAAGAGACCAAGATAAAAAAAATTGCTTTAGATGCTGTCAAGCATGTGTGTATTGTCTATGTCTACACTTAAAGTATGTCTATGTCTGCATGTAATTTCAACTCTTTCTATGACGAGTGCATGGAAAGAAATTGCCAACAAAGCCGACCTGACTTGACTAGACCAGTGGTTCCCAACCTTTTTCTCCAGGGACCCATGTTTTTACTATTGTAAGCTTTGGTGACCCAACCGCCCGAGCGCCTGCACGAGAGGGAGTCACATGATGCCCTCTGTTTCCTGCGAAAACTCATTTTAGTTATTTTTTTCCTCAATTCGTCTTTGGTCAAATATAGAATAAATGTTTAATAGCACTTACATTTTGTTGCTTCTATGCATTTATTAGTTAAATGCCTTGTCATTTATTCAACCTGGGCTATATATGGTATTTAACATTAAACCCCTTAAAATCAAGAGGGCTTCGTGACCCTCTGTGGATCTTTGGTGACCCATAGGTTGGACTGGACACTGGACTAGACAACCTTGAGCTGCTGGCCTACAGTACCTTCAGATGCTGCCACGTGCAGCGCGGTGCGAGAGTCATAATCCTTCAGCTCCATGTCCATGCAGGAGAGGGCATACCTGAGGACA
>NC_085870.1:4794252-4796752 GCF_034702125.1 Engraulis encrasicolus
TAGACTTCTTTCTTTTGAAGTATTTACTAGTAGTATGATATTTAAAAATTTAAACTATGCGATATACAACTATTGTTGTAATCACATCTATAAGAGTGATTGCAAAGTTATCAGACCTCTGGTAGCAAAGTATACTGTGGATAGTTGGCACCTCCCTTCATGACAAAATCACTAAAGGGCTAGAAATGCACTCAGAGAGTGCAGACCTCCGCCAAGAATGCTTTTTGATAGAACATTTCACTATAGTACATCCTAATTTGTTTCAAGTCTTTCTGCCTTGTGTTTGTCAGTTACAAACTGGAATGTGAAAAATCGCCCTATCCTGCAATGGTGAAAAATCTTTTTAAAATTCCCAGATCTGCATTGTGATCCAGATCATCTCGAAAATGTAATCACTTCTTCCTCTTGTGATTTCCAAGAACTCCAAATAATTTCATCCAAATCCGTTCATGACTTTTTTAAGTTATCCTGCTGACAGACAGACAGACAGACAGACGGACAGACAGACAGACAGACAGACAGACAGACAGACAGACAGACAGACAGACGGACAGACAAACCACGACTGAAACCGTAACCTCCTTGGCGGAGGTAAAGATAATGAATGGCATCTCACCCTCTTCTCCTTCAGGTAGTAGCCAATGGCGTAGTTCCTGTCTCCAGTCTCCTTCTCTGATTGGAAGCTGTTGAGAAAAGTACAGCAGTGTAGTACTAGTGTAGTTAACTTTTCAATGACTATTACAGCGTCCCAGTGGTAAAATGGCATGCACTATGGCATGCAAATTTTACCTCCAAGCTAACAACTAACACTGAATCCTATGAGACCAGCTAGCTGCCAGCTGGTCTCATAGGACTGCCAGCTGGTCTCATAGGATTCAATGTCAATTGCTAGCATGGAGGTAAACTTTGCACTGCCGTACTCAGAAAACAGCTGGAAGTACAGGGGAAAGATAAAACCCAACCCTTTAACTCAAGGGGAAGTGTAATATGAGCTCATTTCCAAAAATGGCACAGTATCACTTTACCAGGGCCAAACATTAGGCTACATCATGTGCACTCACGTTGCATTGCTGAATCCAACATATTCCTGACCAGACATCTTCTTAACAAAGTCCATCACCTGAAACACATACAAAGCACAGCAATACTGTATATACTGCATATACTGTATAAATAAGCACAATAATACTAGCAGTGACATTTTTTAGCTCCATGACAAAAGAGTCAAGGCCACAAATCTTGAGTGCAAGATGATGTAGGAACCAGAGGTGTCAAAGGTAAAACTAAAAGTAAAAAAAGAAACACAGTTTCCTTCCAACACAAGTAACTTATCTGAGTAACCAGTAGACCTGTGTGCTTGTCTTGTCTTGGCATGGTTGTTGCACTTGAAAAAGGACGAAGGTCCGAAACGTCGTGCAAATAAATCACTGGGAGCATTAACAGTGTTGCGGACTTCTATCATTTATTTCAGTTACTTTATTTTGTCCAGCACCTGTACCACTGATGTGCGTGCATTCTCTACCTTCTTGTCTTGTCTTACAATCAGCTGACTCTGCGCTGGTTGGATCAAGTTTGTGGTGGATTCTTGTAAGGTTTTTAGTATTTTACAATAACAAAACAACAGTCTAGCTACCTTCTTAGGTACAATTGAGTATATGGTGTAACAGCTAATATCATGTGGAAGTGTTGTACTTACACCATGAATTTACTTTAACTTTTGACACCTCTGGTAGGAATATTATTGTGGCAAATGATGGTGTGTGTCTGTATGCTTCAGTGATCTTGTGTTTACTCACATAGTCAAACTTTTCTGCCTTGTTTGTCCCAGGCTAAAAGAGAAGAGAAGAGGAGACACAAAGAAAAAAATATCAAATTGCTTGTCTGTTGCTATTGTGTTTTCCTGACTCTACGCCAGTGTTTCTCAACAGGGGTGCCGGGGCACCCTGGGGTGCTGTGGGCCCCCCTCAGGGGTGCCGCGGAAACGTGGCTGATGAATAAATGATGTAATATAATACATATTTGTCTAAATTGATAAGTTAATGCTAGTCAGTCGAATCTTTCATCTGCCATTTACGCACAATAAAGTAAAAGTAAATATAGATCACCCCAGTCAGCTGCAACTTCGAACGTAGGTCATGTGACGTCTCCAAATGTGTTACATTTCTAAGCTTGTGTGGTATTGAATGCGATGCCATTTTACGGCTTTTTGATTATCGGTGCCTTGAAATTTTTCATAAATTGAAAGGGTGCCTCGCTTGAAAAAAGGTTGAGAAACACTGCTCTACGCCATTCAGCAACATTTGTGTAGATTATGTGACACTGATACATTGTTACTACTCATAATTTTATTTTCAATAATTCCCAATTGAGTTTATATTGTGAATAAAGACAAATCTAATCTTCAAATTAATGTCAAAGCTATTACATTATTACATTGGCTAAGTTCAGATCACATTATGTGCCTCACACGCTGTGTAATTGCAACGTTTGCAGGTACAAA
>NC_085870.1:4814252-4871752 GCF_034702125.1 Engraulis encrasicolus
TTTGGGGTACTCACTTTCCAAACAGCTCTCTGTCCATCATCACCTCGGTGATGGAGTCTCGCACCGTCAGCCGCAGTTTGTCCACGCAGTCCTTCAGGCGAGGATCTGTGATCAGCAGACCAGTGCTCCGCAGGGCCTGGGAGAGCAGAGAAACACACTACATTACATTACATTACATTACATTGCACTTAGCTGACGCTTTCATTTACTCAAAGCGACTTACAACTATTATAACTATTGCAGGGTATTGGTTACAGTCCCTGGAGCAATGTGGGGTTAAGGTGCCTTGCTCAAGGGCACTTCAGCCATGGATGGAGATGTAGGGAGAGGTCAGGGGGGATTCGAACCTGCAACCCCTAGATTGAAAGACCAACCCTCTAACCACTAGGCCACGGCTGCCCAGTGGCGAGCACACTTAGTGGCGTGCAAAGACATTTCAGGGCGCTGGGTAGGGGCTCCAGGGGTTGGCATGTGGAACTTGCGGCTACCTTACTGGTTATATACACATATTACTGTACATATATATAAATATCAATATATCTACCAATGGCTTTGGATCGCCAAACATCTCGCAGCGGCCCCTTCTACGATATTTCGTGGGTCCAACGCCATTAACCTGCACATTTCTATGCTGAACAGCACACTCAGTATTTATATACTATTATATTTAATGACCAGACGTTATTTATAGCCCATTACGATGGCAGATTCCAGCACAACATGTGTCAGATGGGGGGGCTCTGACACATCTCCTGCCCTCCCCCCGTCACAATACCAGTGCTCCGTCTCAGCCTCAGCCTCCAGCTGAACAGACTTGTGTTGGAGAATGGGTTTATAGAGTGGGCGGTGCTCATTGTCCAAGATGGTGAGCAGTTTGTTTAAAGATCATTTATCTGACACTGAAGTGAGGCTCTCCAGTTCTTCTCCCACAACAGAGCCAGCTTTTCTCACCAGCCAATCAAGTCGAGAGGAGAGGAGGGAAACTCCATTGGAAGCTATTATAAGTCCCTTGATATAGAACAGTGGTTCTCAAACTTTTTGTGTGAAGTACCACCCGAGAAAATATTGCACTCTCTGAGTACCACCTTGACAACCAACATTAGAATATTGCAGCAAAGGCCTTCCATATTCACTTTTGCCTGTCGATACAGGAGATCGGAGATATGGCATCAACAGCTACGGTCACATTCAGTGCAAGTTTGTTTTTAAATTTCTTGCTTCTGAATTTTGTTTTTAGATTCATGCAGTTCAGTATTACAAAATGCGAGACCAAAGAGACATTTTCGACTGCAACAACTTGATCAGCCTTCAAATCAATGCACAAAAAAATAATTCTTCCAAGTACCACCAGAGATGTCTCAAGTACCACCAGTGGTACACGTACCACAGTTTGAGCACCACTGATATAGAAGGTTCTATTCTAGAATCTTTGTTATTACTAAGTAACTACTACCTCTTCAACTACTACTAGAAAGGCATAAAGCCATGTATTTTGAGAAATAGCAAGGAATAATGAAAAATATCAATTTTATAAACACCTTAACTTTATAACCACTTCACCATTAAGTTCCTTTAATACAACGTGCATGAGTTAAATAGCTACTGGAACCTCTGAGGAGAGTTAAACATGGGCCTACACTCGGGCTGCATGACAGCCAACCGAATGAGCTATGGAGTTATTTCACCAAGCAACATTCAATATGTAGGCCTACATGTTGTTGATTAATAAGTGTCTTATTCCCTTTAAAGGTGCTGAGATTGAGATTGGTTAAACAGCGGGGTTAACTGGGGATATGAATGATAAATGAATAGCACCAAGGCTACAAATTAACAGGGCAACTATAACATGAAATCCAGTTCAAATCAACTATAGGCTTATTTCAAATATAAGACAAGACAACACTTTTCTAAATTCACTGTGCAATGCACCTGTTGGGTCAAATACAGTAGGCCTATGTCAACCCGTTGAGGAAAGTTGTAAATAAAGACGCGCGCGTGTGGATTTAAATGTTCTTGGTTTGTGATAGGCTATAACTTCGACTTCACTCTCTACGCATTTTGTGTTCGACCACAGTCCTACTCACGGAGATAAACTGCGAGATTGGGATTCGTTCTTCTCCTTGGGTGATGGTGTAAAACAGCATGTCTTCCAGGGCCACGAAAAGGCCCGTTCTCTTCTCATTGACATGCCTAAGGAAAAGCGTATTTTTTAACTGACAAGTTCAAGTTTATGTCCAAATGAATTTATACAATATGAAAATAGGCCTACTGCCACTGATAAAGGTTGTCCACTCACATTTGAGAATATCCGTTGCCATAGTGTTGCCTCAAATAAGATGTCCCGGTGTATTTCCGTTTGTTTACAGAAGTGCCTCTCACACTTTTCCCAAATAGGAGGACTGGCGCGCGTGCGGTTCCTTTCAAGAAGCACACGGTAATCCCTACGTTGCCCACGCGCACAAAGTTTAGATAGAACATAGTTTTAAATGCAAGTTCCACCGAGCCTCCAGTGGATTACTTGCGCTTTTGGACAGTGAGCGAGTCCTTTGGCTGTGGAAAAGAAGTGTCTCAGAGCTTGACCAACTGTCGGCTACTGTACACTAGCGACGTACCCAATCACCGAGGGCAGCGAAGTACGCAGCAGCTGTCCCTGTGATCGGCAAGATAAATCATCTACTCGGTGTGTTCAGAGTGGACAAGTCGAACATCAGATGGGAGCAGTGACTGCATTCATGCACTTTGAAAGATCAAGTAGGTGTAGGGTACAGTTGGCAGCATGTAAAGTCTCTGAAAACTGAATGTTAAATTTCTTTCATATGATAATGTTGGCCATTCCATTTATTATGGTTTTTTTTAGCATCAGACAATAAAATATGGGCTGTGATCTCAGCCTATTATGAAAACTACTGTAGGCTATGTGGCTTGGGCAGCACAGATTACTGTATGGCCCTACCAGGCCAGGCCCCAGGGCCCAGGAGCTGAGGGGGCCCTGATGCTGTAGCCTCTATATTTGCATTCTCATATTGTGCTGACTTTTTTTTTGCAGGTATTTTGGGGGCTTTTCAAGACTTCTATTTTTCATTTATTTTTATCATCAGACAGGACAGTGGAGGAGAGACAGGATGCGAGCTGGGAGAGTGAGACGGGGAAGGGCCAGCAAAGGACCAGGGCTGGGAATCGAACCCGAGTTGACTCGCTTTGCAGTAGAGTACCCCACCGATAGCACCACGGTAAGGCCCACATTGTGTTAAAAGTTAACAACTGTATTTTCACATTTTCTCGGGGGACACCACCATATCAAACATACAGTAATCTGGGTTTATTCATATTTTCTTCAACTTTTATTTCATTGGAACATTTACAGAGGTATGAATCCACACAGTACAGAATACTGCATCAGTATGACACTGTACAGACACACTGCCCTGTAACAAAGGACGCTGCTCAGATATGTGTGATGTTCACAGTGAAGGGTTTTCAGGAAATGCACATCAGCGGCAGATGGCGTCAGTAGCAGCAGGCAGGAGCCCAGAGGGAGTCTGTCTGTCTGTCTGTCTGTCTGTCTGTCTGTCTCGGGCCCGTGTGTGTGTCAGACAGTCACAGCATTTAACAGTCTCACCAAGATCTTCATCAAAGAATTGTCTATTAGGGTAAGATAACCCAAACTCTGCCAACCCAATGCAAAGGACTGTGCTCAAGTTGTCCCCTTTCTGTGACGTTTAGTGATGGGTTGCATAAGATGTGCACTACCGCCATCTACAGTGCAAAGGGTACTCCATTTCTACTTAAAGTGATACTGTCCCATTTTTGGAAATTAGCTTATTTTACACCTCCCCTTGAGTTAAATAATAGGGTTTTACCCTTATCCTGTACTTTCAACCGTTCTCCGGGTAGGGCAGTGCAAATTTTACGTCCATGCTAGCAGTTAACATTGAGTCCTATGAGACCAACTCGCGGCTAACTGGTCTCATAGGACTCAATGTTAACTGTTAGCTTGGAGGTAAAATTTGCACCGTCATAACTAGAAAACGGTTGAAAGGACAGGAGAACGGTAAAACCCTATTATTTAACTCAAGGGAAAGTGTAAAATAA
Organism: Engraulis encrasicolus; assembly: GCF_034702125.1. NCBI lineage: Eukaryota > Metazoa > Chordata > Actinopteri > Clupeiformes > Engraulidae > Engraulis > Engraulis encrasicolus. The sequence goes on from NC_085870.1 coordinate 4,818,345, forward strand.
GCGTATTTCCAAAAATGGGACAGTATCACTTTAACCTAAAGTCTCCCAAGGTCTCCCAACTGAAGGTCTCCTAAAGGGGCGTTCACCTGACCACATGGATCCAGGAAACACACAGGCTTGATGTACAGTATCTTACGCTAATGGACAATTCTTTGTCTTAATCTTTTGCAATAAAAGAGATATAGTTTGGCAAGATTGCTCACGCTTTAGGAGAGCAAAGCTCCTGTGGATTCGTGATGAATTACCATGGCGACAAGTGAAGTGCACTCTGGGAAGCTGAGAGAGGGTGCATCCCAATATGTGACCTTGTCTCCTCCACTTGCGCTTGTCTCCTCGTCCCGCCTCCTGGCCCCTCCTCCGTGGAGAAAACGATAAAGTTTCCCAGCTGTCAGCCTCGCCACAACAACTTTTGAGGGACTGTTTTTCATTCACCATCCCAATTGCAAATGAGAAAAAGACATTACAATTGAGCTTTTGCAAGATATTGAAATATAATGCTGTTGTCAGTGATGTCATCATGACGAGAAGCAAGTGGAGGAGGCAAGTGGAGGAGGCAAGGTCGCATATTAAAACGCTCTCAGAGACTTCATCCAAGAGCAAACTACAGTACATGGCCTGTATACTCATGAACGGTGTGACGTTTTCCATGTGCCTTACGTCCATTTGTGGGGGAAAACACCCCTTGCAAGTCAATTGGTGATGTTGGGGTTTAATAACCTACAGATAGGGACCTGTAGACTATCGTTGTTCAAGCGCAACATGCCGAAAACGTGTTGTGTTGTCGGCTGTTCAAATAACAGAGTCAAACAGCCGTGGCTGAAGCATGGACTGTGTTCATTTAGGGTAGCCGATGTAACATGTAAGTTGATGAGACATTCGGTTTGTTTTCACCCATAAAGGGGCGTAACGCACATTTACGAGCAAAGTACCCGGATGGCCATTCATGAGCATCTAATGCCACACTATCCGATGGCAGTCAGTCAGACTAAGTAAGTCACAGTATGCCCTTTAATACAGCCCGGTAAGGCCTCAAGCACATATTAAAAAGAGTACCAATAGATTTGGAGTGTATTGCATTCATTCATTAATTCTCGACTTGCGTCACAAACAATAAGGCAACAATAAAATTACAGTAGTTCTTCTCAGACAGCATTTCTTAAGTCACATTTAAATACACAATAACTTACAGGCAAATGGTTTTCCTCCCAACCGTCAAACAGACACATACGTTCACCTTCATCGACATCTGAACTTACATTTGAAGCACACCACACCACACCACACCACACCACTGCACAGTTCATTTGGCAGTGTTAATTCAACACCTAGTGAGTACGATAAAACAAACTCTGTCCGTGTTAAATTTGACGTAGGAAAGGAGAGGCTGGAGCACACTGCAGCTTAGTTTTCATGACTTATTTATGTGCACCACACCTGACTAACGTTTTGGTGTTGCTACACCTTTTTCAGAGTCCTGACTCTGAATCAGTTGCAGTGTGCTGGAGTCCAGCCTCTCCTTTCCAGTGATGCACGTCCCACTGTGATGCACCTGCAAGCAGAGGGATGCTGCGTAGAGTGCCAAGTCTATGATGAATTAACCCTGTTTCAGCACTAGGGCAGTTGAATTTAACACTTTCCAACAGAGTGAATATTGTACTAAATGTTGAACTAACACTACAAAAATAACCGGGTGTGTGTGTGTTTTTTTTGTTTTTTTTTTTACTCCATTCTACACACTCTTGGCAGGTTTCGGCAGCACGAGTTTGAGTCCCCAGTCGACTACGCAGGAGGGCATGTAGGAGAGGGGGATCCAGACGAACTTGGCATCCCAGCCGGCGCTGTAGCGGGTTCGAGGGTAGGCCGACAGCAGCGCATGCTCCATGGCGTTGGTCACTTTGCTCAGGTCCGAGTCACAGACAGCGTTCATGATGAGGCGCTGGACCTTGATGTCTGTGGTGAGTGGACAATTGATATTACGGCACGGTACATGATGATGAGTGTGTACTGTATGTTTCTTTAAAGGTTGCACTGTGTAGGGGTGGCGGCGAGGGTACGTAGTGCAACTGCTGTATGCGGTTCATTGAAACTGTGCTGTCTATTGCCAAATTTGATTTTTTTTCATGAATATTTACGAAGTATTGAATTAATATTTACTTGTATGATCAAAGTACAGCAAGTTTTGCAGCTAAAAATGTCTATTTCTAGAAATTCAAAATGGCGGACATGGAGAAGATCCAACTTTTCATGTATGAAAAGTGCCATTTTCACAGACATAATGAATACTTAGAATACTAAGACATTTGTAGCTGCAAAACTTACTGTACTTTGGCTATTCTAGTAAACAAATATTATTAAGAAAATATTCAGGAAAAGATCCAATTTGGCAATAGGCAGCACAGTTTCAATGAGCAGCATAGTTGCAATACCTACTCTGGTCACCATCCTCACATGAAGAAAGATGGATCACAGTCAAGTTCACTGCCAAAATTAAAAGTTCCTAAAAAAACCCATCAGTTACCACCTTATCACTCTGAGGAATCTATGTATAGGTACCAAATTAACTTAAGATTCCTACGACCTTGCAGACCTTATAGGTATTCCCCTACATTGTAATATTAAGAATCTCTCTCTCTCGCTCTCTCTCTCTCTCTCTCTCTCTTTTTCTTTCTCTCTCACGCAAGCGAGCAATTAGTTATGGGACTAACATTGTAAATGCACTCACATTTCTCCAGGAACTTGTCTCCATAGCTCTCCCGGACCTCAGGCGTCAGCTGGTTCCATAGTCGGTGGAGCTCTCTCTCAATGGGGTCCAGGCTCGTCACCTGGGCATATATTATATTATATTACGGTATATTATATTATATTATATTATATTATCTCATCTTATATTATATTATATTATATTATATTATATTATATTATATTATATTATATTATATTATATTACCGGTATATGATATTATATCTCAATGGAATGGAGGCTGGTTACCTGAGTCTTGAAGAAGCCTGGCTCAATGATGCAGACTTTGATTCCAAAGTAGCTGATATCTCTCCTGTAAGGACAGCAGTCACAGATAAATGCATGTTATGGAACTGAAGTAAACTTTCCTCTTGGAGCAGGTGTCACTTCTAATTAGTTGAACTGTGAGGGTGCTGGCCCAAATGTTCAACTCAGTTTTGTCAAGAAGGAGGCCGCACCTTGCATAAACTGCGTTTTTATTGCACAATTATTGCACATTATGCAAGGTTCAGCCTCCTTCTTGAAAAAATGCATCTGAAGTAGCCCGTTCATATTAACTACTAATGATGAACTAAGACAATGGTCAAAACGCAATCCTGCCGTTATGGAATAAAACATCAAAGAAAAAAGGATTTGAAGTGTGTGGACTCCAAACATGAACTTGTTTCCCCTCAGTCTTACCTGAGGCAGTCTGAGAAGGACTCCACGCCAAACTTGGAGATGCAGTACCCTCCCCCGTTGGCGGCCACGCGCCCCAGCACCGACGCCACGTTTACGATGCGTCCCTTGGCCTGAATGATGAGGGGCAGAAAGCTCAATATATTATACATTTATATTATATTATATTATATTATATTATATTATATTATATTATATTATATTATATTATATTATATTATATTATATTATATTATATTATATTATATTATATTATACAGTTGTATTATATTACATTATATTATATTATATTATATTATATTATATTATATTATATTATATTATATTATATTATATTATATTATGTTATGATATGATATGATATGATACATTTATATTATATTATATTGTATTATATTATACAGTATTATATTATATCATCTTATACTGACATGCTTGATGAGCGGCAGGAAGGCCATGGTCATCTCGATGACCCCGATCATGTTGACGTTCAGCGTCTTCTGGAAGTCTTCGATCTTCATCCACTCCGAGGGACCCATAGGCAGCGAGCGACCCGCGTTGTTCACAATGCCCCACAGGCCTGGTACACAGGTAGGAAATGTGGTGTCAATTTCACTCTTTCACTCAGTGGTTTAACAGTGGTGTAGTCTACATAGAACGCGGGTATACAGTATACCCACTTCTAAATTTCAGGGATTTCAGTATTTCAGTACCCACTTCAAATTGATTGATCCATTGTTTTGAATAGCACAAATTTATACAGTATACCCACTTCAAAAAAAATCTCAAATATACAGTATATCCAAGCAGGTAATTGCATTGTAGCCAAATAAAAAAGTAAAAAAAAATGCAACCTTGAGTGCCTCAGCATCTGTCTTTCTATACAGTATACCCACCAGAAAAAAGTAGACTACACCACTGATTTCAAATAACATTTGGTACCATTCAAAAATAATGTATACATTTTACTCTATGGTCGGGGTCATATTGTCAGACTCAGTTCTACTCAGCATAGTGTTAACAGATGGTCTGGACTTGAGCTTTGGGCCAGCTGAGCGTATGCCCCTGCCATGGTTGTAACGTTTTGCAATGTTATTGTTTCTTCTGCCGGTTGGCCTTGGCCCACGTATCACATTTGCTAATACGGCCGTAGCCTGTAGTTTCTGGTGGGCACCAGAAGGTTTCTCCCATGTCATTTTCAGGGCTCCATAGGGCAGGTGCTTTAGCATCTCCTCGTCCCTATCTGTGCACGCCTACAGGCCTGCCACTTACCGTTGTCTCCCACCTCCTTCCTGGTCCACTCCACGGCCTTCCTGATGCTCTCGGAGCTGGTCACGTCCAGCAGGATGGTCCTCATGTGGGGCCCAGTCGCCCTCTTCAGGTCGTCCGCCCCTTTCTAATCAGAACAACAACAAGCAGAGCAGAGGTGTCAAAGTAAAAGTTCACCACTGATTCACCAATGATTACAGGTGCCACTAATTAAGAAAATTAACGACATCAAGCACCATCTTTAACATGCACTCTGCCTGATAATGGTCTAATAGACTGAAAGCTTGCAGTCCCAGTAAAGCTATTTCGCGCAAGACCTGAAGTGTGCAGATTTTCTCCTTTTTTGTTTAAAAGTAAATGAAACGTTAAAAAAGAAACACTGTTTGCTCCCAATACAACACAGGTAACTTATACCTATTCCACATATTGAACATATTGAAGTGATAAACATGGCTAAGTTAGCCCCACAATAGGTAGTAAACTAATAATAATAGCTATAGATAACCCACAGGGATTATTTGGTTAATTAATTATTCTATTAGATGATTTACCACTACCTCAAGATTTACTACGATTTACTGCCCCAAGTATAGCCAAGTGGATGTATAGTACTTTGCGTGACACCCACCTAGTGGCATTTTTTAGTATTACAGTCAGGGTCATTGCATTACCTGGCTAACCCCCCCCATCTCTAGGACCAGGTCGAAATAATAATAATAATAAAATAATAATAATAATAATAATACATTTTTATAAAGAAATTCCTTTCTTCATACCCCAGGACACTGACCAAAGATAATTAAACAACAGTTAGAAGATATGTTGAAACGGAGAACGGTTCATAAACATAAGTAAGAACATTAAAAAAAGAACTCAGGAATGTAAGCGCCCCCGCACACCAGTTCCTCCGAATTGCGCTGCACTGCTCTGCCAACGCTTGATTCCACTGTTTTCAGTGCAACCCCGCTAGTTTTGTCAATAATGATCGATTCGGCGATGCAATCCAATGCAAGGCATGGACGATCCAGAATCGATCCGGCAAGTTCCAGAATCGATCCGGCAAGTTTTTAAAGTTTCAATTACTTCCATGGATATTTCGGGAGCAAATGAATGTTCAATTAAATAAAAGCACTTCAAAACATTGCAAGACTGATACAGACTGATACAGAAAACAGCCAATAAGTTGTTGCTCAGTATGTGACTACTTGTATTGCCTCATCATGACTGATTAAACATTTGCTTTGCTTTCAGTAGAAATGTAATGCATTGCAATGCATTGCAATGCATTGTAGAATTGAATCGGATCGGATCGGATCGCATAGAATCGAATCGGATCGAATCGAATCGAATCGCTACCTCCCGAATCGTGATAGAATCGGATCGTGAGGGCAGTGCCAATCCACACCACTACAACCCCGCACACCGGTGTGTGGAGGCCCTAACAGCATCAAACAGCATGTTGAAATGCTGCCCTCCGCCGTGAGGCAGCGATGACCTTGAAGTTGCTCTGCCAAACACACAGTGATTTGTTTGTAGTCTTTCATCCCATTGAAACCCATTAGAAAACACAGCGACTGAACTACAAATGCATGCACAGGTCTCTGAAATGCTGCTGACTGACCTCTGTGAGGCAGGCGGCGATGACCTTGAATCCCTTCTTGTCCAGCTTCTTGCAGAGCAGGTTCCCGAAGCCGGAGTCGCAGCCGGTAACCAGGACGTACTTGCTGTGGAGCGTCGTGATCTCCTGCGAGTCCAGCCAGAGCCACACGCCCGTCCACACCACCGCGATCAGACCACCCGTGTACATCCACATGCCATCCGCACTGCCAATAACATATTAGGAAATATTACATTATTATATTACATTATCATAATATATTACTACTGTATATCTTGTTGTATTATATTCCATCTGTACACTATGGCCCGTCCACAAGAAAAAGCAAAATAAATACTTGAATAGTTAATGTGCACCAAAATAAACAAAAATAAGCCAAACACAATATTTCCATTAGTTGAGAACTACATCATCATGATCTATTGCATCTCTGAACATTACTACTGTTGTTATTTTATATATCCGAATGGGGTCCTGACACACAAACACAGACTATGATGATTGTGAAAGGGGTGCACAGAAAAAGTAGTGTGGCACCTGGCACGACCCATGTAAGGGGGTCCTTGGCTGGAATCTTCCAGTATATGAATGGGGGTGGCCATGGCTGGAATCTAGTGGTATATGGAGGGCCATGGCTGGAATCTAGTGGTATATGGAGGGCCATGGCTGGAATCTAGTGGTATATGGAGGGCCATGGCTGGAATCGACCAGTATATGGGCATTGAGGATTCCAACTAGAGGGTTCATAACCGTTTTAACTTCCGGGAATTGGTCGCACCGGAAGGAAATGGTGGGTGGGGTGAAAATCACTCGAAATCGCCAGAAACACATAGAGATGTATGGGTGACATTTACTCAATTTCCACGTAAATTACAAAGAAAAATATTTCTGAAACAACGGGAATCTCTTCAGTGACTGTGGTTTATACCAAATCAAGCATGTTTCTGTAGTGAAGTATGCTACAAAAATTTTAATTAATTTTAGAAAAGTACCATGATAAGTGAACGGGAAGTTGCAAAAGTGGGCAGAGTCTTCACCCCAGACGTTTGTATAGAAGTCAATGGGAGAGAGCTAAACTATGAAACCTACAGACCGATTCCCATAAAACATGCTTATGAACCCTCTAGTTGGAATCCTCTATGATATGGGGGGCATTGTCATGGTAAAGTTTAGGAACCCCTGTTGTACAGACCAGGGCAGAACTGGTCATCTTGCATGGCAGGCATGTCTCGGTGGGTCCCACACCCTCGTTGTCATTGTTTTCAGAAATGTAAAGGAGGTAAACGTATTGTTGCGCTCTTGATGTTACGAAAAATAACTAGGTGCGTGGACCCAAAAGAATTAAGGTATAAGGTTGGAGCAGGTTCGCACACTAAACAAGACACAAAGGTCAAGCTCAAGGAGTGTTATTAATTGTAGTCAGAGCAGGGTAGAGCAGACGTTTCAGGCTGTTGCCGTCATCAGTGCTCTCTGTGCTCGCAATGAGAAATGTAAAAACATGAGAGTGCGAGGCCCACCAGTAAGTCAGCTCTGCGTCGCTAACTATGAGAAACCCCTTTAAGCCAATAGTGCCCGGGCCCTATTTGTCTAATTATGAGGGGCCCCTTTAAGCCAATAGTGCCCGGGCCCTATTTCTCTAATTATGAGGGGCCCCTTTAAGCCAAAAGTGCCCGGGCCCTATTTCTCCCCCCCCAATCCAGCCCTGGTACAGACTACAAACTCCTAATCAGAAAACAGAGGGATCAGTGGGTGAGGGAACGTACAGTCTAAACAGATTTGGGATCATAAGAGCCTACAGTAGTAATCTCTTCTGAATGTGACTGAAATTCCTTACATGAAAAACATCAATAAACCACACAGGTCAAACATGGCGACGCCGGCAGGATGCTGTTGCTCTTAAAAAGCCTGAAACAAAAGTAGAACATGTTATTAACATAATTTAACCGAAAGTAAGACATGTTATTAACATAATTTAACCATACGTAAGACATGTTATTAACATAATTTAACCATATGTAAGACATGTTATTAACATAATTTAACCATATGTAAGACATGTTAATAGCATAATTTAACCATATGTAACACATATTATTAACATCATTTAGCCATACAGTATGTAAGACATATTATTAACATCATTTAGCCATATGTATGATATTATTAACACCATTTAACCATATGTGTCAGTATATTTCGCAAACAAACAAGGAAGACAGGAGATTAATGCCGATTTGTTTCTGATATTAAAATTAAAATGGCAAAACACAATTTGTTCTCTCTGCCGATGCTGATCTAATATTGTGATGTCTCTTGTGAAGTGAAAAGGAAAAAAATGTTCCTTTAATTTAATAAAGACTGTCTTTCCGCCTATAATGAAAGGACTCAGCATCATCCTGTGGCTGCCTCCTAACTTGTCCGTAACACATCTTTGAAAACTAGGGCAACGCCATTGCAGACATCTAACACATCTGTTAGCTAAATCATTCTGAGGTTAATTCCATTACCCTTGGTACGGTAGCTGATGCTGCTATCCAAAGAACCACATAGTTACTTAGGGAACAGGGTGTTGTTATGAGCATGTTGGGCTGAGGTGTGCTCTACTGTACAGGAGACCTTCAGCTGTGGATGAAGGTATAGAGGCCTATAGAGCAGTGGTTCCCAAACTTTTTTCCTTGCGCACCCCCTGGTACATTTTAATGTGGTTCGCGCACCCCCTAAGCAAATGTTTTGGTGCACTTATAGACACTCAAATATGGCTTCACAGCACAAATCATTGCACATTACAGTGCACAGTGTACCTTTAAAGGAAATGCTAGATGACCGCAACACTGTTCTATGCAATCAAATATTCAATGGCACGACATGTTTGGACGCTAGATTCTTCTTCCAATGCAATTAAAAATATTTGGGAGCATGCAACAGTGTTTGCAGACATTTATGATCAACTTTTTTGTTATCTTGTTTTGTCCAGCACCTGTGCTACTGATGTGCTCACATTCTCGGCTTTATGGGTATAGAGACCAGGGCTTGACATCTACTTTTTTGCTTACCGGCCACTGTGGCTAGTGGATTTCCCCAGTTACTAGCCATTCAGCTATTCTACTAGCCACACATTTTATATTGTTTTTTTTTGTTTGTTGTAATACTTTACATCTAACCTCAGAAAATGAGAGGTGCTAAAGTAAGAAGACGAGAATAGAAACTGAGTAACTGTGCTTTTTCTTCCTAAATACTAACCATAATATTGATACACAAAGGGCAAAGTGCACAATAAAGTCATACCATATGTCATACCATAGAATAAGTTACCTGCCAAATTGGCTAGTGAGACTGAAATTATTACTAGCCACAGCCAAGTTTTACCAGCATTTGGCCGGTTGGCTGGTGCCAGTGTCAAGCCCTGATAGAGACCACGCGCATTCCTCCTCATGGCCAGGGTGGGCTTTGACCTAATCGTTAGGCCAGTGTTTCTCAACCAGGGTGCCGCAGGCCCCCCTCGGGGGTGCCGCGGAAACGTGGCTGATAAATAAATTATGTAATATAATACATATTTGTCTAAATCAGGGGTATTCAATTATATTTCAACGAGGGCCATTTTTTCAAAATCCTCCCAGTAAAGGGGCCGAACTATACGTATGTATTATGGTTGCCGACTGTCAATAAAAAAATATGGAAGCTTCAATGAAGTTCTTAGATGTAATTTCCTGCATTTTAACGTCCCGTGTCCCGTTTCAGCATGATAACGGAGCCCATACGTTTATCTCTAAATTCCAAAAAACGATTCTGTATTTGAAAGGGTTTGTGGGGGGCCAGAACCTTGCTGTCCAAGGGCTGCATCTGGCCTCAGGGCCGCCATTTGAATAGCCCTGGTCTAAATTAATAAAATATTGCTTTGTCAGTGGAGTCTTTCATCTACCATTTACGCACAATAAAGTAAATTTAGGTCGCGCCAGTAAGCTGCAACTTCAAGCGTAGGTTGTGTGACGTCTCCAAATGTGTTACTTTTCTAAGCTTTTGTGGTATCCGATGCAATGCCATGTTACAGCTTGTTGGTTTGGGGTGCCTTGAACATTTTCAGGAATTGAAAGGGTGCCTCGCCTAAAAAAAGGTTGAGAAACACAGCGTTAGGCCACAGCTAAGCCACAGCTCCCTAACCATTAGGTCATGTATGGTCCTGGACCATGTCCACAGGGTGTACGTGTGCGTGTGTATGCACATGTGGGTGTGTGTGTGATGCTGATTATGTGGTCACAGGGAGAAAACAGCAGTAAGAATTTTGCAGTAAAGGCACGTGAGAAACTTTGGACTAAAGGGCTTTTCAAACAAACGGTCTCATTGCAAGACAGCTGAGAAGGGGGATATAAGCTTCTCACGGGCCAAAACCTCTTAGCCAAACAAAGTAGTGAACAATTATGTGAGAGAGGTGGAAAACCGTTTCCCCAAACAAGCATGCCAGATTAGATTTTCTTCTCCCTCTGAAGAATTAATTTCTCAGTCACATAGTTGATCCGACCTTTTCTGAACCAGTATGTGAGGACCCATCTCTTCCAAATTTCCCTTGATAACAAAACTACATAGGCCTACTCATACCTGTGTATTCTATTGTTGCCCATACACAATTTGTATGAAAGCATCTGTGAAATGTAATCTGATTAACCAGAAGGTCGGGCAGTCATGGTCTAATAGTTAGGAAGTTGGTCTTTCAACCTGGGGGTTGTAGGTTCAAATCCCTCCCGACCTCTCTCTACACCTGCATCCATGTCTGAAGTGCCTTTGAAAAAGGCACCTAACCCCACATTGCTCCAGGGACTGTACAATGGAAAATAATAATTATAAGTCGCTTTGGATAGAAGCATAAGGTAATGTAATGTAATGATGTTAACACAAGTATACCAAGTTATCAATGAAACACTACACTATTTTTTGCAAAAACCCAAGTTTAGTGTAGAGGCAGAGGATACTTTGCAACCCCATAACTGTCTGTCTCAGCTGTCTGTAAATCAATGTGAGTGATGTATGGGCCAAGAGCCTGAGAAGGATGCAAGGTGGTATCTCGAATAGTTACAACATGGTACCTCGAATAGTTACAACATGGTATCTCGAATAGTTACAACATGGTACCTCGAATAGTTACAACATGGTATCTCGAATAGTTACAACATGGTATCTCGAATAGTTACAACATGGTACCTCGAATAGTTACAACATGGTATCTCGAATCATTACAACATGGTATCTCGAATAGTTACAACATGGTATCTAGACTAGTTACAACATGGTATCAAGACTAGTTACAACATGGTATCAAGCTTATCCAAAGCTCAATTAGCCCTTTCATGTAGTTCCTGCAGCCAAAATGTTAATGACCAAGTCTTGCTCTGTTACTTAAGCCTCTCAGTAGTGCTAATACAGTGTTGTAATGATGTAGCCTTTTTCAGCTAACAGTAAGTTGGATCGCCGGCAATCAACGGCACACTGAAATGTTACAGTTACGGTACAATTACCACATTGTAAGGGGGAAACAATCATCATAAGTGGATCGCCTTTTTGAGCAACTATTAAGGCAGGCCTATAAAAAACACTTCATCCAATAACTAATGTGGAGAGGAGATGTGTAAAAAAACACAAAGTTTGAGTTCCAATTTCATCAGATTCTCCCAAATAAGTGTGGAGACATCTTTTGTGGGAGATAATTTGCCCAATAAAAGAGACACCAACTGTTGCTCCGCTGCATTATTCCAGCACATAAAACATAAAAACACAAAAACACAAAAACACAAACCCCAAAGCACTTCCTTCTGTATATAACTCCATAAATTTACATAAACTTTCATTACATGATTTTTTTTCTCCCCACAGTCATAACAAAATACTGAAGTCAAACCAAGGCATAATCTGTTAGTTTGTTCCTTTTTCACATGCACCACCACAGACCAATGCAAGTAGCCATAACCATTTATCATAATTATGATTAATAATTAGTATTTATGATGTACAACAATATACATCATAATAAAGCTTGAATTGCATTCTATGTTGTTTTACAGCTGACCATAACTGCTCACTGTGTAGGTAGGCAGCTATGGCTCAATGGTTAGAGCACTGGCCTTTTAATCAGAGGGTTGCGGGTTCAAATCCCATCCTAACCAGCACCTTCACCCATGGCTGAAGTGCCCTTGAGCAAGGCACCTAAACCCATGCTGCTTCAGGGCCTGTAACCAATACCCTGTACCAAGGCACCTAACCCCACACTGCTCCTGGGACTGTAACCAATACCCTGAACCTAAAGAACTGCAAGTCGCTTTGGATAAAAGCATCAGTTAAGTGTAATGAGTCCTACCCATGCCCGTAACTACCATTGAGGACACAGAGGTCATGTCCTCTGTATTTTTTTTTTTTTAGAAATGTAAAATTTATCTATGATGAAAATCGATCTACCGCATGATCAACAATGATAAATTCAGTCTGTATATGCCACCCCCATTTATCCTCAAGGCAGTGATTAATGGAAACAAACTTTCTTAAGTTTGACTGGAGAGTTTGAAGCATTCTAAATGTACAGTATGCAGTACAGCGCGCAGTATTTGACCTCTGTATTTGAAAATGTCTCGTTACAGCCCCTTGGTCCTACCTGTACCTGTTGGCTGGTGCAGAGTGGTGTGGTGTGGTGTAGAGCTAGGGTTGCCACACGTCCCTTGAAATACAGAATCGTCCCTTATTTGAAAGTCAAGTTCCTTACTTTTTCCTCATTTTCCCCTTAAGTTCCTTATTTCCATGAATAGCTAAGGCTGAAACGGGCCACAATTTGGTTAAAATGCAGGAAATTGCATCTAAAAAATATTTTTTTTTCTGGGGGAGGAAACCCAGACCTCCCGCGACAATCAAGTGTCCCTTATTTTCATTTCTGAAAGGTGGCAACCCTATGTAGAGCAGCTCTACCTGGTTGCTGGTGCAGAGTGGTGTGGTGTAGTGTGGTGTAAAGCGGCTGTACCTGGTTGCTGGTGTGGGGGAGCCGGTGTGGTGGTGCAGTGGCCCTCTCCTGGTTCTCCTCGCGCTGTGCTGCGGCCCTTTACTGCCTGACTGAGCTGTGGGTGCTGCAGTTCACTTCGGCAGAAAAAGCTTTATCCTTTCACTTTATCCTATAAGACAGGTCCGCAGCGCATAATCTGCAATCTGTGTGTGTGTGTGTGTGTGTGTGTGTGTGTGTGTGTGTGTGTGTGTGTGTGTGTGTGTGTGTGTGTGTGTGTGTGTGTGTGTGTGTGTGTGTGTGTGTGTGTGTGTGTGTGTGTGTGTGTGTGTGTGTGTGTGTGTGTAAAAGATTCAGAGGGAAAGGGAAAGCCTTCTCTGTCCATTCACGGCGCTCCGCTGGATCCCTACTTGTTTTTATGTAACCGTATTACGTGCACTAATGTGACCAAAACACATAACACATTCATCACGTTACTGTCTGTGTGTGTTACATACAGTAGTGTTCGCAATGCAACACTAAGAAAGTGAAAATACATCAGGGAATTCTAAGCATGTTCCTCATGCATGGTATTGTAAGGATTTGCATACTCTACTAAACATGTTTGGTAAGAAATGTGTTTGTCAGTGACAGCGGCTGTACTGATACACTGATATTATCTGCTTGTGATCTGGCTAACCCTCAGCAAAAAGATTTAAATTCAGCAGCGCGGAAGAGTTTTTTTTTAATCCAAATGGAAGCTGGCTGAGGGTTGGCAGGAGTTTGGTCCTGTTCTGACACCAGTTTGGTCACCGCATCTAGAACACACACACACACACACACACACACACACACACACACACACACACACACACACACACACACACACACACACACACACACACACACACACACACACACACACTACACAATTCTAAAACAAGGGGAACGGTTACAGCAGCTTCAAGAGGAAACACTTTTTTCCCAGGAGAGATTGATCGAAAGTGCAGGTGATTCTGAGTAGCCGCATCACATTGCAATTAGATTACTGATAATCTTTGGACCATCTGGACAGGACAGTATTTCCCCCCCAGAACGGGTATCAGTACGCTCCTGGCCAGGGCTTGACACTGGCACCTGCCAACCGGCCAAATGCTGGTAAAACTTGGCTGTGGCTGGTAATAATTTCAGTGTCACTAGCCAATTTGGCAGATAGCTTATTCCTTAGTATGACATGTCAGAGCAGCCTATATTCTGTTGTTTGCCCATGTGTATCTGTTCGTATTTAAGTTAAAGAAAAAGCTCAGTTTCTATTCCTCTGATTTATTTCCATGTAGAACGCTATATGCACTCATCTCCTTGCTTTAACACCTCATCTTCTGAGGTTAGATGTACAGTGCCATGATGAAGAAAAATATTGAATTTGTGGCTACTAGAGAAGTTGAATGGCTAGTGACTCGGGAAAACAACTAGCCACAGTGGCCGGTGAATGAAAAAGTTAATGTCAAGCCCTGCTCCTGACACTTGAGCTGGTCCAAGTCACTGGAAACAATACAAGGAGTAATTCATACTTTCGTAACTCCTGTTGCCCTTGTGTATATATTGCATACTCTACATAAGGCACAGACCCCCCTCAACGGCTGTCGCAGGAGAAAAAATGTTAAATGTTACCTTTTTTGAAGAGACTTTGTGTTACAATGTGTTGGCAATGAGGGCCTCTCAAGGCACCCTCGTGGGCCACTACTTTTGTTTTGTTTTGTTTACATTTCTGAAAATACCCACGAGGGTGCAGGGCCCACCCGTGAGTCAGTTCTGTGCCGCTAGTTATGAGGGCCCCCATTTCTCCCCCATGAGGGGCCCCCTTTAAGGCAAAAGTGCCCTGGCCCTATTTCTCCCCCAGTCCAGCCCTGGAGCAGAGCAAGAGGCAGGTGAGGTGAGTAGCCATGTGCCGCCCGCTAGGCCCAGTCATGTAACTGTAACCACCACAGCCCTCAGACGTTTTACACTGGCAGTGGCGCAGTACAGCATTTGGCCGAGAACAAAACAACCCTTGCAACGGTGTTGAGTAACTGCCAGGCTGCTTGAAGCAAGAGAAATGTGTTTTACGTAACGGTGGTCTGCCCGGGGATCAGGCTAATAAAGAGCCAATAACAGTTAGTTTGTTGATTTCTTACTCTGACACCTCATTACAAACGATACTTACTGTACATTTGTGTGCATCATGTGCATCATCGAGCCAGGTAAGGTTTCCCAACTGATCAGTGTTGCCAGATTGTGCAGTTTCCCGCCCAATCGGGCTGCTTAAAATGATTTTCTGCGGATAAAAAGGCCATTTGGGCGGGTTTGTAATGCAGATTTATGACCATAGAAATCCATAGCAATCACGTCGAATTGGGCGGGATTTAGTGCTTCCAGGTGGGTTTTGAGCATTTTTTGCGATGGAAATCACCGGTCTCACCTGGCAACCCCTGCAACTGATGAGCCCCGACCCCATCGAGAGGGAGTCCCATGGACAGGAATCAGCTCACTGCCAAGGACTGGGAAAGCTATGTGGAAAAAGTTGCTGAGAAGCATGCGTGAGTGTACACTGCAATGTTCAGTCTGTATGCGTAAGTGTGTGTGTGTGGGTGTGTGTGTGTGTGTCACAGCCTTGTGCAAAAGCTCCTGAAAGCAAAGCCTTCTGAGGCATGAGACTACATAGGCGTCTAATAATCCTATTTTCCTGTTCTGTGGAGGAGCTGTTTGTTCCATTGAAACAGGACTGATCCTAATCCTTCCCAACCAAAAAAATCTAATCACTCCACATCTCAAACAAAATAGTATTTCTAATTATAGCATGAGGTATGCAGCCCACTAGACCCTCAACTACCCCCCCATCTAAATTCCATTTCACAATCAACAACAATAATCAACAGCGTCTTATGGTTTTGAAATACAGCACTCCCAGAGCATTTTGACAAGGCCAAAGTCTAGTGAAACGTGGAAATTAGGGCTGGGCGGTATACCGTAAAAAAAAATGAGAGAGAAGTTAGTTTTTAATCCAAAAAAGAAAAATAGAAAATTAAAATAGAAATGGAGATAAATTAAAATTCTGGATATTATCTCATTTTTAAATTTAATTGCAGCCTTTTCCTCACAAACATTGAGATTCGCTGAGAATTGAGATTGAGAATCGCTGTTTGCGATATTAATTTTCATCAAGAAAACCATGATACACATTTTTTCCAGTTTTCCAGTTCCAGAATTATTAATTCGGAATTAAAAACATCACGTAAACGTAGTGAATGAAGCTGGGCTGCTTTTGCCAAATTTGATCTTTGCATGAAAGTTTACTAAGTAATAAACAAATATTTCCTAGTATGGTCCAAGTAGTCATTTTTGCAGCTAAAAATGGCTATTTTTGGAAATTCAAAATGGCGGACCATGGAGAAGATTCCCCTTTTCATATATGAAAAGTGCAATTTTTCCAGTCATAATGAATACTTCGAATTTGATGGTTGTGGTAAGTATTCATGAAAAAGGTAACATTAGTGAATGGGCAGCATGAATTCTGGAAATAAACAACTAAACGTCTCACACAGTGTCCCTTTAAAGGAAACACTGGTGCAATACTACATGTTGGAAGAGCATGTGCAGGTGGCATGAAAGCCTCACGAAACCATTCATATCTGGATTGACAATCATAAACTGTAGTTGGATATCAGTTAAATTATTTGTTTCTTCGAAACAAGTCTCAATGAGCACAAAAGTCAGGGACACACTTTAGTTATTTATTACAACAAAACACATGGAAACTGCCATTCAGTAAGACTCACACACAAGTGCAGTAGACATATTAGTTTTAGCACAGTCTGCATATAATTTGTTCTTTTCCAGCGATCAATTTACCTCTTTACCTGCCAAGTAACTACTAGTCACTGCAAAGTGTAATCTTACTAACCTCCCCAAGAGGGCGCCCTACTTTACACACCCATTCACTTTTCCTGGCTCACATGACAGGTGGCACGTTCTTAACAAGTGACCTGAGGTGACATAGGGGCAGTTGGGGTACTCGACCTCTGACGTGGGGACAGTTGGGGTACTCGACCTCTGTAACTTGCGTAGATTGATTTGAATGGGTTGATCCATACCTTGTCTTTTTTAACCCTTTGAGTACCATCACAAATACTGTATGTTATTAGAATTTGCCAAAATTTTGAGTTCTCATTATGATGTCATTAGAATTTTTAACACAGACTTCTACGAGAGCTGTAGAGTGTTCGATTAAAATTCTAGAAGAACTGGGGGGAAAGCCTTAGGGCTTCCGCACACCGGCTCCGACAAAGTGCTGAGCACTGCTCAGCTAAAATTCGATTCCATTGTTTTCAATAGAACCACGCACACTGGCGCCGATGTCCGCGGACATTCTCCGATGTCGGATAGCAATTAGAGACAAGTTCTATTTTGCCGGCGCCGCCCATTGACTATCAATGCAATGTTCGGGTGAAATTGGGTTTGGGGGTCCGAATTCTGTTGGAAGCAAAAGTGTGCCGCACTTTGTCGGAGCCAGTGTGCAGAGGCCCTTACTCCTCAAAGGGCGCTTTTGTCATTTCAGAGGTGTGAATTGGAACTTAATCAGGCTGTTTCAAAACAAGGTTTGTAAAATCAATCATACAGTACCATACAGTAAACAAAAACAAAGGTGGCTGCCAAACAAAAACTGTGTTTCTGTTACCTCGATTTTAAGTGGCACACATCACTTTTCAGCACATGCATCAAGTTTTAGCTGTAGAAAACATATTACGGCATCTTGTCTCCGGACGCAGCTCTATTACTTTAAGGCAGGAAAAAAATATCTTGTTTGGTTAGTTTTGGTCCTCACGTAAATAAATAGAGACAAGAAATGCTTGATTTCAGACCACCATTCCAGGGCCATTCAAAAACCAACTCGCAACCAAAACAATCCTTTTAAAAAACATTAGCCGGTCCAAACGGCTTGGCTCTCCACAGTCCACAGAAGTCCTCATCAGCAGGTGGAGAGGAGTGTTTGTTAGTCCATCAGCAGTGATGCCAGGGTGTGTGTGTGTGTGTGTGCGCGTGTGTGTGTGTGTGTGTGTGTGTGTGTGCGTGTGTGTTCACGAGGCCTGCAGCTGGCCTTTGTGGACGTATTCCAGTGCGGTGGCGATGGTCCTCATGTCCATCTCGATGCTCCGCGCCCAGTTCTCCACATCACCAATCTCCTGTGGAGCACACACATGCACACACATCAACACACACACACATTTATACACATGACAACACACACACATTCATACACATCAACACACACACATTTATACACATCTACACACACATTTATACATATGAACACACACACACACACACACACACACACACACACACACACACACACACACACACACACACACACACACACGCCTGGTTCTCACCACACCTGTGTGTGTGTGTGTGTGTGTGTGTGTGTGTGTGTGTGTGTGTGTGTGTGTGTGTGTGTGTGTGTGTGTGTGTGTGTGTGTGTAGCTCGCGGAGCCCCCTGGCGGAGCTGTGTGGACCTACAGCATGTAGTACACATGATCTCTACAGGTCTTCTGTTTTCCAGTCTTGCACTTTAAAGTCTGTATGTGTGTGTACTACGGTCTATGTCGATACTGTCTATGTCCATACCTAAAGTATGTCTATGTCTGCGCAAGAATTGGGAAAGTAAGAAACGTAATTTCAAATTCTTTGTATGACCAGTGCATGTAAAGAAATTGAGAATAAAACCGACTTGGCTACACAGAGGTTTGGACTGCTGGGAATGGCTCCGCTCCGGCAGGTAACTGGCCAAAGCATGTCATGTTTCAATAACGATGGCGGCTCGCATTGAGGAGTCACGCGGCAGATGTGGACTATAGTGATTCAATAGAGATTTTCAATAACGATGGCGTCTCGCATTGAGGAGTCAGATGTGGACTATATTGATTCAATAGAGATTTTCAATAACGATGGCGTCTCGCATTGAGGAGTCAGATGTGGACTATATTGATTCAATAGAGATTTTCAATAACGATGGCGTCTCGCATTGAGGAGTCAGATGTGGACTATATTGATTCAATAGAGATTTTCAATAACGATGGCGTCTCGCATTGAGGAGTCAGATGTGGACTATATTGATTCAATAGAGATTTTCAATAACGATGGCGTCTCGCATTGAGGAGTCAGATGTGGACTATATTGATTCAATAGAGATTTTCAATAACGATGGCGTCTCGCATTGAGGAGTCAGATGTGGACTATATTGATTCAATAGAGATTTTCAATAACGATGGCGGCTCGCATTGAGGAGTCAGATGTGGACTATATTGATTCAATAGAGATTTTCAATAACGATGGCGGCTCGCATTGAGGAGTCAGATGTGGACTATATTGATTCAATAGGGTCATTCCAGCTGGAATCAGCAAATTTCTGAAAAATCTCCCACTCGACCCCCTTGGATTTGCCTGAAAAAAATGTATGTGATGGCTTAAACATCCAATAGATCATATCCACAATATCAGAACTCAGCTCTGGATACTTTTGGCACAAAAAATCTGTAAATAAGTACACCCCCTACGCTTGTTTTAGCGACATTGCATGAGTGACCATGTTCAGACTCAATTATCTCCAGAACTATTTGTGTCAGATTCATTATATTTTCAGGGCTAAGAGTCCCAGACCTGAATATCACATATTACAATTTGTAAGTCAAATCACACGGTAGTAATGTGCCTCTACTTTTTGTAGATATCATATGTTCTAGGGTTTCCAAATGTC
This sequence comes from Engraulis encrasicolus, assembly GCF_034702125.1. Taxonomy (NCBI): domain Eukaryota; kingdom Metazoa; phylum Chordata; class Actinopteri; order Clupeiformes; family Engraulidae; genus Engraulis; species Engraulis encrasicolus. The sequence continues at coordinate 4,838,392 of NC_085870.1, forward strand.
TGTAAAAACCTCAAAGTTCTACATGTAAGATTCATCCTTGGTAAATGGTCTGATATGTACCATGACTTTCACATCATAGTATATCTAACAAAAGGCTTCAATGGTTTTTGAGTTACAGAGGTCCAAAGATGGGAAAAAATTAATTTGCACCAATGTTTGGAGCAATATTTCCAATCTATGACACTAGTTAGGAACTTTCTGTTTGGTGTTTCTGAAAGAGGATGTTTTTTTTAACAACATATCAAAAAATTGGGATGGTGTTTTGCCTCATTCTTTTTATAACGGACTTCAAAATCTCAATTGGCTACAATTACTTGAAGCTATGAGGACCATGTCACCAACCGACTTGTCGCAACTCTCAAATCCATGGCTCTGATGTCACCTTAATAGTGAAAACAAGATGGCTACCCTGTGAATGACAAAGCAAATTCTAGGGAAACCATAACACTTGTAAATGAATTGATTAATGCCACACAGCAAGAATAGCACATTGCACATGGCTTTGATAGACATTAATTATTTTAATTGTAAAATCATAATAATCATCATCATCATCATTTTAGTAGTAGTAGTAGTAGTAGTAGTAGTAGTGGTAGTGGTAGCGGTAGTAGTAGTCTTGGAATAAAGTGATGAAATAGGAGAGGATTAAAGAATTGTAGCACTCTTGTTTGCAACAAGGACTCCCATCCTAACTAGTCTTTCAATCAGCACCTGTAACTTTATATTTGCTATGAAGCTTGTGTCTTACTCGTTAAGTTATCAGCTGTATTGCAAAATAACTTAATTCATACTGGCTATTCCCTCAGACTATTTTGACAGCATGGTCCTGGAGTTTTAGTTAGAAGAGTTTGCTTGCAAGCAGTATTCAATATCAGGTGAATATTGAAGGCACAGAAGATCATATTGGCACCAGACAACCATGTGGTTCTTGTCACATTGTTGCGATCTAATTCAGCTGCTTGCATCATTATAATATTATACCATTGCAATGCTGACAAGTGGACTGCAGTTTAGCAGCAGTGATTACAACAATCATGGTTTGGATACTTGTAGACAATGATCATTACTTGTAAAGTTCATCATCACATTGATCCAGGTGAGATGATAGAAGCCGAAAGGAAGCTTTGCAGCATGCAAAAGCGTTCAGATATGGTGGTGGATTGGGGGCGGGGCACAGTTCTACAGTCAGGGTACCTCTGTCGTGGTGACTGTTGGCGGGGGTGGGACTGTTTTATGGTCGCATAGGAAAGTAAAAGTTGATTAGAGATGACACATAGGAGGAGACAGTTTGTAAAGAGGTATCCTGATTGTAGAACTTCCCGCCCCCCATCATCCTCCCCTGACCGAAGTGCCCTGAGCATGGTGGTGGTATCCTTACTGAAATCAACACCTATGTTGTCATTGTCCTTCAAGGTACCAATTTTGTTGTACCTGTACAATGACAATAAAATTTCATTCAAAGTTTCATTCAGGTGTTCCTCATTGAATTGCCAATGACGGATGGTTGCACACAACAATATGAATGCAGATACCTAATGCACCATCAATGACAATGGCAAGCTACCTTATAAAGTCAACTCATAAGATGCAGCTAGTGATTGAAAGTTAAGTGTGTATAAAATCATTTGTCACAGGCCAGAGCATTGAAAGTTCCTGACTTGTTTAATACATTACTTTTTTTTCAAATTTTAAATCACCATCAAGGAAGTCAAGGTTGCATCAAGGAAATCATATCAACACCTTGTTTTATTTCCAGAGGTTGTTTTTTTATGACTTCTCTCAAATAGTCCAGCAGTTAACTGTCAAAATAGCCCAGAATAGTTCACTTTGGTATGCAAGCATGAAAATTGGCACAGATGTTCATTAGAATGTACTCTATCAGCTCAGGGCGTTGGCCACGCAAAAATCCAAGATGGCCGCCATTTTTCAAGATGGCCACCTTCTCCACTTCTAAATAAGTCTAAGAATAGTTAAATTAGTGATGCAAGCATGTCATTTGGCAAAATTGTTCATTTGAATGTACTTTTTCAAAATATGGTGTTGGCCACGCAAAATCCAAAATGGCCACCGTTTTTCAAGATGGCAACCCTCGCCACTCGCAAATAAGTCTAAGAATAGTTAAATTAGTGATGCAATCATGTAATTTGGCAGAAATGTGTCTTTGTATGCACTTTTTTTTAAAAAGGTGTTGGATACACAAAATTCAAGATGGCTGCCATTTTTCAAGATGGCCACCCTTTATGATGCATAGAGAGAGAGAGAGAGAGAGAGAGAGAGAGAGCACTTTCGCTCATAAACCCCAAACAATTGGTGCCTTCTTGGCAGCCTCCAGAGCTGGTCTGTGAATGTGAGAATGAGTAGGCCTATGTGCTCCACAAAGGCCAAGTGCAGAAGGTATTTCTAGTGTAGTCTGTAAGGGTTTTACCATTACGGAAGTGATAAAGCACCAAACTTTGCATGGTGTGTCTTTAGGGTATTAAGCTGTAATTCTAGCCTAGGAGCCATCTGAAAAAAATAATTCTACCATGTCATATACAATGTCATGTTGTGTAATGCATTACATTGTTAGCACATGACATTATACTTAGCTGACAATGTTAATATAGTCCCAAACCCAGCAGAGATGAAGCAATGGCAGTTGTAGCTTGCTTGACAGATTGATGAAACTACAAAAATGTACACAGTGTGAAAGTATGTGTGATAGTGGGCATACTGTGCTTACATGCTTGGCAGCAAATGTAACATTGTGAACGATTTTAGAAGATTCTTGGTTTGAATTAAAATGAGTATTTCCCACACTAAAACTATGGTAAGAATAGACTGCTGCTAATGCTCACTCAGCAGCATCTGAATGGGGAAGTGTCAGTGCAAGATGATGTCCAAGGTAGCAGGTTCTCCATCCTCTAATTTCCTTAACAGATATTTTGTATTTGTATGAGAGAGGGTAAAGGACAGGATCTCTCCATATGTATGAAGAACCCATAAGATCACCTAATTCAACATTTTCACAAGTAGCATTGTGCACATAGTGAGTGCACTTCAGTCATCTTTAGAATGGTATTACAGATTACTCAATATACATGTAGGCCACAGTATGTCTTCAGCTCAAACTAAATGGAAATCATTTCTAAGTAGGTGTTGAGTAAGTAGGCAGAGGTAAACTGTTTTTTTTCAAGTCCTCACCTAGTTTGTGTCACAAGTTGTATTACAGTTAGCTCAATAATCATTGAGTAGCCTACTTCAATTGCTACTTCACAACTGACAGCTGATGGACAACATGTACCATAGGTCTTTGCCACCCTTACCCATAGGAGAAATATCTATATAAAACAACAGTTCTCATATGGTATATACTATACTATAAAAGTAAATCATTACTGGTACTCATTACTCATTTTCTTGATATGCAAGGCACACAAATAGTCTGGGAGGAAGGATAGTCTACCATAGATTGTGAGTGGTAATAGTAACACAACTCATTCCCACTACACCATTTTGCATCATATTGTACATGACCTCAGAAGGCTCCACATGTTTCAGTTCTACTATGTAGTTGTACAGTACAATGCAGTGCAGTACAGTAAAGTACAGTACAGTACAGTACAGTACAGTACAGTAGCATACAGTAGGGTGCAGAATAGTAAGGTACAGTACAGTACAGTACAGTACAGTACAGTACAGTACAGTACAGTACAGTACAGTACAGTACAGTACAGTAGCATACAGTACGGTGCAGTACAGTACAATAGCATACAGTACGGTGCAGTACAGTACAGTACAGTTTTGTATATCACATTACAGTACAGTACGGTGCAATACAGTACAGTATGGTGTATTACAGTACAGTACAGTAGCATACAGTACGCTACAGTAGAGTACAGTAGGCCTATAGTACAGTATGGTATATCACATACAGTACAGTACAGTACAGTAGCATACAGTACGGTGCAGTAGAGTACAGTACCGTACAGTATATAACATTACAGTACAGTACAGTATAGCAGAGTACACTACACCACAGTACAGTATCTTGATGACGTTTGGGCTAATTTGACAGGTGTATCCCTCCAAAGTCAATGGGATTTCCACATGTTGTTGTTTAAAGTTTTTGAAATACTTTTTGAGTGTGTGAGAGAAGTAAGCCAGGCTGACATGTTTTAAACAAAGGACCACACCCACAAATAAAAAAATGAGCAATCAATAAATCAAGTGGTTAGGTAGCCAACATATCATCTAGGTTAAAGACCAAAGTAGAACATAAAACAGACATGTTACCATTTTGCATATGTCAATATACTGTATGTATGTTGTATTGTATATTGATTATTCATAATTTCCTAAGCATAGAGGCCCCCCATCACTCCATAGTACACTTGAGATATACATATCTGAACACAAACCATCATACATTTTAATTTGTAATGACCTTATAGAGGTAGATAATCCAAGCTGTCACTGACACTTGATATGCACATGTATTCACTTGATTGATATGAAAATTGAATATTTCAGTTGGGCTCCTAGGCTTAAATCATTGATCAAAAATTGATCATTGATCAGAAATGCTTTCTGGTGAACATTTGTGCCAAATTGCATGATTCTATCCCTAATTTAACTCTTCTTGGCCTTATTTACAAGTTGAGAGGTAGCCATCTTGAAAAATGGCAGCCATCTTGGATTTTGAGTGGCCAATGCTCTTTTGTGAAAGAGTGCATTCTAATGAACATTTGTGCCTAATTGTATGATTGTATCATTAATTTAACTATTCTTAGCCTTATTTACAAGTGAACAGGGTGGCCATCTTGAAAAATGGCGGCCATCTTGAATTTTGAGTGGCCAATGCTCTTTTGTGAAAGAGTGCATTCTAATGAACATTTGTGCCTAATTGTATAATTGTATCATTAATTTAACTATTCTTAGCCTTATTTACAAGTGAACAGGGTGGCCATCTTGAAAAATGGCGGCCATCTTGGATTTTGAGTGGCCAATGCTCTTTTGTGAAAGAGTGCATTCTAATGAACATTTGTGCCGAATTGTATGATTGTATCATTAATTTAACTCTTCTTAGCCTTATTTACAAGTGAACAGGGTGGCCATCTTGAAAAATGGCCGCCATTTTGGATTTTTGCGTGGCCAACGCCCTTAGCTGAAAGAGTACATTGTAACGAACCTCTGTGCCAATTTCTATGCTTGCATACCAAAGTGAACTATTTTTGGTCTTATTTGCTCCGCTAAAAATGGTACTTCTCTCAACCATCTTGAATTTATTGCTAACGTAGCCCCAGTGAGAACATGTTGCGTAGTCACTTGATCATCTGGCCGATAGTACACTTAAAAAGATGAGGCCAGAATCCCTGAAAAAAAATACTGAAATACAGAAATACTGAGCTGAACAAACAGCTTTGCCTGGGCCCGGGATAAAGTCGTCTAAAGAGACCCCTTCCCAATACATGCAATGTAATGAGTACCCAATCTTGATTCCCCCATGTCCTTGGCCCAGAACAATTCACCACTTCCGCTTCCCTCTGCACTATTTGATCACAGGCTTATGTCACACCGCAATGCGCTTTACGATCATTAAAAGGAATGAGGCAAAACACCATTCTATTTTTTTGCTATGTTGTTAATAAAAATATCCTCTTACAGACACAACAAAAAACAAGTTCACAGCTGGTGTCATACTTTGGAGGTATTGCTCTAAAAAATGGTGGGGTTTTTTTTCATGACGCCACTTTGGATGGATTTGAGGGATGTATGCCACACTGCATTGAGATTTGAAAAGGCATTATACAAATAAAGGGGCAAAACACCATCCCAATTTTTAGATATGTTGTTAATAAGAATATCCTCTTCGAGAAACAACAAACAGCAAGTTCACAACCGCTGTCATATATTGGAAATATTGCTCCAAACAATGGTGTTTTGTTTCCTTCCCTTGATGCTGACTTCCTGGAACTATTTTGGAACTATGCCATTGGCTCCATGAGCCGCCATCTTTGTGTGAAAATGGAACACAAAAATCAAGGGGATTGGCCACCTTCTTAGGATGGAATTGAGGGTTAAGTCAGATATACTGAAATACTGAGCTGAACAAGTATAAAATTACCTATTTGGTATCAGAGATTTTAGGTTATAGTGTACACTGACTTGGCTATTCATTTTAGGTGTAGTAAACCCAATTTTTTCTAAGGTAACAGGGCTCCTAAGGTACACCTGCATGTCACACAGGAATGAGCTTTTAAAATTCATTATAAAAATAATGGGGCAAAACACCATCCCAAATTTTAGATATGTTATGAATAATAATATTATCTTTAAGAGACACCAAACAGCAAGTTCACAACTGGTGTCATAGATTGGGAATATTGCTCCAAATAATGGTATAAATTAGTTTTTGCCCATTTTTGGACCTCTGCATCTCAACAACCATTGGACCCTTATATCAAATATGATGTGATGTGAAAGTCATGGCACATATCTGACCATGTACCAAGGATGAACCTTGAATGTTGAAATTTGAAGTTTTTATGGACATCTGAAAACCCTTGCAATTTTAATTTCAAAGAAAAGTAGAGGGCCAGTATTAAGGTGTAATTTGACATACAGTGCTGTAAATTATAATGTATGCTCATCAGGTCTATGACTCCTAGCCCTGAAAAAATAATGGACTTACCACAAATAGTTTTGGAGATAATTAAGTCTGAATATGGTCACTCAGGCAGTGACGCCAAATCAGGGGGAGGGGGTGTCCTTATTTACAGATTTTTTGTGGAAAAAGTATGCACAGCTGAAATCTGCAATGGTGGATATGTTCTATTGGATGTTGAAGCCATCACATATATTTTTTTCAAGCAAATCCGAGGGGGTCGAGTGGGGACCATTTGCTGATTCCAGCTGGAATGACCCAATAGAGATTTTCAATAACGATGGCGCCTCGCATTGAGGAGTCAGATGTGGACTATATTGATTCAATAGAGATTTTCAATAACGATGGCGGCTCGCATTGAGGAGTCAGATGTGGACTATATTGATTCAATAGAGATTTTCAATAACGATGGCGTCTCGCATTGAGGAGTCAGATGTGGACTATATTGATTCAATAGAGATTTTCAATAACGATGGCGTCTCGCATTGAGGAGTCAGATGTGGACTATATTGATTCAATAGAGATTTTCAATAACGATGGCGTCTCGCATTGAGGAGTCAGATGTGGACTATATTGATTCAATAGAGATTTTCAATAACGATGGCGGCTCGCATTGAGGAGTCAGATGTGGACTATATTGATTCAATAGAGATTTTCAATAACGATGGCGGCTCGCATTGAGGAGTCAGATGTGGACTATATTGATTCAATAGAGATTTTCAATAACGATGGCGGCTCGCATTGAGGAGTCAGATGTGGACTATATTGATTCAATAGAGATTTTCAATAACGATGGCGGCTCGCATTGAGGAGTCACGCGGCAGATGTGGACTATATTGATTCAATAGAGATTTTCAATAACGATGGCGGCTCGCATTGAGGAGTCACACGGCAGATGTGGACTATATTGATTCAATAGAGATTTGAGGTTTTTGAAGGCATTTTCTGGAGGCAAGGACAGACCAGTGATAGATACAGCCATGCCTTCTGAAAGCAAATCCAACACACTGGCTATGTCTCAAATGACGCACTTTTGTCAGTGCACTGACAGTCAGTGCACAGTGCACACAGTGCACTGAGGTCTTTAGTGCAGAGTGTCGTGGAAAAACTTGAGCACTATGCACTGTGCCCTCGCTGGAAGTGACGGCTGAGCATGGCATAAACTCGCCAAAATATGAGTTGGCGACTGTTTACAATGCACAGCGTCTGGTGCTTGTATTTCCATGTCCTTCACCCCAAAGGACAACAATCACACATACAATACTTTGGTTTGCATGAAAAGGTTGGTGTCCCATCAACATTACTTACAGATTTAGGAGACTGTTGACCAAACTCTTCTACAGAACTGACTGACACATTTCCTCCGTGTCATAGTCAACATCGTTGACGTTTAGTGCGTGCAGTGTCCATCATTCAACCACTGCATTTTCCCGCCATTGTTATGGGATCATACTGTGACTTTCAGTGCACTGGCTCAACTGAAATTTTCAGCGGGAGCGTCCTAGGCACTGAAAAACAGTGCACGAAGTGCACAAGTGCGGCATTTGAGACACGGCCACTATCTTCCAGGCCTAGAGGGACCTAGGGCAGTCATGGGTAAGCGGGTAGAGTGTCAGACTTGTAGCCCAAAGGTTGCTAGTTCGACTCCCGACCCGCCAGGTTGATGGGGGTTGGTGGTAGGACCTCCATGACCAAGGTACCCTGAGCATGGTTTCGTCCTCCAGTACTGCTCCCTTGGGGCACAGTTTGGGGCCCACACAGGTGAGGCATAAATGCAATTTCGTTGTGTGCAGTGAGCACTGTGGAGTGCTGCGCCGCAATGACAATGGGAGTTTCCCAGGTGGGCTTTCACTAATCCCTGAGGACCTACACCGTTTCGTTTCACTTCAATAAAAAAAACCCATCAAGTCCACCATTTTCATAGATTAAAAACCTTTGGTCCTGCGCTTCAGCAAACCTTTGTCTTGTGTGTGTTGCCCTCATCTCATTTGCATACCTTGAGGGGGCAGGCAAACTCGCACGCGCACACACACACGTACACGCACACGCACACACACACACACACACGTAAGCTGATGTACCTTGAGTGCGCACACGCACACGCGCACACACACACACACACACACAGGTAAGCTGCTGTACCTTGAGTGCCTGGTTGAATCCCTCCACCATGGTGATCCACTGGGCCGTCTGCTTGGCGAACTGGCCGGCCTGCACCTGCAGAGTCTTCACCTCGTGATCCAGCTTACGCTGGTTAACATAGGCCTGGGCCACCCTGCAATACACACATACACACACACACACACACACACACACACACACACACACACACACACACACACACACACACACACACACACACACACACACACACACACACACACACACACCACGCTGGTTAATATAGGGTCATTCCATGTCAATTCACATGATTCCCTAGAATCTCCCCACATGACCCTCTCCGATTTACCCTATATCTCACATACAGGTACCTTTCGATGTCAATTGAAAGAATACCAAGTCTTAGCACCCTACGTCCAACGGTTGCAGAGATGAAGCCCTCAAAAGTTGGGGTGCCATGCCCACTTTTCAAGCCTGTGAATTGCATAAAAAATTTACAAGCAGATTTTGACACCTCTGGTTTTAGTTTGAAGGAAGATACAGGCCTAAAAATCAGCATGGCCCCTCAATATGACCCTGTCTACCAGATGATGTACTTACAAATGGCATGCCTTGATTATTTTTGGCTATATAAAGCCTTAAAAACTGAATTTGTGAAAAGTGTGATGAAGAGTCTTGCCATTTTGGGGTTCCAGATCTTGGAAATTATGTATGCTTTGGGAGTTCTAATTGATTTTACATTATATTTGGGAACTCTACAGTGTATTCCAAAATAGTTAGGGCACTCAGACTTTAAAAGATAAAATAGGAGGGACTCAAAAACAGCTTTGAGACAAAATGACCTTACGGTACCCTCTACTTCAGGCCTCAAATTAACCATGTGGGCACTTGATGACTGGAACGCCCTTTTAACCCCATGTTCAGTAGCACTGCATCAATCATTCAAGCTTGGAAAGACTTTGTTTTTCAAAGTTCCTCATATTAATCTTGGCCTTCAAAGTATATGTTTTTCTCTATATCTTATCACAGTGTCTGTTTTGTCTGCTGCCATCTGCTGGTCTAAAAAAGTAACAACAGCGTAATGTTATAAAACAAAAGGGGCTGGGAAATCTTGCCCATAATTGACCAATAAAGCACTGTAATTATACTGTATATTGCTATATATTAATTATGATTTAAACAAGCATGATGAATATTTCTAGTTCAAATAATTTCCTACGTGTGACTGCTTAATGCTCAATCATGATGCCAGTCCCAAGATGGCCTCAACCCTGCACTACATTTCTACCAGACATGGGGGTGGGTGTGTCCTGGTAGAAATGTAATCATGATTGAGCATTCTGCATAATTCTTGTTGAAATCATAATTAATATATAGCAATATACTGTAGAATTAAAGTGCTTTATTGGTAGCCTAGCGAGCTTAACCCCTAGGGGCGTCTAGATTTCTAGGCTACTTTATTGGTAAATTATGGGCAAGATTTTTCAGCTCCTTTTGTTTTCTTACATTGCACTGTTGTTACGTTCTTTGACCAGCAGATGGCAGCAGACAAAACAGACACTGTGATAAGACATAGACAAAAACATATACTTTGAAGGCCAAGATTAATATGAAGAACTTTGAAAAACAAAGTTTTTCCAAGCTTGAATGTTTGATACAGTGCTACTGTACATGCGGTCAAAAGGGCGTTCCAGTCATCAAGTGCCCACATGGTTAATTTGAGGCCTGAAGTAGAGGGTACCGTAAGGTCATTTTGTCCAAAAGCTGTTTTAGAGTCCTTCCTATTCCATCATTAAAAGTCTGAGTGCCCTATTTTTTTTGGAATACACTGTACAGTTCCCAAATATGATGGAAAATCAATTACAATTCCCAAAGCATACAAAGTTCCCAAGATCTGGAACCCCAAAATGGCAAGACACTTCATCACGGTTTTCACAAATTCGATTTTTAAGGCTTAATATAGCCAAAAATAATCAAGGCATGCTATATGTAAGTACATCATCTGGTAGACAGGGTCATATTCAGGGGCCATGGTGATTTTTAGGCCTGTATCTTCCTTCAAACTAAAACCAGGGGTGTCAAAATCTGCTTGTAAATTTTGTATGCAATTCACAGGCTTGAAAAGTGGGCATGGCACCCCAACTTTGGAGGGCTTCATCTCCGCAACCGTTGGACGTAGGGTGCTAATACTTGGTATTCTTTCAATTGACATCAAAAGGTACCTGTATGAGAGATATCGGGTAAATCGGAGAGGGTCATGTGGGGAAGGCGTGTGAATTGACATGGCCACCCTATAGGCCTGCGCCACCCTGCAATACACACACACACACACACACACACACACACACACACACACACACACACACACACACACACTATGCTGGTTAACATAGGCCTGCGCCACCCTGCAATACACACACACACACACACACACACACACACACACACACACACACACACACACACACACACACACACACACACACACACACACACACACACACACACACACACACACTATGCTGGTTAACATAGGCCTGCGCCACCCTGCAACACACACACACACACACACACACGCACACACACGCACGCACACACACACTACCTCTTTATTTGGATTGACAGATAGGCGTTTATCATAGCACAAGCCAAATTGTATAGGAGTTCTTAACAAAACTAAAAGGATCTGCTCACTGAGTGTCCTGACGATACATGTGGCACCTGCGTCTCTCACACACACCTCAGCATCATGCACTTGAAGTCAATTATGCAAGTCTCCTATTAGTCTATACAGTGTCTCAGATATAGTGCGTTCGCTGTTCCTTCAACTGGTGTAACTCGACGTATTACTGTGCAATGCGTCCCCCTCATCTGTCCTCATCTGTCCATAGTGGGGCAGTGGGGCGGTAGCGGAGGACCATAGCATGATCAATTCTTTCAGCACCATGGACAGTTACATTAGCCTCGCGCGCCATCCTACGTACTTCCACCAAGACACTTGGTTCCACACTACGAAATGAATACGAAATGGAAATGGTAGTATTATGGGATGGTCAGGACCAGGCTACAGTTACATTGCTTTCCAAATAAAAGTGGTGGTGGGGGGTAGACATAGGTTCCTCAGTGGCTAACACTGGGAGTGAACTGAATGCATAATAATAATAGAATAATATTAGTACTGTCTGTCAATTATCAATTCAATCAAAACAATGTCATACATTTATTCCATCATAAGGGTTACTTCTTTGTTCTGAGTTGCGTATGCAGGCTAAATATCCTGGTGACAGTACCCTGAAAAAAAACCTCCCATATTGTGTGTGAGAGAGAGAGAGAGAGAGAGAGAGAGAGAGAGAGAGAGAGAGAGAGAGAGAGAGAGAGAGAGAGAGAGAGAGAGCAAACGTTTTCATTGCATGAGTGACCAACAGCTTACCCGACATTCAGGTGATCCACCAACGCCTCCGTGAGGGCAGTGGCGGCAGCAATCGCCTCCTTTCGCCTCCTCTCTGGAACGCAAGAAGCCTTCTACTTTAGCAGCACACAAGCTATGATATTTTGCTTGCATTGTCATACATCCAGGCCCTAGCCGAGTACTTTTAGGCCTACATACAAGGAGAAAACAGCCGTCTTCCATTCCAAATTGAGAGTAGAAGACTTGCAGACTCATCAGACAATTTAATAACGACCCAGATAGGTATTTGTGCATGGTAATTTGGTAAGGATAGCCTTCCTACTCACTACGGGGTGTCCGTAAGATGTAACATGTTTTATCTCACGGACAAAGCAGCAATATAGAAAGCAAGGGAATATTTTGTAGCTTCTCCCAGATTCCCTGATTGACGCTCCCAACGCAGGACGCTCCCCTGTCGGCTCGCTCCCACTAGCCAGACTAGCGGTCCCACCGCCGTATAACGGAGCTACCGTAGTTATCTTTTTGATGTTAGTTTTTTGTTTCTAACCCTAAACCTAACCTTAACCCTAAACCTAACCCTAAACCTAACCCTAAACCTAACCCAAATTGCTTGTATGTGGCAGTGTATGATAATACGTGAAATATAATCGGGTGGGACTACACGTCCGGGAGTGATAGAAACACCTGGGACTGCACGTCCGGGAGCGATCTCAGTTGGGAGTGTCCATCTACCACCGTTCTCCCCAAACGCCTAGCATACTGTAAGCTAACTGGTGATAAAGATATTTCCGTTACAATCTCACACATGACCATGACGATAAGCTTCACAGTGGTCGCAACTTTCATACCTTGAAGTTCCTTCCGTTCGCTCTGTTTTGACTGGTGTTCCTTTAGCAGTCGAGAGAGCATTTTCTAATCAAATGTGAGATGACTACAACAACTGAGGATGATTATTTACTCCAGCGTCACATGACATTTCTGATGACAACAAAAGGACTTCCGTGTTGACGTCGTCGCCAAAATAAAAGTCACAGGCCTACACTTCGGTCTGCTGTTTTGTAGACTGAAACCACATATTCATGCTTAAATTTTATTCTTTCTATTCTGTTCTTAGTTTATATATTTATTTTACACCCGGCCAATTGGACACAAAATCCACACAAAGGAAATCCACCCTTTTAACTGGCACCAGGAGGCATGAGTGCAGCGTCTCCATTCTGTGATGTGGTCTCCTTGCACATAGCTCCCATTTATCTATAGGATCCAATCTACAGTTTCATCATTTAGTATTAAACTACCGTAAACCTCGTGTTAGTGTTACACATTCATCATACTGATGTTCTGCAGCTTCACCCAGCCCTAGGTCCAGAGCCGGTGTAAGACTAGGCACATGCCTAGGGCCCTTGCCTGGTTACCACCAGACCTAATCACAAGTGATTCTGTCTTTCAGATCGAAACGATTACGTAGAACTAAAGGCAGTATGGGAGTTCCCAGACTAATAGGGCCCCATCAAAACTGCCAACTGCAGGGCCCCCCAATAGCCAACACTGCCACGATAAATGGCAGCAAATATTATTCAAGAGGACCCCAATAAATGCATTTATTTATGTAATATTTTTTATTTTTATCCTTTACCTTTACCTCTTTTGAGTTTTTATAATGTATTGTGGAAGTGTGTGTGTGTGTGTGTGTGTGTGTGTGTGTGTGTGTGTGTGTGTGTGTGTGTGTGTGTGTGTGTGTGTGTGTGTGTGTGTGTGTGTGTTGCTGCTGCAGCAAAACAATTCCCCAAGCCGGGGCAAATAAAAGCTACTTGACTTGACTTGATGTCTGTTTCGCCTCGGGCTCCCAAATGGGTATTACTACTGCCACCTCTAGGTCCCTTAGATTCTGCCTAATAACAGGCTACTGCATGCTAGCCTGATTATCATCGACTTTCAAATATCTTTGAGACTTGGTCTGACCAAGAGCATAACAATTAACATTTACCTAACTGCATGGTTGACCCACCTCCCTTGGTTTGGTTTGGTAATGGTTGTTTGCTTCCTGTGGGAGGAATTGTGGGAGAAATTCCCGATTTTTCGGGGGCTCAGAAACGATATTTGTATTGCTCTTGGCCTGACTGGGAGCAAAGCTGAAGGTGTCGCGTCACTAGGAGGGCACGGCCTAGCGAGGCTGCATGCGCCAGCACCATGCTCGACAGAGGTGACAGAGCCTCGTTTGTGCTCCATGTTTGCTGGTCAACTAAGTTAGTGAATACGTTTAACAGATTTGAATGAGTATTCTTTTTATTTCATTTTATCTTAACTTTCATTTTGTATGACTGTGTTCTTAAGCCTACATGTAGCCTAGGCCTACGTGTTGTGTGGGTTCTGAATGAAGGAATCAGCTAAAATTTAGCCAACCAACAATCTAATCAATCAATCGATAAACAAATCAAACAAATAATCAATCTGAACTTTAACACTTCAAAACAAGCAGTCTTGTCTATCCATATCTCCTGACGTGACTCATGCAACTGCAACAGATTGTGAACAGCCCTCTGTAGGCCTAGGGTTTGAGCTGTCATAGAAAACCCTACATAAATGAACAAACAAAGAAAAATACTTTGGACAACATAACTACATGGACAAATGTCCAGAATGCAGAGTTGGGGGATCACTGACAGCTTTCATTGGGCCCAGAAGGAAAAAATCATCTGAATTGGCTGATGACATTAAGCCAGTAGGAGGCAGCATTGCTATCTTTTAAAACTTCACACAAGGCGCAGAGAAGGCTACGCAGCCTCTTTCATTCATTCAAAATAATACTCTGTAGGCTATCCAACCCTTAACGCAGGACACGAGAGGCGTGCCAAGTTAAATCCAAACTATTTACAAAGAATAGTGTAATAAAAGGTAGTATTTTCTGAACATTCGTGTTTTAAAAGAACCAACTCTAAGGCTACAGTGCGCACATCAGAGATGGGAATGCCACCCCGCCATAACGCCGAGTTCTGCAAGCCGGATGTGCGTTTTCCCATACAGCTTCGGATGACCAAATTTGCAGCGCGCGTGGGTGGTTGCCATGTGAAAACCTTGCCATGTAAAGCCAGACCGCCTTTGTTTCTGAAACGCTTCGTGGACATCTGCTTTCATGTACTGTATTTATGGTGCCTACCAAAGAAACACTAACGATATCGATGATTTTGTTTTTGTTTTTAAAACAATTCAACTGAAGCTAACTTTATTTTAGACTGCTCTTCTGTAGAACTTGCTGTACTTGTAACACCGGCTTGAAGGGTGCAGTCAGACATAAAATGCGCTGCATGATTATTCGCCCACGTCTGACCCCAGAGTGCGAGGGCAACAGGCGAGACAATTGGTCTCTGTCTTCATTTAAAACATGAGCTGTTTGTTGGTGGTGCATCAACCATCACTGCTGTTCATATCTAAAATAGTAATAAGAATCTAAACAAGCCAAAATCTGTCCAGTCAGGACTTTTGTATCAACACTTTACTAGGCCTAATAAATAGCCTACCAATGCTAATGATTAATAATAATTAAAAAATAACTTAATCGTCCTATAATGTTGCTGTAAAGAATTTGCACAGCTCTGTCAAAGTCAAAGGCACCTCGTGGTAGCATCAGCACTGTACAACACCTCACCTGGGAATCCCCACCGGTTCCATGTGCGTCACAGATGTGTAGCCTACAGCACACCCGAGGACGCCTCCTTTCTTATCGGTTTTCCGCTCGCCTATCAGCGACGGCTAAGATCCAGTCTGTGTATTTTGTTTTGAGCACTGTTTGTATGAGAGATGATGGACCACGGAGAAGTGGCATGGATGATTTACAAATTATTTTAATGCTTGTTTGACTGGGCGCCTATAGGGTTTGCGCGCTTGTTTCTGCCGGGTAGGCACTGTGAAGTCTGTCCGTGTGGTGCCTTGATGATGTTAGTCTACATTTACATTGTCATGGAGAAAATAGACCACACAAACAAAGCTTCATTAGCAAGTACTGACCCTGTGAAAGCCCCTCCACACCCACTCACAAGTCACCTTTTTTACCGGGAGAGGACAGCGTATTTTTTGGTCAGATGGCGTGCCGCAATCCGCCCACTACTTTCTTGCACCCACACACAGCCAGCGAAAAAGGCTGTCATTAACAATACGCTGCACTGGGGGAGGACAACTGCCAGCGCGCGCAGGCTAGACTGGAAGCTTTAACATTTGTCTCTCCGCGAAGAAATGCTTGGTTAGCCGTCTGAAATTCGACCCAAAAAGAAATTCCCAACGCACCCAAACATGACCGAAAGGGAATAGGCAACGCACTAACTTAACGCGCACAGTTGGACAACAGAAAACAGACAGCATTTCCACAGTCGCGTCCTTAGAATGAGAGGGAGTTAAACTGCTCAGAGTGCACGAGGAAGAGGAAATCCACCGGCGCCAAGTAAGGAGAAGCAACTTCAAAACAGACACAACTTCCATCGATATTCATATTGTTATTTAGTATAGTAACCACCTGAACTTCCCTTCTTTCCAGCCGACAGAACAACAATTGGGGAGGACTGTGAGGATTTAACAGCGAGCGCTTGGACCATCCCAAGTGGGGTTCTTACCATTCTCAGTGACTGCTGGACCTGGACGCAGTAAGGTGACAAGTCACTTTCTATGGTTTTGATGATCTTATTTTGTCTACTTTGTGGGCATGGCGAATTGTGTGAAATCATTCGAAATATTTCAAAAAGTTTTCAGAACAGCACACTGGTTCAGACATTCACAGTATGTTAAAACATGGCAATGTTGCCCATTGAGTTGACTGGAAGTGATCAAACAGCATTTGTTGTGCACTGGGATCAGTCACAGAGGGCATGTTAGCGGTAGCTTTTTATTCTTCATTATTCATGTGATGAAGACATTATGTTACAGTACAAGCCTCATAAGAAATGGCTGAGAAAATGTGTAATTATGTGTAACTTCCAGCTGCCTCACTAGGCTATAGACTATATTATATGTCGTCACACACTTTGTGATCAAACATTTATAAATGATAATGTCAACATGGACGGCTGTACATTGCGACAAAAAACTCTTGAAAAAAAAACGATTCCCCCCCCCCCCCCCCCAATAAAAAAGCATTTTTTTGTCCAGAAGGGCAAAGGAGCAGGCGCTTTAGCACCACCTCGTCCTTACCTGTGCACACCTATAATCCCATAATAATAATATAATAATCCCAAAATATGTCAATAACATGTTATGTGATTGGACAACTTGTGTGTTTGTGCTGTGTGTCAGTGTCGTTATGTTTGCTGGAGAAAAGCGTCAATGAAGTGCAATGTAATGTAATCATGTAATAATGTCATGGTATTGTGTTTGTGATGTGATGGGATAGCTTGTGTGTTTGTGCTGTATGTCAGTGTCGTTATGTTTGCTGGAGAAAAGCGCAAATGAAGTGCAATGTAATGTAATGTAATGTAATAATGTAATAATGTCATGATAAAAGGTTAAAATGACCATAAATATAGTTGTATCTTTTTTATAACTATATTTATGGTCATTTTAACCTTTTATTGACCACTGCACTTTATGTCTGTCCTGTGATATATGTTGTTGCTGTCTATATGACTGGCTGCACACCTAATCGCCCCTTCTGGGGACAATAAAGTTGAAAAGTTGAAGTTGAAAGTTGAAGTTGATATTGTGTTTGTGTGTCAGTGTGGTCATGTCTGCTCCGAGGACCCTGGGGGAGCTGCAGCTTTACCGCGTGCTGCAGAGAGCCAACCTGCTGGCCTACTACGATACCTTCATACAACAGGTAATAAAGTAATCACCTGCTGGCCTACTACGACACCTTCATACAACAGGTAATAATGTAATAATGTAATCACCTGCTGGCCTACTACGACACCTTCATACAACAGGTAATAATGTAATCATGTAATAATGTAATCACCTGCTGGCCTACTACGAAACCTTCATACAACAGGTAATAATGTAATCATGTAATCACCTGCTGGCCTACTACGCCACCTTCATACAACAGGTAATGTAATAATGTAGTAATGTAATCATGTAATCACCTGCTGGCCTACTACGCCACCTTCATACAACAGGTAATAATGTAATAATGTAATAATGTAATGAGATGTAATCATGTAATCACCTGCTGGCCTACTACGACACCTTCATACAACTGGTAATAATGTAATCACCTGCTGGCCTACTATGCCAGCTTCATACAACAGGTAATAAAGTAATAATGTAATAATGTAATCACCTGCTGGCCTACTACGATACCTTCATACAACAGGTAATAATGTAATCATGTAATAATGTAATGAGATGTAATCATGTAATCACCTGCTGGCCTACTACGCCACCTTCATACAACAGGTAATGTAGTAATGTAATCACCTGCTGGCCTACCTTCATACAACAGGTAATGTAGTAATGTAATAATGTAATCATGTAATAATGTGGTTGGACAACCAGCTGGCCTACTAGGGCGTACTATGACACCTACATTCAGCAGATAACATTTACGAAAATTCACCTATGAAAACTAACCATGTTAATGTAATAATGTAACAATTAGGGGTGTGTTCAAAATACTCGTATCTATATGGAGGCCTGAGTATCGATATTTCATTTGCAGTAAACAATGACTTCAATGAAGTTGCTTAAACTGCATCTGACAGTTGTCTCTTGCTATGCAGTAGGCCTACAGCTTTGTGGAGGCAGTGTTGTTATACATGTGCTACAGTTTTTACACCTGCTGTAACACCTTCCACCCACCAGGGCGGCGACGACGTGCAGCAGCTGTGCGAGGCCGGCGAGGACGAGTTCCTGGAGATCATGGCCCTGGTCGGCATGGCGACCAAGCCCCTGCACGTGCGGCGTCTCCAGAAGGCCCTGCGCGACTGGGCGGCCAACCCCGCGCTTTTTAACCAGCCTATCACGTCGTCCGGCCCGCAGTCTCACGGTGGCGGTGGCGGGACAGGAGGTGGTGCAGGTGGGGGCGGTGGAGGTGGAGGTGGGGGGATCCCACTCTTCAAGATTGACAGCTCGGCCGCTGGGGGCGCGGCGGGCGGCAGGAAGTCCATCAGCAACGGGCAGCCGGGGTCGCCGGGCGAGCGCGAGGACAGAGGGGCGTGTCTGACCCCGCTCAGGGACACAGGAAGTCCCAGAAGCCCTTGCTCTCAGGCCTCCCCGTCCCCGTTGCCGCCAGACACTCTGTACAGGGACAAGCTCTCCCCCATGGACCCCCACTGGCTCAGCCCCGAGGCCGAGGCGGACGACGAGCAGCTCAGCCCCCCCCTGCCGCCCCTCACCCCTCACCCTCCACGCTCCAGCTCCGCGGGGGGGCCCCCGACACCCCCGGCCCCTTCCTCCTCCTCCTCCTCCTCCTGCTCCGCCTCCTCCTCGTCCCCGTGGCCGGGCGGCGTGCTGGATGCAGAGACGGCGCGCGCTGTAGGAGAGAGCGTGGACCGGTTGCTGAGGACGCTGCCCCGCGCCGACCCTGGAGAGGTGAGAAGACACTCTGGGGCCAATTTGGCCCTCAATGTTATTGTAGATACGCTAAAGCAGTGTTTCCCAACCTTTTTCGTCTCATGTACCCCCCGAGCCTTTTTGTTGTGCCATGAGTACCCCCTAACTCATGTATTACTTCGCTTTTTCTATTCAAGTTCAAGTTTATCAAGTTCAAGTTTATTTAGCCATATCAACAGTATATATATAAAAAAAATCCAGTGTGACTATGCTCCATGCATTTCTTAGAATTACATTTTTCCAAGTACCCCCTGCAGTGTGCTCGTGTACCCCTAGTGGTACACGTACCCCTGGTTGGGAAACACTGCTCTAAAGAGTAGTGGTTCCCAAACTGGGTGTGGGCTCGCAGACAGAAGGGGCTGTTTGTGAATGAGTGTCTTACACGTTTTGTAATGTGTGGTGAAGGTGACGACGCTGCTGAGGCTAAATAAGAAGATGACAAAAAACCCTCACATTGTAAACAGAGTTCAATAGTAAAGTGCAAACATTTAGAGACTAAGTGCAATTCAGATTATTCAGGTGTTTGTAATGTGTGGTTAAGGTGAAGGCGCTGCTGAGACTAAATAAGAATTTTTAAAATCCTCATATTGTAAACAGAGTTCAAAAAGCAGTCAGGGCCGGATTAAGATGGCCTGGGGCCCCTAGGCTACAGGTTGCTGTGGGGCCTCCCGGATTAAGATGGCCAGGGGCCCCGAGGCTACAGGTTGCTGTGGGGCCGCTAGCTTCAGATTGCTTTGGGGCCTCCCGGATTAAGATGGCCTGGGGCCCTTAGGCTACAGGTTGGTGTGGGGCCTCCCGGATGAAGATGCCCTGGGGCCCTTAGGCTACAGGTTACTGTGGAGCCTCCCGGAGGACAAATGTTATGACAGTTTATGCAGTTATTCAGAGACCAAGTACAATTCAGATTATACAGGTGTTTTGTAATGTGTGGTTCAGGTGAAGACCCTGCTGAGGTTGAATAAGATGATGGTGGGCCACGTGTTCAGGTGTTTTCATGTGTGTAATGTGTGGTTCAGGTGAAGACTCTGCTGAGGCTGAATAAGAAGATGGCCAAGACGGTGGGCCACGTGTTCCGGCCGGAGCTGTCGGAGCACAGCAAGGAGGAGGAGATCCGCAAGTACAGCCTCATATACGGACGCTTCGACTCCAAGAGGAGGGAGGGCAAGCAGCTCACACACCACGAGGTGAGCGAACCACACCGACCACACATCTCATTTGTGTGTTGTTTAGCTCTCTCTCTCTCTCTCTCTCTCTCTCTCTCTCTCTCTCTCTGTTAAAATCATTGACCGAGTGAAATTCAGCATTCGTTGGGCTTTGGTTTTACTTTTAGTATTGAATTAACCCATTTTAGCCTAAGCCCTATTTGGGAAAAGGTGCCCTCTCCCTATTAAAACCTAAATATCTCAGCCTCCAAAGCACATAAAAACATGAAATAAGTTGCCCTTCATTTTGCACTAGAATGTGTTCATTCAGCTCTAACATACCCACATTTTAAATAAAACAGCTCAAATCTCAAGAACCTGAATGCAGCGTATATGTCGCTCCAGGACACAATGGGTTAAACAAGCAGCTCACGCACCACGAGGTGAGCGACTACTCATTTTATTTATGTGTTTAGCTTGGTGTGAGTTGTATGTTGAATTCACATAGAGTGAAATTTAACACTTATAGAGTGTATCTGGTCTTACTTTCTGAGTGTTGATTTTAATGCTTCAACTCTGGGGCAGCCGTGGCCTAGCAGTTTCGGAGTTGGTCTTTCAATCAGGGGGTTGGAGATTCGGATCCCACCTGACCTCCCCCTACACCTTAATCCATGGCTGAAGTGCCCGTAGCCTCTTACTGCAGATGGGGTCGCCGGCGGGCCTATTCACTATTTGCTGAAAATACTCAACTACATCATAACAACATTGCTATGACAGTACCGAGAGCCTTAAGTAACAGATTAAGACATAGCCATTACAATTTTGGTGACAGTAAGGTTATAACATAGGTGCTGCGCTAAGGGGTTAAGGCACCTAACCCCACATTGCTCCAGGGACTGTAACCAATACCCTGAACAATAATAGATACAAGTGTCGGCTAAGGAGGTAAGACAGGCAGCTCAGCCATCACGAGGTGATGAACATACTTTTTTAAAAACTGATTTTGTTAAGGTGAACACACATTTTAACTAAATGCCAGATGTATGCCCTTCATCATGTCTTACAGTTATATCAAATCTTACAGTTTCTTCTGTTTCAGACTTTCAGGTTTCTATCTTTTCCCTGACATGTTTCGACGGTGAGACCCTCTAATGAAGACAGAAATCTCACCGCCGAAACATGTCAGGGAAAAGATAAAAACAACAAAAGAAACTGTAAGATTAAATGTCAATGTATTAACCCCTTAGAGCCTATGTTATAACCTTACTGTCACCAGAATTGCAATGGCTACGCATGTCTTAATCTGTTACTTAAGGCTCTCTGTATTGTCATAGCAACGTTGTTATGATGTAGTTGAGTAGTTTCAGATTCTAACACTTCCCTAAGCACTATGCCACGGCTGCCCCTTAAACGTGTGTGTGAATGTTACCCAATTCCCCATGGGCAGTGTGTAGCCTACAGGGCAGGCCCTGAGAGAGGAGAGGAGAGGAGAGGGAGGCCTCAGGCAAGAGACGTTCAGTCATGCAGAAGTGACATGGCCCGTACTGAACTGAAGTGACGAGGCCAGAAGCGTAGGTGTAAACTGGATGAAACGACAATAACAGAGATTTTTTTTAAGTATATAGAGATATGCCAATGTAATAGGTTGCTATGGGCACCTAATAGGCGAGTACATTTAGAGTTTAACCCCAAAAAAATTGATACAAAAGGTATTTTTATGGATTCTATTACTATTGGACCTGCTAAATGACATACTAAAAATCTAGTAAAATCTGACTTTGGGAAATGAGTTTTTTCAACATGGCTGCCATAGGCTTATTATAAGGGCCAAGAGACACTCCAGGTGAATAGGCCAGAAAATGTAGCTTGCCGATATCACCATGAAACTTAATCCGGTGATTACTCACATATTTGTGAGAAAAAAATGTATTGCAAGTTTTCTGAAATGTTATGTTTTAATATGGTAATTGGACTATATCTAATTAAATATGCATTAAATTTCAAAATGCAAAACCTCAAAATCTGAAAAAGCCAAGCTCAAAATTACTCTTTTATTTTGTTTCTAGTAAGCCAGAAGATATCTTCAGAAGAGATTATGGACATCTCTTTTTGTTTTGTAGTAAATCTAAAAATCTTTGTGCAGACACACCTGCTAGCATTTTTTTTTTCAAAACATGATTATTTAACATCTCTCTTAGATAAACAATTGAGTTTTATGTGTCTCAAGTTCTTCCAGACATTCTTTGAGTCTGGTGGAATCATTCTTAGCATGTATCAAGGGCAAGGTCAGCTGTCCTCAAATCATAGCCTCTCCACAGAGGTATCCTAAGGCCTGGTGCTGGGACTCATATTTGCCATGTACACCACATCACTGGGCCATGTTATCTGTTCTCACAGCTTCTCATACTGCTGTTACACCGATGAAGCACAGTTACTTTGTGCCAGATGACTCCACGGTCACACACATTTCCGCTTGCCTCTCTGAACTATCCACAAGTATGAAGGAATGCAACCTTCAGTTGAGCCTCGCCCAAATGCACTGCTGGTGATCCCAGCCAAAGATTTAGGTTGCCATGATATCGAGCTCAATATGGATTCTGCTACTGTTGCCTCAAATAAGGCCACAAGAAATCTAGGTGTCTTTGTTGATGACCATCTATCATTCTCTGACCACATAGCCTCAGTTTCCCAGTCATGTCCTCTTTTTCATGCCCTAATTGAATACAAGGCCCTGACCCTTGCCTATGAAGCTACAACAGGCCCTACTCTGGCTTACTCGAAAGCTATGCTAGAGCCCTATGTCCTTTCAGGACATTGTCTGTCTCCAGTACCAACCGTTTCACCTTGCCCTCTACTTACACATGTAGTGGCTCCTGTCTATTCAGTTCAGCTGCTGAAAGACCCAAAATACCTAGTGACACCATGATTCATCACTGATGATGTGCCCTGACAAACAGTACATGGATATTGTCATAGCAGTAGTGTCTTTATCCACCCAAACAGCACTCCAAACAAACAGATCCTGAAAACATGTTAGTTCATGCCAATGTAATTATCATGTAGTAACCTTTATTTTTAAAAACTTTGATCTTGAAAATGACACCTTTCCTGAAGTCAGATTTTCCTAGATTTTTAGTATGTTATTAAGGACACTTAGAGGTAACAAAATCAGTTGAAAAACCTTTTGTATCAATTTTTTTGGGGTTAGGTCTTTTTTTTTGCATAGATGTACTCGCCTATAACATGACCAGGTTCCGGTCTGCCTAAAGGGGCGTGTCATAATACTCCTAGCATTGAATAGAACAGTCCTTAGGTCTGCCTAGGTCTGCCTAAAGGTGGATCCCCCCCCCTCCCCCTTGCAATAATAGAACCTGGAAACAATGGCCAATGAAACCTCTCTCTCTCTACTCTCTCTGACAATAACTTACAAGAAGGAAGGCTACAGCACGGCCAGGCAGGCACCCAGACAACAGCTGATGGCACATGTTTACATCAGTGCCAATAGGGGATTAAATGTTGACAATTATAACTGTGCTTAGTACTTGCTCTCTACAGTCAATTAATTAGCAATGGCTTCAGGATGAATAAGCCAATGTGGCTTTCATTTGAATTCATCTGCTTGATTAAATTTGTGAATGTGAGTCCGTGGGTGTGTGTGTGCGTGTGAGTGTGTGTGTGGATGTTCATATACTATGTGAATGTGTGTGTGTGTGTGTGTGTGTGTGTGTGTGTGTGTGTGTGTGTGTGTGTGTGTGTGTGTGTGTGTGTGTGTGTGCGCGCGCGCATGTGTGTGTGTGTTTCTGTGTGTGTGTGTGTGTGTGTGTGTGTGTGTGTGTGTGTGTGTGTGTGTGTGTGTGTGTGTGTGTGTGTGTGTGTGTGTGTGTGTGCCTCAGACATCTTTACCACACGACAGGCTTTAGGTTGTGCACCACTTCACAGCCTTGCATGTCTCACACATGTGGCTCGCGTGACTTTCCTCTCATGTACTGCACTGCCCTACAATCTAAGAACGCAGTAACTCTGAAAACGGCAAACTGAGAAAAAAGGCTTCAAAGTTTCCCATATGGCGTGACAACTGTGTTGTCGGTAAATTGGTGGTGACACTTCCTGGTAATGCTTGTTTAGGATAGAAATGTAATGCACACAAAAAAACAAAAAAAAAACATTTATGTGTCTTTTTGCCACAAAAAACAGAGTTACTGCGTTCTTGGCTGGTATTACTGCCACAAAATGGAGTTACTGCAGGAGTTACTGCGTTCTTAGCTTGTATTACTGTCTACTCCCAAACCAGTCCCATTGGAACGTGCAGCAGTAACTCGCCGACTTACTGCGTTTTTGTTTTGTACGACATAGCCTTTAAATACAACAAGCAGTAACTTTTTTTTGGTCATTTTTGCACTTTCAAAATGAGTTTTCTCCAAAACGGGACGGTGTTAGACCACCATTTTTTGACACAAGACAAATGAGGTAGTTTAAAACCCATTTCCGACATAAAAAAAACCCAACCATTTTGAGTTACTGCGTTCTTGTTTTGCACGGCAGTGCAGCGGTTCCCAAACTTTTTCACCTGCGCACCCCCTTATACATTTCAATGTGGTTCGCGCACCTCCTAAGCGAATATTTTGGTGTGCTGATGGCTACGCATGGATGCATGGATTCACTGCGCATTCACTGCACATTTTGCACAGTCGTTTTGGGGAATCCTCTTTTCCAATAGTCTAGGAGCTAAACTACACTTCAGATGGACCCTTCCAGCATACGATTTAAGTAAGGGTTAACGTTCGGCGAGAAGGTCGCTACCGTGGAATAGCAGCACGACAGAGAGAATCTTTAGACCCCGACGCGGAGCGGAGGGGTCTTGTTCTCTCTGAAGTGCTGCTATTCCACAAAGCGACCGACTCGCCGAAAGTTAACCCGCTTATTATATGGATATAGGGTGACTTCAGGTAATTTGAGCCATCAGCTAAAATGAGCCATTTAAGGTTTTGGGGTTCTAGCCCCTCTGGAAATGAGACCCAATGACTACAAAGTATGGGAATCTGTTGCCACAACAGTTCATTACATGTAACAGGGGATTTTATTGAGTTTTGATTGATATGGTGGGCGGGATACTTATTCCAATGAAGGCTGCACCAGAAAGTTGCATGGAATTTAGCATGGCACGCTAAAGTTAGCCAAATTATTATAAGTATTATAACTTACATATACCAGTAGATATACACATAAAAACAAAGTATGTTTTCTGTGTGGATGGTATGCACTATATTAATGTTTGTTAGTGTGGCATATTATTACCCTTTTTGGAAAAAAGTATGTTTATGGTGTTTCAACTGTTAGCTCAGTGGGTTAAGGTAATTTGAGCCACCACGTTCAGCTAATTTGAGCGACCATTATAATCAATGGGAGTTTGCCGCTGTTTGCTGCTGTTTAGCGGTAGCTAGCTCATGTTTGTGTACTTTTGGAGGAAAAATTAAGGAAGATGACAGGTGAAAAGAAATGAATGCAGATGAAAAGAGAGGAGACAGAAAAAGTGAAAAAATAGGATGAACACTGTCCAGAGACATGTGGCTGTACAGAATTGTGATTTAGTATGAAAAGGAATTATGAATAATTATGTTTTATAATATAATTCCAACACAAAATGATGAAATATAGTAGTTATTAATTATATATACACATTAAAAGTGCATAGATGGTATTTTGTTATTTTCCCAAGCGATTTACCAAAAAGCGGCTCAAATTACCTGAAGTCACCCTNTTAAATGATTCACACATGGCGGGGACATTTCTTTAGGCCTATTTAATGTTAAGATTGTTGCTGCGCAAAACAAAACAGTGCCGTTGTGGAACACCGCTAGGCAACAGCTAGGTAGCCAGGACAACAGGTGTAGTCTATCACAGCAGCTGATTAGAGTCTTGTTGAAAAGTCGCTTTAGCAGTGAAAAGTCTTGTTGCCATTGACAGCGGTCTGTTATAGACCAACCCGTCCGTTATCGAAAAATAACAGACGTGCGAACGTTGGGGAGCCCCGTTGAAATGAATGGAGCATTCGACCGATGACGTCACACCATATAATAATGCTGGATAAAAACTCAAATATCCACCATTACAGCGCCCACAGGGGTTCAAAGATGGACCTTAGTTTCTGTTTCCCAACAAAGGTGACAGAACAATATTATTTTCAAGGTTGAGACACGGCGATAACTACCAATATACAGTAAATGCCAAAGGTTTGTCTTCTCCCATCATATCTTTGTGATTGCATCATCCTCACCAGAAGCCTTGAAACCGTTTGTGTGGTGGTTTGGTGGAGAGAAAGGCATGTCAAAGTTGCTTTGCTGTGGTGGCATGATGTAATGCAGTGGTCTCTCTTTCGGCCCGACCTCCCCTCCTAACATCTCTCCCCTCTCCTCTTTCCTCTCCTCCCCTCTCCTCTCTCCCCTCCTCTCCTCTCCTCCCTCCTACTCTCCTCTCCTCTCTCCTCCTCCTCTCCACTCCTCACCTCACCTCACCTCTCCTCCTCCTCTTCTCTCCTCTCCTCTCCTCTCCTCTTCTCCTCTCCTCCTCTCCCCTCCTCCTCTCCTCCTCTCCTCTCCTCCTCCTCTCTCCTCTCCTCCTCCGTTGACCAGATGATCATCAATGAGGCAGCTGCTCAGTTCTGTATCCGTGACAATGCCCTGTTGCTACGGCGCGTGGAACTCTTCTCACTGGCACGACAGGTGGCCAGAGAATGTGCCTACACTACCTCGCTCAAGCACTCCAGGTGAGACCACCTCACCTGACTTACAGTACTCTTGCTCTCTTTTATATCTTTATGGCAATCTCTCTCTCTCTCTCTCTCTCTCTCTCTCTCTCTCTCTCTCTCTCTCTCTCTCTCTCTCTCTCTCTCTCTCTCTCATTCTTACTCTGCCTAGCTGCTTATACTATCATGATTTCATGTTGAATAGTATTTCACCCACACATTTGGAAAACGTGTTGCATTTTCTGTTGTTGTTTGTGCTCAGAGTGTCTCATGAAAAGTGAAAATGAACAGGGTGGAATCGTGTACAGCATAGAATCATGAGGAATAAAGTTGCACCCTTGCATTGACCAAACTTTACTATTGCTGTCTCATTTAGGAAAACTTAGACAAACACAAACAGTAATTGAAAACATACTTCCAAGATTCAGAGACAGGTTGAATACGATCAACATTTTTGAGCATCTCATTTAGAATTATAAATACATACGTACGTATGCACTTATTATAGGCAAAGCAATGCAAGGCAATTTTAATGTATAGTGCATTTCATACATAAATGCAATTCAATATGCTTTACAGAAAAGTGAGATAAAATCAAATCAAATCAAATCAAATTAAAACGAAAGCAATAAATAATCAATAAAGCATAATTTTGTCACTGCAGCATCTCTACCATCCATTCACCTGCCTGGCAGATACCACCCCACAATCACATCTTCTAAAAGCATACACAGTAAGGCTGCACGATTATGGAAAAAAATCATAATCACGATTATTTTGGTCAAAATCGTAACCACGATTATTAATCACGATTATTGAATTTCGCAGATTTTTTTGAAAATTATAACAAGATAAAATATAACCAAGAATGATTTATATGCGGGATGAGCAAAATAAAATGAATTGTAATAATCTAAAGGCAATAGTATGAAACTTAGGTGGACAGATTTCTGGCCAGAAACACCAGCCTGTCAATATGTTCTGTCTTCAAGGACGCTCTCAAAGGTAGGTCACTATTGCCATGATTAAATCACGATTAAAATTTCGACTTTATCACGATTTTATCAATTTATCACGATTTTCGATTAATTGTGCAGCCGTAATACACAGGGTCCCAGGCGTGTGGCCAGAGCTCTTCTGCAAAGCCCTGTCTGTCACACACCACATCACCTCGCAGCGACAGAAACGCAATCTCACAATGATTCAGTCTGATTTATGTTGTTTATGTGGGTTGGCATTGTGTAAGACAGCATTTGTCATTACGGAGGCTTCTCCCAAAAGCAAGAAGGTTGGAGCGTGGAGTGAATTACCTCTTGTGGTGTTCTGACATGACAATTATACGGCATTCATCTTGATAAGTGCTCATTAGTGACCTGATTCAGAGTATTGTTTTTGTAATGTCATCCTCTTTCTTCTTGTTTTTACTTCTCTTCTTTTTTAGGATGTTATTCGTCCTAGTTTTCTAGAATGATTATATATGTTCTTTTCTTTTTTTAGATTTCAGTGATAGCAGCACATATTATTTCATCAACCCTCTTCGCGCGTCCCTGCCCCATGATTCATTTCCCCCTCATCTCATATCCACATGTGCTGTATGCTGCATATCATCACCTGATCAAAAGCAATAAGCAGAAGCTCTCTTCAAGTAACACACCAAAGCCTTTTTTCATTGCCCACTATACTGTTGTTTATATTATGCCTCCGCCTCCTATGGAAGGAGCTGGAGCCTCACTCTTCTCCCATCTTCTCCCAGACGTTTGTGCATCTGTGTGTCCCTCCATCTGTGTGTCCTGGTGTACGTTCATCACACATATACAGTAAACTGTATGTTCACTGATGGACTCTTGAAGGCATTAGAATCAACAATCGGACTTCGAGTTCTACCTATTTTCATTCTTTGCTGAATTTTTTTTGCAACATTTGAATTGTGCTCTAATGGCTGATGACTTGGAAAATTATGATGACTGTCATTTATATTGATTATTTGGGGAAATCAGTGAAAAATGTAATTTGCATAATAATTTGGAATACAATGTAGTCATGCCAGGAGCAATACAAATATCGTTTCTGACCTCAATCATGCCGCTTGGGAAATGTTAATTGTTATGCTCTTGGTCAGACCAAGTCTCGAAGAGTTTTGAAAGTCGACGATAATCAGACTAGACTACATCTTCTTCCACACTTTGTAAGTTCACTCTGCCTGACACGCTGTTCTCCTCCTCAGGACGAGCTCAGATGACGGGGCTGTGCCTCTGCTGAAGAGGAGCAGGCAGGAGGTGGGTGCCATACTATGTACACTACCAGGAAACTACACCATGGGTGCGTTCCAATATGCGACCTTGCCTCCTCCACTTGTGCTTGTCTCCTCGTACCAGGAAGTAATATGTCATGATGACATTACTGACAACAGCATTATATTTCAATATCTTGCAAAAGCTCAATTGTAGAGTCTTTTTCTCATTTGCAATTGGGATGGTGAATGAAAAACAGTCCCCCAAAAGTTGTTGTGGCTAGGCTGACAGCTGGGAAACTTTATCGTTTTCTCCACGGAGGAGGGGCCAGGAGGCGGGACGAGGAGACAAGCACAAGTGGAGGAGGCAAGGTCGCATATTGTAACGCACTCATAATCTCTTCTTTTCCCCCTTTTACATAGGTGGAGTCAGACATTTCTCTCAGGGGCTTGGAGGGGTCAGAGGTCATCTCCCGCGCTGCCTTGAGGTCTGCTACGGATGAAGACAGCCTATCGGGCGAGAGCATGGACAGCCTGAGCCAAGGTGGGTAGGGCTGGGGACCACTGCAGTTTCCCTTCGATTTGCTCTGCTTTGTTTCAAACAGAGGTGTCAAAAATAAAAGCAAAAGTTCAAAAAAAGAAACACAATTCACAGGTAACTTTTCTGGGTAACCAGTAGACCTGTGTACTTGTCTTACGATCAGCTGACTCTGGCGCTGGTTGGATCAAGTTTGTTGTGGGTTCTTGTTAGGTTTTTAGTGTTTTTCAGGAACAACAGTCTGTCTATCTCGTTATGTACAATGGCATAAATGGTGTAACAGCTATGCAATATCATGTTATCATGCTAGTTTTGTAGTTACACTATGAATTTACTTTTACCTTTGACACCTCTGGTTACAAATGCTTCCTCGGGAGATAAACGACTACTGTGTAAGGTCTATGTACTCACATATGCCATCATCAAACATTTTGTGGCTCTTTAAATGTTAATATCACAAATCTCCATCATCATTGTTCACTGTACACGTTAGAGAAGTCGACTATGCTCCTTCGGCTATACTAGGCACACAGTAATTCCATCATGTCACAAACACAATAGAATCGCTTCTGATTTACACTTTTTAAAAAGCTAACCTTATATTTCAGACATATTGCTCTGGGACCATAGACACATATATACTATACACTATATAATAATTCCACATTTTCAGTTACATTCCTCACCGATAACGATAGAGACAGCGAGACTGTCGAAGTTAGCATCGTTAAAGTACCATGACTAGCGTTCTAATGGTGCAGAGTCTTTGAAGTGAAGAATAGCAGGGATTTGACATTGCACCACTAAATGCATATCTATACAACAACAGTAATTTAGTAGACTGGATGTGTTTGATGATAAATTCTGGCAAATGACTGCCAGACTGTCACCAAGTAAGGCATGTCAGGTTCAGTGCCAGTAAGTTTTATGTCTCCTCTAAAGCGCCACGTCTTTCATTAAGTAGCGAGGCTCATCAACCAGTGTTGCCAGATTGGGCTGTTTCCCGCCCAATTGGGCTGCTTAGGATGGCCGTGTGTGGGTAAAAATGGCATTTAGCAGAAAAAAACGCCCAATTTTTGCCATAGAAATCAAAAGAATTGGGCGGGATTTTGTGCTTCTAGGCGGGTTTTGAGCATTTTTTGGGCTGGAAATCATCAGCCTCATCTGGCAACCCTGTCGTCAACTCGGTTGACAGGGAGGCTTCAACCCATCCCCCTGTACTGTACAGTAGTGTAGTGGGCGCATCATGCCACGGCGTGTAGGAGGCCTCATGCCAGCTTAGCAGTGCGGGCGTGTTGCTAGCGCTGGTGGCAGCATTACAGAACAAGCATCAAGAGCACAGCACAGGGTGGCAGATCCTTCACAGTATATTTCACAGTGTTGTAGAGTAGGACCAACTACAGTATAAGATTACTGAACAAGTGCATAGTTGAAAAGTCAGCGTAGAAGCATAAAAATAATATAGTTACACAGTTATACTGATTAAAGTGATACTGTACCATTTTTGGAAATAAGCTCATATTACACCTCCCCTTAAAGCCAAATATTTTGAGTTTTATCTTTCCCCTGTACTTTCAACCGTTCTCTGAGTATGGCAGTGCAAAGTTTACCTATGAGACCAGCTAGTGGCTAGTCTAAGGAGTAGCCTTACATGATTAGTCTTAGGAGCTAGTCTAAGACTTAGACACCAGCTTAGACACAATTAATTCCTGCAAACCGAAGTTTACTTTAGGCTCTCCTGGAGGGGATTTGTCAGATTTATACAGCTGTTTGAATTTGAGTCTAAGTGGAAAAGGACAGTTTGAACTACTTTAGTGTTAGTCCCACATCAATTCGTTAATTAGTGTCCTGACAGGGGGGGATATTGACATCTACGTGGTCGTCAGAGTGAGTCATTGTGATCACCATACTGTGTGTTTGGTCTTCCTAAAGATTGAAACTCACTGATAGAGAACTTCAGAGACAGACCAGCTCCTGACGACTAGAAAAGGGACTCTAAATCATGATGTTGCAACCCAGCCTAAGGCTCAAAAAATACTTAAAGCAGACAGACAGCCAGACAGAAAGACAGCCAGCCAGCCAGCCAGCCAAGCAGAAAGACAGACAGACAGACAGCCAGCCAGCCAGGCAGACAGGCAGGCGGGCAGGCAGGCAGACAGACAGACAGACAGACAGACAGGTAAACCGACAGACTGACAGGCAGACAGATAGGCAGGCAGGCAGACAGGCAGACAGCCAGCCAGACAGCCAGCCAGGCAGAAAGAAAGACAGGCAGACAGATAGGCAGACAGGCAGGCAGGCAGACAGACATACAGGCAGACAGACAGTCAGACAGACAGTCAGGCAGACAGACAGGCAGGCAGGCAGACAGACAGACAGACAGACAGACAGACAGGCCATCTATTTAGCTCGGTGAGACAGACACATTGATCGGCTCAAGAGTCTGTGTGATTTCCACTAGTAGTTTTTAACTGGAGCATGTTCATTTAGTGAAAGGGTAGACCAGAGACGTTCTAAAAGGTTATAATGAATAATTAAGACATTTAGGCAGCTCAGATGCAGAGCTACACATACATACATACATACATACAGTACAGGTCAAAAGTGTGGACTCATCTTCTCATTTAATTAATTCTCTTTATTTTTGTGGCTATTTACAGAACTTAGTACATTTTCAGGGAGGGCATCAAAACTGTGAATGAACACATGCATAATTTTGTGTGTAACAAAAAAAAGAAAATATATTAAAAAAATAAAAACAATTATTTAAAAATATATCAAAAAATGCCAAACAGTGACATCAACACAGCAAAACTGAGGGCCCCACATGTTTCAACAAGCTTATTTTTCTGTCTATTTTCAAGTAAAAATTCCCAGTCAGTCGAGTCGATTTTAATTGATACAAGCAATACAAGAGAGATTTTCTTGATCTCCTAATGGGTCAGCATAGCTGGTTATCTAGGTGAAACAGTAAAAAGTGAAAAAGTAAAAGTAAAAAAC
>NC_085870.1:4876752-4915052 GCF_034702125.1 Engraulis encrasicolus
CAAAAATAGACATTTATAACAAAGACCTACTGCACTTTTGTCATACTAGTAAATGTTAGTTTATTACTTGGTAATTATTCATGAAAAGATCCAATTTGGCAATAGGCAGTGCAGTTTCAATCAGCAGCATAGTTGCAATACCCGTTTTGGCCACCATGCTGCACCTTCAAGTGTAATGGAGGCTAACTAGCAGAGTTGGCGTGGAACATTGGTAAAAAATCCCTCCGATAGCCCAACGCAGTCTCACCCCAAGTAGTCAATTTCTGACTACCTTGGACCAGACTGCAATTTTTGACGTCTTGGGTATTCCTTCCACGTCACATTTTGACTATGTGGCCTAACCTTAAACCTATTCCTAAACCTAACCTCAATGACGTTATGCTGCCACAAGGGGGCGCCTTTGAGGACATAGTCAAAATGTGACGTGGAAGGAATACCCAAGATGTCAAAAATTGCAGTCTGGTCAAAGGTACTCAGATATTGACTACTTGGGGTGAGACTGTGTAGGATAGCCTCATACAGTCTCGTGCCGTTGGGCAATGTGTCTCCCATTGCCGGACCGTTGGAGTTGACGAGGTCGCATGTTCGATCCCCGAACAGATGTTGTTGTGTCTTGCTTTACTTGACTTAGTCCAGAGCTACATGTGTTTTGTTTTTGGTTGTTTGTTCTACTGTATGAATAGTTAGTAGCTAATGTTGTGTGTTTCTCTGCAGAGCTGGAGGGCAAGGCAGCTGAGAGGAAGACCTGCGCTGCCCCCTACAGGTGTGGCAGCCCCAGCAGCACCAGAGAAGAGCCGGAGCAGGAACCGGAACCGGAGCGCAACGGCAAGTGAGGCAGGAGTGCGTAGACACACATACGGCAGATGTACTGTACGTGCGCACCAGGGGTGGAACTTCAGTTTTTTCCCCACCAGTCACGGTGGCAGGTAGATTTCAAAATCTACCAGTCACTCACTGTTTTTACCAGTCAAAGTGACTGATGGGTTGAAAAAAGTACCAGTCACCACTGAAATGTATCCGTCATTGGCAGGTCGACGGGGTGCTTATTTCCATCCCTGGTACGCACCTACTGTATGTCTGTATACATATCTATGGAGGGGGGCAGGAGGTGAGGTACAGGATGCATTACCCCTCTTGCTCCATCAGACCAGCAGTTCACCATCACATCACTTCAGCCTCATGCCTGCGCCCATGTCCAGGCCTCCGCCAGCTCCAATCCCCAACACACAGCCCACTTCACTCTAC
This sequence comes from Engraulis encrasicolus, assembly GCF_034702125.1. Taxonomy (NCBI): domain Eukaryota; kingdom Metazoa; phylum Chordata; class Actinopteri; order Clupeiformes; family Engraulidae; genus Engraulis; species Engraulis encrasicolus. Next base: position 4,877,998 of record NC_085870.1, read on the forward strand.
CCCAGGACTGGTCTGGGGGAGAAACAGGGCCCGGGCACTTTTGGGTTAAGGGGGCCCCCCTCATAATTAGCGGCGCATAACTAAATCACCGGTGGGCCCTGCACCCTCGTTGGCCCCTTTTTTCAGAAATTTAATTTTTGTATTTAAACATTTCTGAAAATAGGGGCCCACAAGGTTGCAGGGCCCCCCGGGAAATGCCCGGTATGCCAGATGGCCAGTCCAGCCCTGCTCTACCCCACCTACAGACTTACTGTACTGCCACTCACACACTCCCCCCATTCCCTCCACTCTCCCATTCCCTCCTCTCAGGGTCCAACATTTCTGTTCTCAAAAGTCTGGACAGGAGCCACCTCTCTTAACCAGCACCACTCGTCTGCTTTCAGCAACCAAGGACAACCGCTCTGTAACGAGATGGCGCTCACAAATGAAGGATGGACTGTTGTGTAAACATATCCTTGACTGAATATAGCATGTGTTTCTGTCTCCCCAAGATATCATCCAAATAAAATCTAAAATCATTAAAATAACACTAACCGGAGACAGGGGGGACATGCAACTATTGGAGTCCATCTTCAGTGTCTTCGGCGCTTGCTGTCCGAGACTTATTACAACACAGAATCAAAGACTGGTTTGTTACATTCTCTATTACTGCAAGAAGTGAAACTTTGCGTAGTTGAAGTCTTTCTCGCTCTTCAGGTCCTCAATGCATTCTAGTATTTCCTGTGTGTGTGTGCGCTGTATATCTAATTTGCCCCTCTGCAATGCTACAGTGTTCAATGGTCCTGCACATGAGTGTGTACTTCAGTGTTTTTCCTCTTTTCTCTGTCTAACCCCTTACTGTGCTATTTGCCATGGCAGCTAATTGTAGAGCAGGTCTCTTAGGAACCAACGCTATTTTGAGGTCCAGTCATTCCTATTGTTAGATATCCTTTGCTGTTTACCCAAGTAAAGACATTAAGGTCCACTTTTTTTGTTCGAACTCACTGCATTTCCCGCACACATGAGGATACACTTGGTGCAAGATTTCCCCTCTTCTTTGGTCTAAGTACAGTAAGTGTGGATACTGATTGGGTTTCGTCTGGTCCTATTACAGTGTTAACCTGGTTCTCACGTAGCTCACGAAGTTTAACGAAGATGCACGAAGCACGAAGGGTCTGCGTGAGAGCCAGGCTATTACAGTGTGGCCATTGATTCACTTTTTCTACATCGGCATCATTCATACCATAACAAGGTAGATGTGTAAAGACAGAAACGTGTAACACAGATATAATTCCAAATGCTGAGAGAAAAAACTCAAATTTTTTAACCAATGATTTGCTAATTGATTTTAGGCCCATTTCAAATTTGTCAAACCAAGCCTAACCCTTTTACTGCATGTTATTTCATTGGTTGAAGGAACCTGAGTTTTAAATGCAAATGTAAAACAGAGATTTGAGTACTTTGTGTTTGCATTTTAGCCATTGATGTGCTCGAACGGAAGAATGCTCCTCTACCCAACCCTGCCAGCATCTGTGCTTCACGTGTGTCCTGTAAAACAGCAGATTATTTATTTTGTTAATCATCAATAAATATTTTATTGTTTAATCCGCCTGTTGTCAGAGTCGATGCAGTGCCATCACAGCACAGTGCAGCAGCACCATCGGAATACAAACCCTCCTCCTTTAGTTTTAGTTAACTAGAGTGGGAGAGAGAATACAGAGAGGCAAGATGAGCGCAGAGCTGAAAAACACACACTCTCTCTCTCTCTCTCTCACTCAGACACACGCACACACACACACACGAAGGCTGTGCAGTCTTGAGGTGTTTAGTCTTGAGGTGTTTGTGACTTCCGTTTGAGTTTGGACGAGCCAATCCTGTGCAGGGGATGTCGGTGAGTCAGCTGATCTCTTGTGATGTCATCAGTGCTCCCCCTGCTAGTCCGTGTGTGCGTGCGTGTCATCGGCCGCACCAAGAAAAGAAAGGGCTAAATATAGACGAGCCGGCGAGCGAGCGTGTACTGCAAACCTGCTGGTCCACTAAAGATGCACAGCTACAGTATCGCATTTGTTTTCTCCCATCATCACCACTATGAAGTAATAATATATAAACATCATTATGAATCAGCATCATTGATGCTGCTAATCATGTTGATAACAAATGTGGTAATGGTGGTATGTGGTAGCAATGTGGTATTAGAAATGACCAGATACCAGAAATGACAAAAAAATAATATACAAAAACTAATAATTACACTACATTACATACATTTTAATGCAGTATCATTTATTTCAAATAATGGAAATAATATAAAACACTGTCAGTAACAAAGTCAGGAGCATCAATATTAACATTTTACATGATTCTTATTTCATAATAACATGCAGCCATGGCTGTGAGCCAGGCATTACCACGGCAGCATCAGTGGTACAGTTCTCACTACAGGCATTACCACGGCAGCATCAGCAGATCACTATTGTGGGTTTTCCCTCGCCACATCTCCACATTTGTGTAAGTATGCCACCTTGTGGTGACCGTGCAGCAACGCCGCTTGGAGATGTACAGTACCGGTACTAGAGGCCCATCAGCTCCCCAGCCATGTTTCTACATAAACCGGGAGCCCTATCTCACGCCTTTCGTAAAGTGTTCACGAAAATAATATATTAATTTTCGTGGTGCATTCACGTTATTGCCCGCCTTTCGTAAAGTGTTCACGAAAATAATATATTAATTTTCACGCTGCCTATTCACTTGAATTGCCCCACTGCTGTCCAAACTTCTGCAGGGGCGGGGAGGGGGTGCTTACAGAACACTGCTGATACACTCCTAACCCTAACCCCCTAACCCTAACCCTAACCCTAACCCTAGATACACCCTAGGTACTTACGCCTTATGTCCCCTAAACCTAAACCTAAACCTAACCCTAACCTTAACCCTACTTTACCCTAAACCTAACCCTAACCCTAACCTTAACCCTAACCTTGACCCTAAACCTAACCCTAAATTGCTTGTTTGAAATGTTTGATTACCATGTGACGGTAGGCTACCGAAAGGGCATCAAACTAGTGAATAGGCAGCGTGAAAATTAATCTATTATTTTCGTGAAGACTTTACGAAAGGCGGGCAATAACGTGAATGCACCACGAAAATTAATATATTTTTTTCGTGAATACTTCATGAAATGAGTGAGATATGGTTGAAACCGGACTGTGTGTGGGCCCCCTATATATATATAGATTTCTGATAACATCCTTGTTTTTCAAATCGCTTTGAATATTAAAGTCTGCTGAACGTAAGACGAAAACAAGTGACGGATATCTCTCTTAATGCTTCACCTCATTGGCTGACACCTTTTCATCAACTAAATCATAATAGCTGCAGTGCTGTATGTCACAAGCTGGGGGCAGCCGTGGCCGAGTGGTTAAGGAGATGGGCTTTAGATCAAATGGTTGTAGGTACCAATCCCATGCGTCCACTACCTATGTCACTCCATGGTTGAGGTGCCCCTGAGAGCAAGACGCTCCACCCTGCTCCAGGGACTGGATACAAGCATCAGATGAGTATAATAATTAGAGATGCACCGGATCCCGTTCCGGTTCCGGATCCGGATCCGGCAGGATAATAGGGTTTTTCACAGGATCTGGGTCCGGCAGGATCTTAAGCAGTGGATCCGGTATCCGGCATGTTACCTAAAAATCAGGGTCTGGTGCATCTCTAGCCTAGGCTTTTCAGTCAGTCTTTCACAACCCCAATCACTGCATGGAGTGAAAGCCATTTGGAAGCGGCCGTTGCAGGCAGTGTGGCAATAAGCCAATGAGTCTAAAAAATAGTTTGAGCCAACGTAATAAAAAGGGCCCACATGTGCGAGTAGACTATATGTTTCAACCCTTTTGTAGGATCCGGTATCCAGTTCCGGATCCGGCAGGATCTTAAGCAGTGCATCCGGTATCCGGCAGGATCCTAAAAATCAGGATCCGGTGCATCTCTAGTAATAATGTAATAACAATAAAAGCTGCAAGACACGAGGAAATTGAAAATGGAAGACAAATGGACGACAATAAAGATCCCTCTTGTCCTTCAGGTGATGTGCGAGGTCAGGTGACGTAGGAAGTCGCCGCGTGTGGTGGTGTGTCCAGGAAACACGGCGTGGCAGAACTCGCACACCTGGGATTGCAGCGTCACCCTGGATACCGCACGGCCACCTGACACACTCATCCACTCACTCTCCAGGAAGGAACTGGACGCCCAGGGTCTCTGCAGAGAGAGGGGGCAGAGAGAGTAGAGAGAGAGAGAGAGAGAGAGAGAGAGAGAGAGAGAGAGAGAGAGAGAGAGAGAGAGAGAGGTTCCATTGGCCCATTGTTTCCGGGTTCTATTATTGCAAGGGAGAGGGGATCTCTCTTTAGGCAGACCTAGGCAGACCGAAGGACTGTTCTATTCAATGCTAGGAGTATTATGACACGCCCCTTTAGGCAGACTGGAAACTGGTCATGTTAGGTGCCCATAGCAACCTATTGCATTGGCATATCTCTATATACTCAAAGAATCTCTGGAGGAGGGAGAGGAGGATGTGGAGAGAGGGGGAGGAGGGAGAGGAGGAGGAACAAGAGGAAGAATAGAGGAGGATGAGGAAGAGAGGAGGGGAGAGGAGAGGAGGAAGAGGAGGAGGGTAGGAGATGAGGAGGAGAAAACAGAGGAGGAATAGAGGAGGATGAGGAAGAGATGAGAAAGAGAGGAGGGGGAGGAGGAGGAAGAGAGGAGGAGGAACAAGAGGAGGATGAGGGAGAGGAGGAGAGAGGAGAGGAGGAAGAGAGGAGGAGGTGAGGAAGAGGAGGGAGGAGGATGAGAGGAAGAGGAGAAAGAGAGGAAGAGGGGAAAGAAATGAGAAAGGCAATGCAAGAGAAAGTAGTTGAATTACAAAAATGAAGAGGTGTGAAAAGTAAAAGTAAATTCATGCTGTACTAGTATATGTACAACATAGCACATGATATTACATAGCTGATACACAAGTTACTCCATTGTACTAATGAGATAGACTGTGTTGTTACTGAAAAGCACTAAAAACCTAACAAGAATCCACCACTGGTCTACTGGTTACTCAGATAAGATTTTTTTTTTTTTAGTTCATTTTAATTTTACTTTTTGATATCTATGTAGAAAGACAACACTGATGGCTGTATAGACAAAGGACCTAATTTATTATTTCAACAATATCTTCACCTTTAAATAATTATTTACACCATGAACACGAGTCTCGAGAGTTTGACCGTAAGTGGTATAGCTCTTAAAGGGACACTGTGTGAGATTTTTAGTTGTTTATTTCCAGAATTCATGCTGCCCATTCACTAATGTTACCTTTTTCATGAATATTTACCATCATCATGAAATTCTAAGTATTCATTATGACTGGAATAATTGCACTTTTAATACATGAAAAGGGGGGATCTTCTACATTGTCCGCCATTTTGAATTTCCAGAAATGGCCATTTCTAGCTGAAAAAATGACTGTACTTGGGCCATACTAGAAAATATTAGTTTATTACTTAGTAAACTATCATGAAAAGGTCAAATTTGGCAATAGGTGACACAGTTTCAATGAGCAGCATTTTTGCAGTACCTTTTTGACCATTTCCTACACAGTGTCCCTTTAAATAATTATTTTCACCATGAACACAGGTGTCGAGAGTTTGACCGTAAGTGGTATAGCTCTTAAAAAATCTGGACACTGTTTTGTCATAAGTATGACACCGGTGTCAAGTTAAGCAAAGTGTTTCCCATTTTTCTGTAGCTCTTGAGTTCTAGTCCTACCCGCTCCCTGGCGGCGTTCATCTCGGCCCATTGTTGCTCGGCTCGCTTCAAGTCGTCGATGATGCTGGGTGGCGCTTTGGGAGGACTGAACACCTCGGGGGGCCTCGTCGTGGACGACTGACGGCCCGTCACGCCCATGGGCTCCAGGGCAGCACATGTACCACTGGGGCCACCCAGCAGTGACTGATGTTGGGGGCCACACGTTCCACTGGGGGCCGCCAGTAGCGGCTGATGTTGGGGATCCTGCAGCTGAAGGCGGTCTAGTCCTGAGGTCAGAAGATCAGTCCGTACGCCATCATCTGAGCAGAGGTGAATAAAGCAGAAGTAAATTACACAGGCTGCGCCCTCCTAATGGCGCAACATCTTCAGCGCTGCAAAACTAAATGACTCAGGAAAAGAGCTCGTTCAGGTACATTCTGAGCTCCGCCAGGCTGGGGAACTCCACCCACTTTTTCCGGAACCTATCAACTTTGAGCAGGGCCAGATCCGGACCAGGCATGACAAACATTTGGCCCGCCATGAGGTTGAAACAAATGAAAAAATTGATATGTGCTATCGGTGGCCACAGGGTCGGGCGATATGTTTGGCCCTCAGCCACATTCGAGCTATGTAAAATGGTTAGGGGGTTGGACTGTAGATCACTGATCACAGGGCTCGGGGTTAAATCCCCACCCTTACCATTCCCTTCCTCCACCCATGACCGAAGTGGACTGGAGCAAGGCACCTATCCGCACACCGCTCCAGGGACTGTAACCAATACCTTGTCACTACAGTATGTGACTGTAACTCTCTTTGTGTAAAAGTGTCAATCTACATTACATTACATTGCACTTAGCTGACGCTTTCATTTATTCAAAGCGACTTACAGTTATTATTTGTCAGGGTATTGGTTACAGTCCCTGGAGCAATGTGGGGTTAGGTGCCTTGCTCAAGGGCACCTCAGCCATGGATGGAGATGTAGGGAGAGATCAGGGGGGGCTTCGAACCTGCAACCCCTGGATTGAAAGACCGACTCCCTAACCACTAGGCCACGGCTGCCCTAGTGTAATGTAATGTCTCACCTCTGTACGCTGCGTTTCCTGAAGCAGCCCGATGCAGAGGGAGGTGGTGGTGAGCCATGGGGTGGTGGGTGCCGGAATAAAACTGAATCAGGTCGGTCTGTGTGCACGGCACTGGCAGAGACGTCTGGGTGTCCAACTCCCCATTTGGCCCTGAGGCATAAGGGCAAAAAACAAATCTGATGTGTCATCATCATCATCCCCCATCCTCCGCCATGGCTGAGGTACCCTGAGCATGGTACTCTACAGTCCCCCATCCTCCTCCATGGTGCTCTACTGCCCCCCATCCTCCTCCATGGCTGAGGTACCCTGAGCATGGTACTCTACTGCCCCCCATCCTCCTCCATGGCTGAGGTACCCTGAGCATGGTACTCCACTGCCCCCCATCCTCCTCCATGGTACTCTACTGTCCCCCATCCTCCTCCATGGCTGAGGTAACCTGAGCATGGTACTCTACTGCCCCCCATCCTCCTCCATGGTACTCTACTGTCCCCCACCCTCCTCCATGACTGTGGTACCCCCTGAGCATGGTACTCTACTGTCCCCCATCCTCCTCCATGACTGGGGTACCCTGAGCATGGTACTCTACAGTCCCCATCCTCCTCCAGTTACTGAGGTACCCTGAGCATGGTACTCTACTGTCCCCCATCCTCCCCCAGTTCCTGAGGTACCCTGAGCATGGTACTACACTGTCCCCCATCCTCCTCCATGACTGAGGTACCCTGAGCATGGTACTCTACTGCCCCCCATCCTCCTCCAGGACTGAGGTACCCTGAGCATAGTACCGTCCCGCCGCACTATTCCCTTTCGGGTGCCATTGGGGGCTGCCCCTTCCGCGGGTGAGGCATACATGCAATTTCGTTGTGTGCAGTATGCAGTGTACACTTGTGTGCTGTGGAGTGCTGTGTCACAAGGACAAAGAAAGAGTGGTGCTCGCCTAGGGCACCAAATTGACTAGAACCGGCCCTGCAACAGCGTTGTGTAAAAGTGCAGTAGTAGCTACCTAGCTGAGTGGCTCCTGGTTGGGTGTTGAGGGCTGCACACTGTGTGAGATGCTGCAGCATGGCGGCCTGCCTCTGGCATATGGAGCGCAGCCGCAGGAACTCCTGGTAGAGAGCCATGTAGGCATCCTCCATCTCACGCCCCCTGCAGGACAGGAGCAGCACACACACAACGCCTCAGTCTGTTAAAGGTGCACTGTGTACGATGTTTTCATGAATATTATAGTAATACATATATAGTAATAGTAATATTATAGTAATAGTAACATAGTAATGAACAAATAATTACTAGTATGACCAAAGTACAGCAAGTTTTGCAGCTAAAAATGTCTATTTCTGGAAATTCAAAAATGGCTGACATTGGAGAAGCTCCCCCTATTCATACATGAAAAATGCAATTCTCCCATTCATAATGAATGCATAGAATAGAATTTGATGATGGTGGTAAGTATTCATGAAAAAGGTAACATTTGTGAGTGGGCAACATGACTTCTGGAAATAAACTGCTAAAAATCAAATAAACTACTAAAAATATTACAGTGCAGTGCACCTTTAAGTCCTGTATTAACTGTAAGGGAAGAACAAGAAGAAACTAGAGAAATATGTGTACCTAGGCAGGAGAGTAGAGTAACATTTATTAACCCCGCATGATATTAAGGTGTCAGGCAGCATAGATAGATCCACAGCACACAACACACACACACACACACACACACAGTAGGCTACACAAGACATCATTATTACACAGCATATTAAACATACAGTATAGGCCCTAACACACATAGGCTACAGTAGGCTACATACAAGTGAGGCAGTTCATAGAAAAGGACGACTATGCCTCACCAAATAATGAAAGCCCGGGCGGGGAGATAGCATGTGCGCCTAGCCTACACTACGATGATAGTGGGCATTTCTTTGTCCAGCCATGACCAATGGTTGCCTGGTTACCACCAGACCTAATCACAAGTGAGATTCAGATCGAAACAATTGTGTTGTAGAACTAAAGGCAGTATGGGAGTTCCCAGGCTAGACCAATGGCACATTCCATCACAACCCGATCATCTGAGGCATTGCTGCTATTGTCAAATGTTGACAGTCTGGGGTGGTCTTTTACCATATCTCCTCCTGTATGGGGAGTGTTTCAGTAGCCTACTGCTCATTCTGTTAGGGCAGAGTTTCCCAACCTAGTTTTGTCTTTTTTTTTGGTCAGGAAAAAAGTGTGTATGGGGTCCCCTAGAAATTTGGGGTATCAAAATGGGGTCGCTGGCTCAAAAAGGTTGGGAACCACAGCCCTAACTCATAGCCTTCTCTATATCTTTTCACCAACCAATATGTATACCAATATATATCAAACCAATATACATACCCCTGGTTAACCACTATTTAAGGCAGCGGCATGGGTATGCCATGGCCTACTGAATAGTAACCTGTGTGAAGTTGGCACCCCATATGCTGCAAGTACAAGTAATTTGATTCGTTTGTGCATCGTTTGTGCATCGTTTGTGCACGATTGTGCAGGCAAAATGAACGCTTGTGCACAAACTGTCTTTAAGATATTTAACTTTTAAGATTGAAATAACATACATAAAATAGCAAAAGCAAACAAAATAACATACAAACGGATTGTACACAAACATTAATTTTACCCACACACGCATGCACAAACAAAATGCAAACAATTCCAAGCATTGTTTGAGTAATTTGAATGTTAACGGGTGCTGCACCTATTTCCCAAAAATTAAAAGTTAAATTATATAAAAACGGTTTGTGCACAAACATTAATTTTGCACAATCGTGCACAAACGACGCACAAATGAGTCCAACCATTTTCGAGTCATTTGGACGTTAATGGGGTGCTGAGTCAAGGTCACAAAGTTAAATAGGCCTATCTTAAAAACGGTTTGTGCCTGTCTCATTTTGCCTGCACAAACGTGCACAACCGATGCACAAACAAATCACAATGTTTGTATCCATATTTTCAACATATGGGGTGCCAACTTCACATAAGGGCTGTGGTATCACTACAGAGGAAATGACTTCACGTCAAGACAGGGTGTTTATATTTTTGTTCAGTGTATTGAAGAAGAAGAAGAAGAAGAAGAAGAAGAAGAAGAAGAAGAAGAAGAAGAAGAAGAAGAAGAAGAAGAAGAAGAAGAAGAAGAAGAAGAAGAAGAAGAAGAAGAAGAAGAAGAAGACTGGTCGACATCAGGGATGCGCAATTCAAACAAATTGACGAACCACCAATCAAGGGTCGTTGCGCAACCACAGGCAGCTCGGCAGCCCAGCTCGAGTTTCGAAAAGGAAATGTCAACAAGAAAAATGGGAAGTAGGCTAAATAAGGCAGCAAACAGCCAAGGCTGTTGTTTCTTTTAAAAACTGCAGAATGATATCGCACCATTGAAAGAAAATCACTACTAAAAAAAGTAATTGAAAAGTATATCAGCACTGGAGACAATCTCTGTGCGTCAATGCGCATGATGGTAGCCAAATGAAACTGAAACTGTTTGCTACAATGTCCATCCCTTTCAACAACATTAATTTAAATAGGCTGCCTGTTCATATTCATTACTGAATTACACATAACTGCACTGCTAAATAATTTATTTAATTTAACATCACATCCATGCGAAAAAAGACTTTCCAACTTACCCACTTTCCAACACCAAACTGCAAAAACTATAGCCTACTTCAACATTAAACTTGCGGAAAGTTTCCCCTGAAGGTAAAGCGCCGTATTTATCCTCTGGTCAAATTTCAGCAGACAAAACAGAAAACGTAGAATAGAGATTCTCTGGACAAAAGATGAACTATTCAATCTCAGGATTCAGGAAAACATATGACGACCTAGGACACAAGGAAGTGATGACGTTTCATTCGTGGATTGGAAGTTTTGGGTGTGAGGTAGCCTATGACCAGGGAAGTGGCCCACCTGCCAAAACATTTTCTATTTTCTAATCTCTGAAGTTTAGCCTACATTTTCAATTTTAGACACACTCTCTACAGCTCAAAATACAACGAAGTGTCTGTTTGTCTGTATTCAAACATGCTTGGGTTACTTAAAAGTAAAGTATCACTATGTAGGCTATGATTGTAGGCTCATACAGCCTAATAGGATATCAAATCATTCTATCATCGTATCATAGCTGGGTTACTTGAAGTAATGAGGACAGAAACATTTCACTCAGATTTGATTTATTTTCCAACATTCAGACATTTAATGGTGCAGTGGTGTTCCAGTACATGTTGCGAACTGTGCCCCCCCTGTATCGTGACGAGGTCAGTTGCAGAGTAAGACTCAATACTTCCCTTTTGTGGTTAAACAACCCCATGAGGAAATTAAATTAACTCTTTCACGACCAGAAGAAATCACACTGAGCTCAACCAAATACCAACTCCACCCTCAGTGCCTTGACCCTTGCTTTAAGTTTCAGGGGGAACAACCTCAGTGCTTTTCTTGTCTTTTTTTTAATCTTATTTTGTCAAAACTCTCAATCGTTTTCATTTTTGGACATACACAGTAAATGGTAAACATCTTGCATTGCAAAAAAAAAAAGGCGACACAATGACCACTACACAACAACTTGAATATAGAAAGAAATGGATATGTATAAAATAGAACTTAAATAATTATTAAATACATACCAAAAAAAAGACAATAAACCTGAGAAAATTGAGACAGTGAGGTTAAGGGCTGCAGTTCACTAACAGGACTCATTCACTAACAGACATCTATTATGGTAAGCAACAAGGTGAATTCAATGAAGTTCATTTGAACATTTGAAACAGACGTTTGGAAACAGATCCCAGCATCACACGCGATACACATACACAGTCTGTCAGCAACAGCATGGCACAAGAGGAAGAAGGCTTCTGGCTTTGGTGACGCCGACTAGCTAGCTAGCAGGATCAGGGCTGCGCAGTTGTACCTAATTCAGACCAAGTCGGAGCCAGAAGAGCCAGGCGTTTGAGAAGATGTAGTAGTAGAGTGATGATTCCGGAAATAACAGATGATAGCAGATGATCCCAGAAATACACCTTCATGCTCATGCGAGATTCGCTTTTGTTCCGGTCGAGACGATTCGACGACGGAGGTCAAGGTAAGCGAGCCATTCCTTTCTCATCAGCGGAGAAATCGTAGCAATTCCCCATTCATTCATTCAAGTCACTTCACATTATACCACTGGTAAGTGCCATCAACAGCAATCCACCAGCACTAAGTCTTCAGGACACTGGGACTACATTAAGAGACCTTGGTATGGAGAGGCGTGGGTTTAAGATTGAGTTACCTTGGTATAGAGAGGCGTGGGTTTAAGGTTGGGTACAGCAAACACAAGGAAGGGGGGGGGGGGGTTCAGGTTGATTGTGAGAGAGACAGAGAGAGAGAGAGAGAGAGATAGAGAGATAGAGAGAGAGTGAGAGAGTGAGAGAGAAAGAGAGAGAGAGAGAGAGAGAGAGAGAAAGAGAGAGAGAGAGAGAGAGAGAGAGAGAAAGAGAGAGTGTGTGCGTATATAAGCATGAAAATGAGTGATGACTTGATTGCAGTCAAGACTGGAATATTTGGCTGATCATGAGAGCGGGTGAGGAGGAAGCCTCTACTCTCCTCTTGTGGGCCTCGATGGGGGGCGGTGGTGGCTCCGTGCGCGTGGAAAATGCAGCGTGGCGATGTGCGGTCTGGTCAGACGGTGCCCCACGCTGGCCTGTTCCTCTTGTAGCAAGATGGCGGACGACGGCGGTGCAGGGGCCGACAAGGAAAGCCACTCTCCCCTCCCGCTGCTCTGCTCTGCTCTCCCCCACCTCACCTCACTTCAATGGAGAAGGGTAGTTCACCGACAGCAGTACCATGCTATGCAACAGGAGAGACGTCTCTGACTCTGGAGTATAGAATAGAATAGAGTAGAGTAGAGTAGAGTAGAGTAGAGTAGAATAGAATGGAATGGAACAGAACAGAAAGCCTTTTATTGTCATTATTCTCAATATAATGAGGTTTTTAGCCTCCCTACAAGGTGCTCACTGTATATGTGAGTATAAAATTGTGAATTATTGCACTGATAAAGCTACCAACGTAGTGAACACACTTCTGCATACAGACAAAAAGATCCAACTTATTGCACACATCTGCAGTCAATCAGCAGGATCAAGGAACGTATTGGCAAGAGTGGCCGTCCCATAGAGGTAGAACATTAGACTAGAGGTGACCCCGGCCCCCTTTTCACGGAAATCTGTGGCAGCCATTTTTTGGAGGTAGACCTGAGAAATGGAAATGAATGGAGAAGGAGGCTCTTCTCTGTCAAAAATGGCTTAATAATGTGAAAGTGTCCATCAACACACTATACAAGGACAACAGTTGAAGTGTGTTGCTAAATATCTACATAATTAATACAATTTGTATTTTATCGACTCATTAAGTAGATATTTAGCATGACATTAGCCTGACTTTGAATAATGTGTTACTTAATATTCACACAGTTTTAGTCCATTTGTTTGTCAGGGGTGGGCGTGTTCTCCATTGATTTGCATTGACTGAAGGTACCTACACTACCTACACAAGATGAGAGGGTGCATGTGCCGTCTCCCAGTGCTGCCGCAAATTGCCGTGTCACCTCTAGTGTTATGTTCTACCTCTATGGGACGTCCCCCAGCAGCAGGTTAAAAATGGCAGCTTGTGACATGCCATAGTAAATGCTACCAAAGTCACAGTACACTGTACCGGTAAGTGATATGCCATAGTGAGTAGTGGTCAGTACTTTTACAGCACAAATTACAGTCAATACATGTAGCCGAGTAAGCTGCACCGTTTGACAACAACCAAGAAAACGTCAGAGATGGCACACATTTACTCCCTTTAATTAATGAATTATTCCTCTTTGGGTAACAGCCATTAAATGCTTCAGTACAGTGAAAACCATTGCTTAGTTTGGCTGCATTTTAAAATGAACTAGAAATGCACTCAGAGAATGCAGACCTCCGCCAAGGAAGCTGATTGTTAGAGCATTTGATTATGTTACACCCTATGTTTATTTCAAGTCTTTCTGCCTTCTGTTTGTAAAGTTTGTAAAGTTCCGCAATTCAATTTGCAATCCCTAAGGGCGTCTAGATTTGCAGGCTAGCAATTGTGAAGAATCTTTTTTTAAATCCTGGTTCCGGTTCGTGATCCAGATCTCCCCCAAAATTTAGATGACTGGTTCCATTGGTCATTTCCAAAAAACTCTGCAAAGTTTCAGCCAAAGCCGTTCATACGTTTTTGAGTTATCCTGCTGACAGACGGACAAACCAACGCGACCGAAAACATTACCTCCTTGGCAGAGGTAAAAAAAAGTCTGTTCCTCTATGTTGGACATGCCATGAGCAGTCTGCCTGGGTATGGAGGTTTTCATAATCAAAAAGAGAAAAACACGCACATCCGTCTCAAAAAGATTGGGTGCAGGACCAGCAAAAATACCATGAAAAACTGAAAGAAAAGTTTGTGACACCAAGCTCCCGTTGCTCTTTTTTTAATGTAACGTTTCGGGCAGCATGCCCTTCATCAGAAAATGAAGGGCATGCTGTCCGAAACGTTACAGTAAAAAAAGAGCAACGGGAGTTTGGTGTCGCAGACTTTTCTGTCAGTTTTTTATGGAGGTTTTCATTCCATAGCGCCCTGGAGACTAATCGTAATGGTCATGTTTGATCAAAATGAATGAGAATCAGAATTAGATGAGGAGAGTGACGAGGGTGGTCAGAAGTCGTTAACACATATGTGGATATTTTTGGAAACATGTTGGTTTTGGCAACAAGTAAACAAAGTTTTAGAATGTGCATTTCAAAACTCTGGTTTTGAAAATATCCCATTTAGGGGGGCTAAAACGCACCTGTCACAATTAAGTTTTTATTTTCATCCATACGTCATGTTAACACGTAAACAGATTTAAAAAATGTCTTCATTTAAAAATATCTACATACATGATGTAACCAGCATCTAAGTCTGTTCGTTGAGCTTTCGATTACGGTATGAAATAACCAACTCATAGTTCTGACTGGATCTGGGCCCTGCAAAGTCACCTCTATCAGTCCTGTGTATGTCAAACAACTAGGGGTGTAACGATATTGAACCGAACCGACGTACCGTACCGAAAAGACCTGTACCGAAACGAACAGTGCTGTTCCGAGTACCGAAAAGTTGAGTAAATAGCTACTCTGTACATGTTTTTACATTTTGCCGCTACTACATGCAGAGGCTCGTGCTGAACCCTGAGAGAGAAAGCAAGAAAAAAACAGGTGTAGAGGCTTGGTCTTTGTGAAACCTTGAGGAGAAAGTGCTATTTCTTACACTGATGAAATCTCCGCAGTGTTTCCCACAGAAATTTTGGAAACTATGGGGGCAGCCGGGGTTTATTTTGTCCGGGGGGGCGGGGGGGGGTCTTCTCACACGGGCCTTTTTTTTGGGGGGGGGGGGGTATTCTTGTAGCGTAAATGCAAAACGGCAAAACAATGACTACAGTATGACATTGGCGCATGGGGAAACTGTAGGCCTGGGTCTATATTTCAGCCATTTATATTTTGAGAAATAAGGCTACATAAGATTTTACCCATGACTTGTATAATAGTAGTTAATTGTCATTGTCAAAAAATGCAGTACAGTGAATAATTTCTGTTCACAACACAGTTTCATTCGTCCCTCATGCAGGGGTCTGGGAAACAATAATAACACAAAATAGGAGCAGAGATAAGAATTTAAGAGCACTGTGAAATTGTTAACGCATAGACAAAAAGGGTCTTAGAGGGTAGGCTATGCCTTTTCCCCCACACATATCTGTAGGCGTACATATTCTACATGAGGGGTGCTGGTCACAGGGCCAGTTTTTTCCAAATTCCTCCCATTAAAAGGGCTGAACAACATATTACACATTTATGTCTATATTCACATTCATTACACATTAATTTCTATATGCAGCCCGATGTCTCCTCTGCTGTGTCAATGAAGGTCTGTCACCAAACTCATTACAACTGTAAAACAAAGCCTAGGGAGTGTTAGTAAACTCATCCCAACTGTCCCTTCTCTGAAGGTTTTTTATATTGCTCCCAAACCCAAGTAAACTACAACAACTTGACTAGGCTTTTGATCCCTGTCTTTCAAGCACTTGTGGTTCTCTCTATAGCAGGGGTGCCCAACCTTTTTTTAACCAAGATCTACTTTTGAAGTTGATGGTCTGCCGTGATCTACCAAGTCAAATTCAAGGATGTCAGTATGAAAATTTAAGACCACCATTTATTAATCACCATTATTATGAACAAAATGTTTTCAGTAGGCTACTATGGCCGTATCTTTTCAGTGTGTTTTTAAAGTGTGTTGAATAGCCTATCTTTACAAAGCAATGCAGCACCGATAGTATGCAGAGATAATTTCAGTCATACACAAGTCATAAACAACTGAAACAATTTCAAAATGATAAACATTTGGTATATAAAAGGCACATAGGCCCTATTTCTAAAATATGATGAAGCATTATCATGCCTTCAGTGGTATAGGCTACAAATTAAAAAGGGCTCCGAAATTCACCATTTGTTATGGGTAAATAGTAGGCTACTATGAGAGAGAGAGAGAGAGAGAGAGAGAGAGAGAGAGAGAGAGAGAGAGAGAGAGAGAGAGAGAGAGCAATGAGAGAACTCATTGGATTGGTTAACACCCCTGTTAAGTGTGACTTCTTCTATGAAGTTTTTTTTTTCAGCTCTCTGGGACAGTAGCACAGCAAAGGCTTTCTATTGTGAGTTTGGCCAATCGTTTTGTCCACAACTGAAGCAAGAAACAGCACAACTTGAAGTGAAATCCATACATGTCAACAACTAACATTTCCCTTACACGCGGCACGCGATGTAAACGCAGTTAGCGATGATGCATGCGACTAGCGATTTGGACGAAGATCCTCGCATATCGGCGTGTCATAACGCATCGTTGCGCACATGTTCTGTTACTCACCCGATGTTACACGTGTGCACACATGAATCAACTGTAATACCCTTACGGTCACTTCCTAATGCTTTCCCCTCATTCTGTGTTACCGTGGGAATACTTATCTAACCAATACAGAGTATATAGGATTACTCCAGGAGGAAAATGCGAAGGAAATTCAAAATCGTAATTCAAATCGTTTTAACAAAAACGGATATCGTTAAAAAAAAAAATAATAAAAAAAAAAGTAAAAAAAAAGTTAATTTTTTTTTTTTTTTTTTTTTTTTCTTTTACATTTTCGTAAACTATGGCGGCCAAATTTAAACTATGGCGGGCCGCCATAGTTTCCTCAATGTATGGGAAACACTGCTCCGACCCAAAGTAGCAGGTTGAATGTATTTCCTTTTTTTTCGTTAGTTTTTTTGACAATATTTTGGTGAAATTAACAACGTGCTGAGGAAGGAAATGGTTTTCTATTTTGTTCTCATATACTGTACCGAAAATGTACCAAACTGTGACCCTAAAACCAAGGTACGTACCGAACCGTGATTTTTGTGTACCGTTACACCCCTACAAACAACCCAAGTGATGTGGCTAAAAGAAGAGTACCAGTCCCTGGGGGGACCCCTGACCTGTGACATGGGACGACAGCTGAAGCCACTGGTGAAGCCACTCTCGACACAGGCCCACGCCCAGACTACTGGTCTCCAGACCCCGCACGTAGCACGCCTACAGCACACAGAGGGGAAGAGACACGGGACATGGGGAAGAGACACAGGACATGGGGAAGAGACACAGGACATGGGGAAGAGACACAGGACATGGGGAAGAGACACGGGACATTGGAAAGACACTTTAATGTGCTACGTGAAATAGTAGAGCGTGGCTTTAAGCTTAGTTTACACCTTCCCTTGAGTTAAATAATAGGCTTTTACTGTTCTCCTGTACTTTCAACCGTTTTCTGGGTATGGCAGTACAAATTTGACCTCCATGCTAGCAGTTAACATTGAGTCCTATGAGACCAGCTCGCGGCTAACTGGTCTCATAGGACTCAATGTGAACTGTTAGCTTGGAGGTGAAATGTGCACACTGCTATAACTAGAAAACGGTTGGAAATACAGGAGAACGGTAAAAGCCTATTATTTAACTCAAGGGGAGGTGTAAAATAAGCTTATTTCCAAAAATGGGACAGACACTTTAAAGATCACGCTCTACCATTTCACGTAGCACACCTACAGCACACAGAGGGAAAGAAGAGACACTTTAAAGCCACGCTGTACCATTTCTGTAGATCAGCTCATTTTACACCTCTCCCCTACAGGACATGGGAAAGACACTTTAAAGGACCAGTCCACCATTTCTTGATTTTCACATATTTGCAGTACTTCCAAACACTATTCATGGATGTGCATATCATTTTTGTCTATGTGTTTGCATTGCCTAGTTTAACAGTATAGTCAAATTAAGCATAGTAATGCAAGTCTATGGTACAAAATAAAACATCATCAAATGTACTTATACAGCATTTTAAAATGAATATAAAATTCACCAGAGTGTAGCAATGCAAGTCTATGGGAACAAACAAAACATTCTCAAATGTACTCATAAATTACTGTAAAATTAATGTAAAATTCACCAAATGCAAAACTGCTATTTAATCCTGTCTTAGCTGTGATCAATTGTGGCTGGATGCTAATGTTCTCATTCCCACATCTCTCCTTCAGTTACCGGTACATAATTGAGTTTGAACTTCCACTTTCACTTCAACTAGTTATAAGCTAGCAATTACCATTGTCAGTCTTCTGGGCCCAACAAACAGCTAGCTGTAGCCATAAAAGTTAAGCAGTAACATTTGCACTGCCAGACTCAGAGTGGCTGGTTGTAAGGCCTATTTCAGACAAGAACGGTAAAGCTGGGCAAAGCTTCATATAAAAAAAAAATTCTTCAATACAAAGTCATACATATTGCACACAAAAAAAGAGTAAAATTGACAGACAGACAGACAGAGAATGCTTTGGCACCGGTAGATGAAGGCATAATTACGCAACAGTAGGTGGCGCTACGCTAACACAATGTCTGACCTCGTAAACTTCGTCGTCTGTGAGCTGGTCGACCCCGAAGTGTGTGAGGGCTCTGTCCAGGTGCAGGATCTCCAGAGCTTTGTCTCCTAGACGACCGCGAGCCATGAAGGCAGGCAGCCACGAGGTCAACAGCATCTGGCCAGACAGGTGCCTCTGGAGGAGGGGGGGGGGGGGAGTAGAGGGAGNGGGAGAGGGGGGAGGAGAGGGAGAGGGGGAGAGGAGAGGAGAGGGGAGTGGGAGAGGAGAGGAGAGGAGAGAAGAGAAGAGAGGGAGAGGAGAGGGGAGAGGGGAGAGGGAGAGGAGAGGAGAGAGGAGAGGGGAAGGAGAGGAGAGGGGAGAGGAGAGGGAGAGGAGAGAAGAGAGAAGAGGAGTCGAGGGAAGAGAGGAGAGAAGATAGGAGAGGAGAGAGAGCTGAGGAGAGGAGAGGGGAAGAGAGGAGAGGAGAGGAAGAGGAGAGGAGGAGAGGAGAGGAGAGGAGAGGAGGAGAGGAGAGGAGAGGAGAGGAGAGGGGGAGAGGAGAGGAGAGGAGAGGAGAGAGGGGGGAGAGGAGGAGAGGAGTGAGAGGGGGAGAGGGGAGGAGAGGAGAGAGGGGAGAGGAGAGGAGAGGGAGAGGAGAAGAGAGGAGAGGAGAAGAGAGGAGAGGAGAGGAGAGAGAGGAGAGGAGAGGAGAGAGAGAGAAGGAGATGAACGAATAGAGAAAGAAATGGAGAGAGAGAGAGAGAGAGAGAGAGGGTGGAGGAAAACAGGGAGGAATGAAGAGGGAGAGGGAGAAATAGAGAAGAGATGAGTGAGGAGAGAGAAAACGAGTGGGGTATGACGGGGTATGGAGAGGGAGAAAAAGACAGGGGTGAGAGAGGAGAGACACCGATGGAGAGAGAGAAAGAAGAGAAGTACGTAAATGACAATATTCATGTGCCTTTACACAAATGCAGCATCTGCACCATCGGTCAAACCTGACTTACGACATCTGGCTGCATTTCGCCAAACTACACGCATGGGCGTTCCGGTTGTACCGAGTGGGGGTGTCGTGCCGAAAAGCGAGTCCCTGCCAGAACACGAGTGCCCTCCTTGAAACCAATGGAAACCAATGACCAATTTTCAGATATTTTTTTTACCCTTTTTTGTAGACAAATCCGACACAATTTAAGATGGAAAGCCCATCAATAAAGCATCTACATTTCATTCTGGAAGTATTACAAAGAGCTGGTTACAATTTCAGTATTATTTCCATAAAAGAATTGTCATAACAAATGTTACGGTTTCATTCAAATAGCTCATATTAAGTGGAGGACGAGTAATGTTTCATAAGCATATTTTTGGTTCACAAATTATGTAATTCATTCTGCAAAAAAATGTATAAATTTTCCCTCAAAAAATGTCATTGGTTTCAATGAGGGCACTCGTGTTCTGGCAGGGACTCGATTTTCGGCACGACATCGGCTCATTGGCTCATTGAGTCAAGAGGCCATACCATTATGCCGGCGACCCAGGTTCGATTCCGACCCGAGGTCCTTTGCCGATTCTTACCCCCCCCTCTCTCTCCCCACTCTCTCTCAACTGTATAAAGGCTAATAAAGGTGAAAAAGCCCAAGAAATATCTTTGAAACAAGTCTGACAGGCGGACAGAGGTGTCTGTCAAACTCTGCCGCCTTGTGCACACAGGAGGGAATTACAATTTAAGGAATGCGTTTCGGACAGACAGACAGACAGATCGTCATATCACGGACATATCGTCTTATAGAGATGCTAGGATGCATCTAAAAAGAATGCAAAGTAAAGTACCGGTACATAGTGATGTCAACAATGATCGATTCGGCGATGCAATCCAATGAGGGGCATGGACGATCCAGAATCGATCAGGTAAGTTCCAGAATCGATCCAGCATTTTTTTTTAAGTTTCAATTACTTCCATGGATATTTCGGGAGCAAATGAATGTTAAATTAAATAAAAGCACTCCAAAACAATGCAAGACTGATACAGACTGATCCAGACTGATACAGAAAACAGCCAATAAATTGTTGCTCAGTATCTGACTACTTGTATTGCCTCATCATGACTGATTACCGGTAAACATTTGCTTTGCTTTCAGTAGAAATGTAATGCATTGCAATGCATTGTAGGATCGGATCGCATAGAATCGAATCTGAGGGCAGTGCCAATCCACACCACTACCGGTACATTACGTATAGCGGAGGACTCACCATGTGTCTGTTGGTCATGTGGAGGAGGCCGAGGGGGGGTCCACTGAAGAGGCGCTGGACCAGCAGGAGGTCGGACACACTGGGCTGCACCCCACTCTGCACCTGAGGGGGGGGGAGGCACAGGGCTGGACGTTAACTTATATGTTATATGCACCCCACTCTGCACCTGAGGGGGGTCGGGGGGGGTGTCAGGGCTTCACGTTAACTTGTTTTGCTCACCGGCCACTGGCCATTTAGCATTGGTAGTCAGTTTTTTAGAATTTTTAGAATAATATTTAGAATATTGTTGCAATTAGATACAAACAATTTCTGCAAGTACTGTGATTTGTCAAACCAAAGATACCAAGTTATCTGTCAAAGTAGGTGGTGAGTGAGACTGAAATTGTTCCAAGCCACGGTCAAGATTGACCTGCATTTGGCTGGTTGGCTGGTGCGTCATAAACACTATGCCAATATTATAGTTGTAATGATTTTATGGCTGTCGTTTGGTTATGGTAAAGACAGCCCAAACAATGTCAACTTATCATGACGACAAAACATTTATAACATCGACTGAATGAATGAATGGCATTGTGTGTATGCTCCACATGCAGGGCACATGTGCAGTAGTCTTGTGATGTTATGTGCCGTCTTAAACGAGTCTTGCTCAGGGATGCTCAACGAATTTCAGTGAAAACTGGAAATAAAGTCCTATCGATACTATGTATCGTAATGAATGACTGAATGAATGAATGAATGCCTGAAAGAAAGAATGAATGAATGAATGAATGAATGAATGAATGAATGATGAATCTACTTTTTTTATTTTCAAGCTAGAGTACAAGATGTTTGTGTGCATGATACAAGAGGCCACTGCTGCTGCAGGGCAACATTACTGAATGATCATATCCAGGTTCTCTCTGCTATTAATCAGCAACATTCAGGCAGCGCTACTACCAAGTCTCTCAACCCAAGAGAAGACCAGAGCACACAGAATACTTTTTAGACTTTTTGAAAAACAGTGGTGTGTGTACTGTACACATGGCTGACGCTATGACTGTTTCTGTGCTTGACTTCCAATTTTAAAAGGAAGACACACAATGAGAATAAATGGGAGTTCCCTTAGCGCTTTAGATGGCGGTTGCGTACATCTTATGCAAGCCGCCACCAAATACCACAGAAAGAAGGAAGGGACAACACCCCCTTAGGAGAGCAAACTTGAGCCCACTCTTGTGCATTGGGAAGGAGAGGTTTGGGATGTCTTACTCTACTAGAGACTATTCTACGGCTGCGCTGCTGACCAATGGTGGGCGAGTAATATGTTTAAAGCCCGATTCGCACGGGATAAATATTACCTATGGACCCCTGGTAATTCGCAATTACCCCCGGACCTCCGTGATTTCTCTGGGCGCATTCGGACGGGATTAATAAACGTCTGTTATTTACTCAATTCACAGACATTACAAGGGGGTACAGACGGCACGCCTATGTGAAATTACCCCAGGACGACTGTGTTTCGCCGAAATACAGTAGGTAATTCGCGGCGGAATTATTACCTCACAAATCGCAGACATGGCTAATCCGCACAGGATTAAGAACATTCTCCGTAATTATTCCGAATTAGCGGGGGTCCATAGGTAATAAAAGTCCCGTCCGAACCGGGCTTAACTTGTATTTTTTTTTTATGCACACCTCAACTGGCGGGTGCGTCGGAGATGGCCCATGGGTCACTCAGCAGTTTTCAAATTGCTGGCCGAGTATTATGCACCTTGGCGGGCAAATATGTGGAAGGACCAGGAAGCGCACTCAACACCTTGTAATTCAGTACTCATCGGATTTCTTTTTGCTTTCTTGTAATCGTCTCACAAACGCTTCGGGCTTGCACCCTTCCTCAGTGTGAAATGACGCTTTTAAGGCGATTTATAAAAACAATAATAAAAAAAAGAAAGAAATCTGATGAGTGATGTGCTTCTTTCTTCATGTGTATTTTTGAGGGTGAGAAATAGCAGAGATTCTTTAAGTATATAGAGATATGCCAACATAATAGGTTTCTATGGGCACCTAACCTGACCAGGTTCCAGTCTGCCTAAATGGGCGTGTCATAATGCTCCTAGCATTGACTAGAACAGTCCTTAGGTCTGCCTAAAGGGGGATTTCCCCCCCTCCCCCTTGCAATAATAGAACCCGGAAACAATTGGCCAATGGAACCTCTCTCTCTCTACTCTCTCTGGTAATAGTATGTACTGTACTTTACCTTGTTACAGAGGGACTGTAGGTGGTAGCGTAGCATCCAGGATTTCAGATGGGGCGCCGTGCTCTCTACCCCGGCTAGGATGGCGTCGTGGTGCCGCGCCCGGTGCCGATGGTACAGCTTCTTGAAGTCCCACTGCTGCTGGAGAGTCCAGAAGTGGTGGAACAGCAACTGCCGCGGGAAAAGGTACCTGGAAGCAGGGGGTGTAAATCACAGCCTCCATGACCATCCGATACAGTATTCATTTCTTAAAGCAGGGATTCCATTATTTTCGATACTTAAGAAGTCCCCAGGTACGATGCGATTCGATTTTTTTCCAATTTCTTTCCCACTTCTATTATGTTATGGAGCTAGGGCATTGGACAGGGGCCAGCGATTAGATTATTTCCGATGCCCCACAATATGATGCGATTTGATTAAATTGACGGCCGTGGGATCGATACATTTTGATTATTATTTACACCCCTACCTGGAAGCACGGAGCTCAGGACAGTATTTCCAGATGGAAAATGTTGAACTATCGTACCAAAACCTCAAAACTGTCATTTTTAAGGCGCTTTTGGGAGGAAATTATCGTACACAAACCAAATACGGTAGTTGTTTTAAGGTAACTGAATGAACTCTGAAATTATCGTACATCATGTGTTTTTGATGGTACAGCGGAACTCAGGTCAGTATTTCCTGATGGAAAAGGCTGAACTATCGTACCAAAACCTCAAAATTTGAGCTCAGGTTAGTATTTCCAGTATGTAGGGCAGTCATGGGTAAGCGGTTAGGGCGTCAGACTTGTAACCCAAAGGTTGCCGGTTCGTATGCCGACCCACCAGGTTGGTGGGGGGAGTAATTAACCAGTGCTCTCCCCCATCCTCCTGTATGAGTATTACCAAATTATGGTACAAAATACAAATACGATAATTATTGTACATCTGGCAACACTAAGGAAGGTCAAAATAAATGCTGAACGGCCTGGATTTATACAGTGATGCTATTCTGCATTGGACTATACTATTTGTGTTGTTAAATGTACGAGCAAACCAAAGACATTCCTAGCAACTGTAACTTGAACTTGAACTTGAACTAAATACAGCATAGAAGTGTTTTTCCACTGCTCTCAGCACTCAAAGCTTTTTGCAGTACATCACACACCAGTGGAAAAGGCTGCCGTGCAAGGTGCAAGCCAGATGCAATAGTAAGTGTCTTGCTCAAGGATCAATCGATGGGGTCAGATCGAGTGGGGCTCACACCTGGACCCGAACTGGCACCTTCGCCACCCTTGCCTCCGTTGGACCAGCCAGGTGTTGTAAAGGAACGGATGGCATTTTTTCTATGTTTATTTCCTTTCTCGTTTATTTTACCAGGCGAGATGCGCTGACATTGAGAGGGTAGCCTTTTTTGCAAGGGAGCCCTGGTAAAGTTTAAGTGAAAGTGAAAGCCCAACTGGGAAACTTGAACTCCCATTGTCATTATGACACAGCACACAAGTGAACACTGCACACACAACGAAATTGCATTTATGCCTCACCCGTGCAAGGGGGCAGCCCCCAATGGCGCCCGAAAGGGAGCAGTGCGGCAGGGCGGCCGCGGTACCATGCTTAGGGTTCCTCAGTCATGGAGGAGGATGAGGGAGAGTTAATTAATGGTTAATTACTCCCCCGGCCCATCAACCTGGTGGGTCAGGACTAGGGATGGCGAAAATTGAAAAAACTCTTAACCGGCTACTGAGACTCATTAACCGGTGGTTAACCGGTTAACCGGTAATCTTAAATTATACAACGTTCGCATGCCTGATATGCACAGCACTGGCTTTTTTTTCTTCTTTTTTTTCACATAAGCCTTTTTTTTGCTGTGCAGACAGGACCTGTCATGTCCAGCCACTGTTGCCAGATGGAAAATGCTGAATTATCGTACTAAAACCTCAAAATTATTGTTTTTTGGGGGCTCTTTGGGAGGAAATTATCCTTATAATTATTATTATTATTACAACCGGTTAACCGGTGGCAGAAAATTTAACCGGTAAAAGTTGATCCGGTCAACTATCGGTTAACCGGTTACCGGTTAACATCCCTAGTCAGGACAGGAGTCGAGCCGGCAAGCTTTGGGCTACAAGTCTGACGCCCTAACTGCTAACCCATGACTTTAGAGCAAGCAGCAGAAGGGAAATGCTCGCTGTAATTGTTATGCTGCATACTAGTGTCGCAGCGTGGATCGGCACTAAAATGGTGGTATCGGTATCTGCGAGTGCCAACAAATAGGGCACCGATACCATTTACAGGTCCTTGTATGACACTTAAACAGCCATGAAATTAGTTATTTCATAGAGGTATTTTAAGAGTATAAAAAGTTTTGCTGGATGTACATTTCAAATAGGGTGGTATCGGTATCGGTCGATACTGTACAGCCAGGTGTCGGGTATCGGTATTGGGCCCAAAAAATGGTATCGTGCAATACTACTGCATACTAGTTGTACTCACATGAGTAGGAAGACAAAGCAGATAGCAAAGGGAGGCAGCGAGATGATGAAGAGGGGAATGGCCTTAATGATGTCCTTACGCACCTGTGGAGAAGGAGAAGGAGAAGGCATGCTACCATAAGTACCACCCTTTAACACAACTGATCCTCTTCATTATTAACATTAAAAGGTAGTATGTAGGATTGTGGTCAGGGTAGGCATTGCAATTATGCCCATTCCCATATTTGATCTTTTCATGCGTGTGTATGCGTGTGTGTGTGTGTGTGTGTGTGTGTGTGTGTGTGTGTGTGTGTGTGTGTGTGTGTGTGTGTTGCGTGTTGTCTAATGGCCGAATGAATGCAAGTGAGTGCATTATGTAAAATATGTTTGGCAAAAATGTGTATCATGTTCTGCTTCAGGACTAATGACACTCTACTCTAGTACTCTACAACTACTATAATGGATACTTAGAAATTGATGGTGGGGAAAATACTCATTCAAAGATTTGTAAGTGGGCAGCATAAATTCTGTCAGTAAACACCTAAAAATGCATGCTCCAGGTTTAAGATGATTAGCAAGGTAATTAAGCAAGGTCATTAAAAAGGTGCTCATACTACTACATGCACAGGCTCACCAAGCGGAGTCTCTCCATTTCTCGGTAGGGGAGTTCTTTGTAAGCAATTCCATCGTTGTCCATCTTTACTTTTATTTTCCTTGCTTCCGACATGTCCTCCACAAGTGCCTTAAAACCTACGGATTAAAAGTATGTTTGTGAATAGAGCTTTAAAAGGGACACTGTGCAGGAAATGGTCAAAAAAGGTACTGCAACTATGCTGCTCATTGGAACTGGGCTGCCTATTGCCACATTTGATCTTTACATGAAAGTTTACTAAGTAATAAACAAATATTTTCTGGTATGGTCCAAGTAGAGCCATTTTTGGAAATTCAAAATTGCAGACCATGGAGAAGATCCCCCTTTTCATGTATGAAAAGTGCAGTTTTTCCAGTCATAATGAATACTTAGAATTTGATGCTGGTGGTAAGTATTCATGAAAAAGGTAACATTAGTGAATGGGCAGCGTGAATTCTAAAGAACTACAAATCTCACACAGTGTCCCTTTAAGTCAGATAATCTTTACAACAGAGGAACAAGTCCAAACTCCAAACACATAGCCTAATGCATGCCATGTGAGGCCCAGTAAAAACAGCTATTTCACTTCATTTCTCATTACGTAGACATATCAAGGGCACTACATCAGGCCAGGACAGTATTGCACTTACCCTTCATGAATGTGCGATAATATACGTAGATGGAGGGGAATCGGCGCTCCAAAAAGCGCTCAAACCTATCATTGGCCCTCTGAAGAACTCCATATTTGACATGAGACGTGGAGTATATCCTTAAAACAGTGCAAATAGTACAAATGTTAGCGACCACGCAAAGGTTAGCACCCTGGTCATTTAGATGTACAGTAGCATCAGATAAAGGCAAGCCTGGAAAAATGAACCACAGACTCAATTAATCCGTCAGTAATTAAGGAATGTAGCCTAGTTATGACAACGCTGTCTTGCAGTGTTTACTAAACCAACCACCAGGTTAACCATCAACTTGCAATACAGTAGTGTGCCCCTGACAAGGTCCAGGTAAATGAACGTCCAAACTAAATAGCCACAGAAACATGTCTCCAACTAAACATCTTAAGTTGACCTTTTGCAGAGCTTTTTACAGTGGTTGACATTTGAGCTGTCACTTGTGATTCACAGTCGTTTGGCTTTTACAGTTAACTTTAACGGTTAGCCAGACGCTAACAAATGGACATTTTGTTCTATTTTTACGCAGGAACCCATGAATGAATGACCAAGAACTTTAACAAAGTAAATGTCAATTATGCACATTTTTCAGTTATCAATAAGACTGAAAGAGTTGGGCTTTGCTTAAATTGTAAGCATGATCAACACTGTGCTTTAGCTATCGTATCTAGTTCACATGAACTTCACACAGCTAGAAGCTATGCTAGTTTGTGAACGCCAAACCTATGGCGGTGGCTAGGCTAAAGTGGAATGTCACCGCTGCTGTCAGTTGTACCTCAGTGTTGATACAGCAAGGACAGGAGCCGGCGATGAATTGCATATCCCGTATCTGAGTTGTTTAGCACAAATAGATGTCAACGTAATGCAACTTCGGACGTGTGTCCCACACATCGCCATTGTAGCAGGAACACCAGGCGGCCGAGATGCCACCCTGCGTATCCATCCACCGCTGCCAAAGAACCTTCTCCACTCCGCTAGTGCAAGCTGCAGTGCCTGCCTGTCGACGCTCTTCTTCTTCTTCGTTTTGTATGACGGTCGGCACTTGGCAGACTAAACGTAATGGTGCATTACCGCCACCAGCTGGGCTGCAGTATGGCAGCGGCGTCTAATTACTAAAAACAAAACAAACAAACAAATAAAAAAGAATAGAAACAAAAGAAAAAATATAAAGATAATAAACAGTGGTGTAGTCTACTGTTGTGTGGTGGGTATAGGCCTACTGTATATTTGAGCATTTTTTGAAGTGGGTAGGCCTACTGTAGGCCATGTGCCATTCTAAATAATGGATCAAAATGTTAGGTGGGTAGGCTATATGCAATTTCTTTGGTTTGTGCTACGTTGCTCAGCTTTTACTAAGTTTAGGGAGAGTGCATACAGTTACCCTAACCCTGACCCTAACCCTGACCCTGACCCTGACCCTAACCCTAACCCTACGGTATGTCGGCTGTCGGAATAGCGGTATGTCGGAATAGCGGTATGTCGGAATAGCGATTGCCCCCCGGCTATATAGCCTACTGAAATCCCTGAAATTTTGAGGTGGGCATAGCCTACTGCGTATACCTGCATTCTATGCAGACTGCACCACTGATAATAAATAGGAAATATATTAAAGATAAGCTTAATATGCCAAAGCTACATCTAATTCTATGGACCAAACATGAAACCTAATAAAACACCTTTATCAACTAGGCTATGCCTTTCATGTTCAGCATGCTTTGAAACCATGCAATGCATTCCTTGTTTCCCCACCCTGGACAATAATGCAAGCCACACAGTTGTCAGCTCAGTGCATGGCACCCTCAAGAGGGTCTGGGTCAGCCCTATGTTCCCCGGGTCCTATGTTCCCCTCTACCGGGGAACATAGGACCCTTTAAAAAAAAAAAGGTTTCTATGTTCCCCACTGCTTCCAAGTAGACTGCTGCCGCATGGCAAAGCGCAGGTTGTTGTACCTCTGACAGGTTAGGTTTAGGGATAGTTTTGGTCAGGGCACAAATTTACAACTCAGAAACATTGCATTACTGACAGGTTAGGTTTAGGGATGGTATTGGGAAGGGCACAATTTGAAAACTCGGAAACATACAAGGCAGGGAACATAGTACCCTTTTTTAGAAAAAGGGTCCGAAGTTTCCCGGTCCCTAACAAAGACAGGGGAACATAGGACCCAGGGAACATACAGTAGGTACGCTCCCAGAGGGTCAGAACACACAACATGGTTCTAGCATCATGGTTCTGCATATCCTTCACTGTATGACATTGATGTATTTTCTACAGCAATCTTATACAACAGTGTGTTGTATTCGCCTTTTACTGTAGATGGCAATGCATTGTGGGAAAAAATAAGGTCATTGTTGTATTTTTATTGTGATCTTGCTGTACTCGTCCGGATTACAGCATTTGCATTGCATCATGGGATACTTCAGTTTGAATTTTGATTCTTGGCGGAATGGACTTGGCCCGCCAGCGACAAGTTGGGGCTAATTAGGCCTACTCCCAGCAGTGGGGACAATCAATGACAGTTCTGCAATATCTGTTGTTTTTCTCTGTCTTCTTGAGGTGTTTTTATTGTAACATGGATCCCCCTGGGTCTGAAATAAACGTTAAATTGAATAAACATAAAAGTAAATTAAGGTGTAAGTAATGGTACATTAAATTACATAGCTGTTACACAATTTACTCCATTGAATATGAATGTGGTGGATAGACTGGACTGTACTGAAAAAACGCAAAAAATCCAACAACAACCCACCACAAACATGATCCAACCAGCCTATCAGCTGATTGTGTACACGTCTACTAAACTCAGACAAGTTGAGTTGAGTTGTGTTCCTTTTTTACTTTTACTTTAACATTTGCATGCTGCACCAAAGTGCAATAGGGATCACAGCAAAAAAGGGCCATCAAAATGGTCTTTTAGACATTTATTTGCTTTAATTTACATTCATACATGATGTTGTAGACACATTATTTGTCCGAAAATAGATTTTATAGCTTATAAACACAATAGTCTGGATCACTTTGTTTTAGAATAATTAAACACAAAAGGACTTGCAAGTGAGAATTCTGAGCGCCCAATCTCTGTGTGACTGACTATTTATGATTTATGATAGGCCCAGCCACTATGGACCTTACACATCTAAGAATCCTGGTCCTATCCTACGTTGACCTTATGACTCTACATTCTCTGTCTATCTCTTCTTCCTCTACCTTCCTGCTTTTTCTGCCTCTCCTCTATACCTCTCCTTTTAAATCTATCTCTAACAATGTTTTTTTTTTCCATTTGTTAAGCACTTTGAGTTACATGCCTTGTATGACACAGTGCTATACAAATACAATTATTATTATTATTATTATTATTATTAATTAAGGGGAAATAATGACACTGTAGGCCTAAATAAAATGTACAAGATATACTGTAGAGAAAAACTATATCAAGACAGCAACAACATTTCTTAAGAAGTGTATTGGCACGATATATAAAGCAATAAAAGTGCAATGTGGAGTAACAAATCCAACAGTATTACAGACACTTATATGACATTTGCACATTATCACAGCAGTTATTTGGAGTCTTGACCTTGGTAAGGAAGCAGTTTCTTTCTTTAAGTGGTGGTGTGGTGGAGTGTTCTGTGATCTGCTGGAGGATGGAAGCTGGAGGAGTTATTTACAGTCATTTGCAGGAGGTGTCAGGGAGAGAGGAGTCCCTCTTGATTGGTCACAGTTTACCATTCAGTGCATTAGCCATGCAAACACGTGCATTATAGCCTTCTACGTCCTCTTCTCCATGGAAGCTCCACTGCCTCCATTTGGTGACGGTATTATGTCACATACGTGCTGGTGGACAGAGGCTAGAGGAGGTGTCTAGGGTCAGAAGAGTCTTTCTTTAGTTTGCTCTCCAGTGTATGAGGTCAACCCGTCACCTGCATGGATACTCCACTGACGCGCCACTGCCTCCCTCTGCTGGCCAAGGTGTGAAGTACAGTCTACACATAGCTCACATTGACTGCTGCCAAACATACACAATGCTATACAAACTATTTACTGGAGTGTATGGCTGCGCTCCTGCAACAGATGATCATGAACCTTATAGGAGAAATATACGTGATAAACCCATCACTCCTGCCTTTTCCAGTAGTATCAATGGGGGGTATAAAAGGTGCAAAACCACATTAATGTCCATGTCCATGATGTTTAGCAGATCTACATGTTGGTGCAGGTCTCATGTCTGCTGTGTTGAGCTTCCTCCTCCCTCTGTTGGAAGCAACTTCTGGGGGAATATCTTCACATCTGTCCTTGTGTCTGTCTGACATCTGAAGACAAGAGCACATTAAACAGAGAACAGTTTGCGTGTACTAAAGCCTATACTTGTGCTTTTTAATGTGCAGAAAAACAGAATGAGTTACCATCTACATATTAAACATTAAACATAAACCTACATATTAAATATTAAATGTGGTTTTAGATCTTAACTGTCATGTCCTGAATCATTCAGTTATCTGTTAGGCCTACTTTCACACATAAACAACTCTTTTGGATGATGAGATGGCCAGTTCAGTTAATCACATTAGGCCTACTGTATTACCTGATCCATTCTGTCTTCTGATGAGTGGAAGTTTGGTTGTACATCCTTCATGCTGTCGCTTCTTTTTAACTCCTGGTAAGTCATCTCCCAAACGAGCCCATTAGTGTCTTACCTAGGAACAATTGAAAGTAAAGACAAAATTATTTATCAAACCATTTTACCAAATTATTGTGCATAGATCAGTGGATCAGTGTGTTAGGTTTGTAAAGGTGTAATAAATGAAGCACTGACACACAGCATGTGAAGTTAACTCATGTTTAGGCCTACTTACTCCATGTCCTCGAACCCCTGGCAAGACCCAAGCAATAGAGCACAGCATACAGGCACACCCTAACACACTAATGTTGACAGCTAGTTGAACTGGCCTGAACTGGACATAAGACAGCGCTCTTGATTTTTCTCACACTCCTTAACACATTTAGCCTACATTATTGAAAATGCACCGAGCCACAAAAATACAACAAGGTTAACTTGTGCCCATTGTCCAATTGTACATTTCACATGTGGCATTCTATTAGCCTATCCTAGTAGGCTTCACTTTCTTTTCTATAGAAAATTCAACCATTTCATTCCAGTTTCTTCAGCGGGTCAATGGGCTACCACTCACCATTTGTGTTGTAGCCTACATTTTTTACAACTCAGCATATGAAACATAGGGCCTAGCTATTGTTATTTAATAGTCTAGGCTACTGCTGATTTAGATGATAGGGGCCTACAACTTCACAATACATTGAATAGCCTACACATTTAGACAATATTAGAAAAAAAGAACAATAACAATTAGCCTACTTTTTCACCTAGCTTTTTGGTTCATCCGGAAGAGATTATCAAAACTGATCAGAAATTTGCAAGATAGAAGTGAGCTGAACACATACAAAGTGGGCATCTCTACAGGTATAGTGTGTTTAGAAATCTGCTGCAATTCCAACTGTAGGCCCTATCGCACGCTATATCGTCGTGGCGACGAATCGCATCACCTCTCTCCCCACACACTGCACAACAGACATCACTACTCAGAAATCATCAATTTATGTATATAACTGCGAGCGGGAATAAATCGCTTACTTTAGTCGTTTAGTCACTTCTCCGGCGTATCTGCCCGCCCGTGTATCAGCCTAAACCGCAATGGCATTCACTGCTACTGTCCACACAGTAAAAACTCCTAGCCGCATATGCTGCGGAGTTACTGAAAGCTGCCGAATTCTCTGTAGGGCTTTCTTGAAATACTTTGAAGTCACAGATTGCGGTTCGTCACCAGGGACGGATCATGACTCCATGGGCCCCTGGGCCAGACAACAAGAAAGGGCCCCCTCCAGATGTTAGAGACCCTATATTGTTGGTCATTCAGGTGTTTTCCCCTGAAAATATGTGAAAATAGAGTTGTTAAAAGTGTGATTTTACACAACATGAGAATAGATATGTAGAGGAATGGACTTCAGGGCCCTCTAGACTCTTGGGCCCCTGGGCCTGGGCCCGGTAGGCCCTTGCAGTAATCCATCCTTGTTCGTCACCAGAGGCGGCAAATTACCACTAGGGAACAGCACAACGGACCCAACTGCAGATAAAATTCATGCATTATGCAAATCTATCTGAGACACTGTTTAATCAACGTCGCACAAGACCTCAATATCACAGTACGAGATAAAAGATGGTTTGTAAACACGATTATGTTGACTGAAGGCTACAAGATGGAATGCCTACATTTCACTTCAGTGGTGACATGGCAATTGCCCACATTTTGAAAAACTTTTTTCATCAATTGCTGGCAGCTTCGAATCGACGTGAAAAACGATTATTGGTAAAACATTTGCAATAATGAATTGCTGTCACAAGTTGCTGTTGAATTGCTTTTAGGCCTATAATTCGAGGGTACACCGCAGTGCATGTTGGGACACAATCTTCTTTTTGAAACTGCTGGGGAATAGGCCTAAATCATTGACAGTAGGCCTAAATATTAATGGCCTAAATAGACAGAGGTGGAACGTAAGTAATAAGTATTTTTACTTCGTTAGGCCTACTGTAGGCCTATTTTTTTCTGGAATTTGTAGGCCTACTTACTTGAGTAAAAATAAAAATGCAGACTTTTACTTTTACTCAATTATTTTTTTTGACAATTACTTGTACTTTCTACTCCTTACATTTCTAGAAGAGGACTTAGTTACTAGTTACATTTATCCTAGGCTTTCCTGTTGTGTTTCGTGGATATTTGAGTAGCCTCAGCTGCGGGCAGGGAGGTGGGACCAAGCCCCTCTTTCAAACTGACACCCAGACGGAAAAGATACTTTAAAAAACATTAACAGGACTCCATAATCATGTTCAAATGGAACCAAAAACCGTTGCAGAAACTTTTTCCTATTGGATCAAGTAGGCAGACATACTTGTACTTTTGTACTCAAAAAGTACATTTAAAAGTTAATACTTATGACTTTTACTTAAGTAAATTTTTAGTGTACAACTTCTACTTTCACTTGAGTCATTTTTTCGCAGGGTACTTCTACTTTTATTTAAGTACATAACCTCAGTACTTCTTCCACCTCTGTAAATGGAATTAAAATAATCGTACAAGAGTATTCCAGGACTGGGGGATATTCATGCTTTGTATTTGCTTGTGATGTTGGCTTGATTATGTCCTCTTCTGAAAGTCGCTTTGGTTATAAAGCGTCTGCCAAATGCAATGTAATGTAATGTAATGTAATGCAAGATGGGCCTCATGTAGGCTTGGCCAATTACGACTAGGCCTACTGTTGTTTTCCTACTGAATTTGTGCGTTTGTGAAAATCTGAAAAGACATACAGTATATCACGAAAGTGAATACACCCCTCACAGTTTTGCAGATTTTTGAGTATATCTTTTCATAGGAAAGCATTACAGAAATGTAACTTTGACACAATGATTATTGACCTTTTAGCAACATATTTAACCGCTTAAATTTCTTGTTCACTCAGAAAAAAACAAAATACAGCCATTAATGTTTGAACATGTACTCACAAAAGTGAGTACACCCCAGATTAAAATCCGGTAGAGAAGGGGCTATGTTGGCTCGAATCGTCTCGAAATGAAACTAAATGAAAAGGGATGACAAGGGAGGTCATCAGTGTGCGTTTCAACCTTTCTTTGCATTGAACTTTTAAATTTTGGGTCTGCATCTGGCTTAAATAGATTGGTGTGAGATTTGAATGCAATCCTATGGAGAATATCATGGTCTGCTTCAGTAGTCACAGTGCATGTTGACATGCATGTTTCTTTTAGGTGTATTTCAGATTGCCAATGTTTACAGCATTCATGCATCCCCAAACCATGTCAGTCCCACTACCATGCTTGGCTTATGAGAGGATACACCTTTTTTGTAAAACTCACTTGTTTACCACCACACATGCTTGACACCATCTAAAGCAAATTTGTTTATCTTGGTCTCTTCAGATCACACGAGATGGTTCCAGTGATCCATATCCTTGGTCTGTTCATCTCTCTTGAGACCAAGATAAACAAATTTGCTTTAGATGGTGTCAAGCATGTGTGGTGGTAAACAAGTGAGTTTTACAAAAAGGTGTATCCTCTCATAAGCCAAGCATGGTAGTGGGACTGACATGGTTTGGGGATGCATGAATGCTGTCAATATTGGCAATCTGAAATACACCTAAAAGAAACATACATGTCAACATGCACTGTGACTACTGAAGCAGATCATGATATTCTCCATAGGATTGCATTCAAATCTCACACCAATCTATTTAAGCCAGATGCAGACTCAAAATGTAAAAGTTCAATGCAAAGAAAGGTTGAAACGCACACTGATGACCTCCCTTGTCATCCCTTTTCATTTCGGGACGATTCGAGCCAACATAGCCCCTTCTCTACCGGATTTTAATCTGGGGTGTACTCACTTTTGTGAGTACATGTTCAAACATTAATGGCTGTATTTTGTTTTTTTCTGAGTGAACAAGAAATTTAAGCGGTTAAATATGTTGTTAAAAGGTCACTAATCATTGTGTCAAAGTGAAATTTCTGTAATGCTTTCCTATGAAAATATATACTCAAAAATCTGCAAAACTGTGAGGGGTGTATTCACTTTCGTGATATACTGTAGGCCTAGGCCTTAGGGTCCGTGTAGCCTATCACCCGATCGACCCCCTAGGGCTAGCCATCTAATGTCAACTGTATTAGTCCTTACATTAGCAGATTTTCATGCTGCTTCATGAGGTAGGCCTATATCCGATTCTTTTTTATTATTGAGGAGAGTTTCCGGCGACATAGCTCTTTGGCCAATATTCTGAATCCAATGTGGCCCTTTGCCCAAATTAATTGCTCACTACTGGTCTAAAACAAATTTGGTCATGCATGCTTTATAAAGCAAAAAGTCCAAAAGGAATCACAGTAGGCTAACAAATAGTCCATCAACAATGTAGGCCTTTTTCAGACATTCACTTTACTTTCTATAGGCCTAGGCCTACGAAATCACTTCTTGTTTAATTGTTGTGTAGGCCTACACGGCACAGTTAACATAGCCTAAATGGAATCATGGGATCTGCATTGCCTGGATTATTTCAAGTCAAGTCAAACATTTATTTATAGAGTAGCGTACTTATGTACTTAACATTTAATTATGTAAGGAATAACGGCCGACGAGGTGTCCCGATAGGCCGTTGTTCCGCTTATGACCCGGTTGCCAGCATTTTTCAAAAAATATTCGTGTTTTTATTTTGTTTTTTAAATACTTTTTCATTTTTTCCGTTTTTTATTTTTTTTAAATTATTTTTTGGCTCACCCTTAATTTATTTAATCAACAAACAGACATTTCGTTTCGCTCTTTGATGTTTTTTATTTAAAGCAGAACTGCACGCTCCCGTTTCACTGCATGAAAAGAGGAATATGTGGATGAGTTTTGCACCTTAAATTGCCTCATACCTCAAGCCACAGCATTTGCGGCTCCCCCATGCCCCCCTCCCATCCCCTTCTTAGGAGAGCCTTTAATATGTAAATGCCAGTGATCAGGTCGGGAGCTGCTACAGTCAATTTCAAGTGGGGTGGGGTGGGGTGAGGTCAGGTGGGTGGGAGGGAGTGGGGGGTCGGCAGGCCTGTTTCTAGGATTTTGGGGTCCCTAGGCAACGGAATTGTTGGGGGCCCTAGGGCATTTTTTGGCCTTTTACTAAAATGTGTGTGTGTGTGTGTCTGTGTGTAGCCTATGTTTGTTCACGCTGCCCAGTGGTGTTTTTCAGAATCACTAACCATTAAACCAGGGGTAGTGAACCTATGTCTCGAGGGCCCTTGAGGCCGTTTTATCCGGCCCCTGATATCATTATAATGTTTTGCAACTTCACATGAAATAGGCCTATGACATATTTTGCAGGCCTAAAGGAATCTTAGAAATTACATTTACAATGCAATTAAGTTAGGCCTATATTCAGGGGACCTAGAAAAGGTGGGGACTGTTTTAAAT
>NC_085870.1:4915152-5050981 GCF_034702125.1 Engraulis encrasicolus
GGGGGCTTCTTTCTTCATGTATTTTTGAGGGCGAGTAATAAATGTATGTACTGTACCTTATTACAGAGGGACTGCAGGTGGTAGCGTAGCATCCAGGATTTCAGATGGGGCGCCGTCCTCTCTACCCCGGCCAGGATGGCGTCGTGGTGCCGCGCCCGGTGCCGATGGTACAGCTTCTTGAAGTCCCACTGCTGCTGAAGAGTCCAGAAGTGGTGGAACAGCAGCTGCCGCGGGAAAAGGTACCTGGAAACAGGGGTGTAAATCACATATGGAGCTAGGGCATTGGACAGGGGCCAGCGATTAGATTATTTCCGATGCCCCACAATATGATGCGATTTGATTAAATTGTCGGCCGTAGGATCGATACATTTCGATTATTATTTACACCCCTACCTGGAAGCACGGACCTCTGGTCAGTGTTGCCAGATGGGAAATGTTGAACTATCGTACCAAAACCTCAAAATTGTCATTTTTGGGCGCAAGATTATCGTACACAAACACAAATACGGTAGTTGTTTTAAGGCAACTGAATGAACGTACATCATGTGTTTTTCATGGTACAGAGGAACTCAGGTCAGTATTTCCAGGTGGAAAAGGCTGAACTATCGTACCAAAACCTCAAAATTGAGCTCAGGTCAGTATTTCCAGTATGTAGGGCAGTCATGGGTAAGCGGTTAGGGCGTCAGACTTGTAGCCCAAAGGTTTGACGGTTCGAATGCCGACCCGTCAGGTTGGTGGGGGGAGTAATTAACCAGTGCTCTCCCCCATCCTCCTCTATGAGTACTTCCATTCCAAACTTGTCATTTTGGGCGGTTTTGGGAGGAAATTACACACACCAAAATAGCTGTGTGGTGCCCAATCGAAAAGCAAAAAGTGGCAGCCGAGTCGTGCTGTGTCGAGCTGAAGGCCTACCAGAAAACCGGCAGTGGAAAAGAGCCTAAAATGAAAAGAATGAATATTCTGAAATTATCGTATCGTATCATGTGTTTTTGATTGCACAGAGGACAAAATTATGGTACAAAATACAAATACGATAATTATTGTACATCTGGTAACACTAAGGAAGGTCAAAATAGATGCTGAATGGCCTGGATTTATATAGTGCTGCTATTCTGCATTGGACTATATATTTGTGTTGTTAAATGTATGAGCAAACCAAAGACATTCCAAGCAACTGTATGTTATACTTATATCTACTGTCAATGGTTATACTGTTGATTTGGCTATAATAAACTTGAACTTGAACTTGAACTAAATACAGCATAGAAGTGTTTTTCCACTCCTCTGAGCACTCAACGCTTTTGGCAGTACATCACACACCAGTGGAAAAGGCTGGCGTGCAAGGTGCAAGCCAGATGCAATTGTAAGTGTCTTGCTCAAGGATAAATCAATGAGGTCAGATCGAGTGGGGCTCACACCTGGACCCGAACTGGCACCTCCGCCACCCTTGCCTCCGTTGGACCAGCCAGGTGTTGTAAAGGAACGGATGGCAAAAAATAACCATTGCTTTATTATTATATGTTTATTTCCTTTTTCGTTTATTTTACCAGGCGAGATGCGCTGACATTGAGAGAGTAGCCTCTTTTGCAAGGGAGCCCTGGTAAAGTTTAAGTGAAAGTGAAAGCCCAACTGGGAAACTTCAACTCCCATTGTCATTATGACACAGCACACAAGTGAACACTGCACACACAACGAAATTGCATTTATGCCTCACCCGTGCAAGGGGGCAGCCCCCAATGGCGCCCGAAAGGGAGCAATGCGGCGGGGCGGCTGCGGTACCATGCTTAGGGTACCTCAGTCATGGAGGAAGATGAGGGAGAGTTAATTACTGGTTAATTACTGGTTAATTACTCCCCCGGCCCATCAACCTGGTGGGTCAGGACAGGAGTCGAGCCGGCAAGCTTTGGGCTACAAGTCTGACGCCCTAACCGCTAACCCATGACTTTAGAGCAAGCAGCAGAAGGGAAAGGCTTGCTGTAATTGCTATGCTGCATACTGGTTGTACTCACATGAGTAGGAAGACAAAGCAGATAGCAAAGGGAGGCAGCGAGATGATGAAGAGGGGAATGGCCTTAATGATGTCCTTACGCACCTGTGGAGAAGGAGACGGAGAAGGAGAAGGAGACATGCTACCATCAGTACCACCCTTTAACAGAACTGATCCTCTTCATATTAACATTAAAAGGTAGTATGTAGGATTGTGGTCAGGGTAGGCATTGCAATGATGCCCATTCCCATATTTGATCTTTTCATGCGTGTGTGTGTGTGTGTGTTGCGTGTTGTCTAATGACTGATTGAATGCAAGTGTGTGCTTTATGTAAAATATGTTTGGCAAAAATGTGTATTATGTTCTGCTTCAGGATTAATGGCGGTACTCTACAACTACTATAATGGATACTTAGAAATTGATGGTGGGGAAAATACTAATTTAAAGATATGTAAGTGGGCAGCATAAATTCTGTCAGTAACAACTAAAAATGCATGCTCCATGATTAGCAAGGTAATTAAGCAAGATCATTAAAAAGGCGCTTATACTACATGCACAGGCTCACCAAGCGGAGTCTCTCCATTTCTCGGTAGGGGAGTTCTTTGTAAGCAATTCCGTCGTTGTCCATCTTTACTTTTATTTTCCTTGCTTCCGACATGTCCTCCACAAGTGCCTTAAAACCTACAGAGTACAAGTACGTTTGTGAATAGAGCTTTAAATCAGATAATCTCTACAATAGAGGAAAAAGTCCAAACTCCAAAACACATAGCCTAATGCATGCCATGAGAGGCCCCCAGTAAAAACAGCTATTTCACTTAATTTCTCATTACGTAGACATATCAAGGGCACTACATCAGGCCAGGACAGTATTGCACTTACCCTTCATGAATGTGCGATAATATACGTAGATGGAGGGGAATCGGCGCTCCAAAAAGCGCTCAAACCTATCATTGGCCCTCTGAAGAACTCCATATTTGACATGAGACGTGGAGTATATCCTTAAAACAGTGCAAATAGTACAAAATTAGCGACCGCGCAAATGTTAGCACCCTGGTCATTTAGATGTACAGTAGCATCAGATAAAGACAAGCCTAGAAAAATGAGCCACAGACTCAATTAATCCGTCAATAATTAAGGAATGTAGCCTAGTTATGGCAATGCTGTCTTGCAGTGTTTACTAAACCAACCATCAGGTTAACCATCAACTTGCAACATACAGTAGCGTGCCCCTGACAAGGTCCAGGTAAATGAACGTCCAAACTAAATAGCCACAAAAACATGTCTCCAACTAAACATCTTAAGTTGACCTTTTACAGAGCTTTTTACAGTGGTTGACATTTGAGCTGTCACTTGTGATTCACAGTCGTTTGGCTTTTACAGTTAACTTTAACGGCTAGCCAGACGCTAACAAATGGACATTTTGTTCTACTTTTACGCAGGAACCCATGAATGAATGACCAAGAACTTTAACAAAGTAAATTCCAATTATGCACATTTTCCAGTAATCAATAAGACTGAAAGAGTTGGGCTTTGCTTAAATTGTAAGCATGATCTATCGTATCTAGTTCGCATGAACTTCACCCAGCTAGAAGCTATGCTAGTTTGTGAAAGCCAAACCTATGGCGGTGGCTAGGCTAAAGTGGAATGTCACCGCTGCTGTCAGTTGTACCTCAGTGTTGAGACCGCAAGGACAGGAGCCGGCGATGAACTGCATATCCCGTATCTGAGTTGTTTAGCACAAATAGATGTCAACGTAATGCAACTTCGGACGTGTGTCCCACACATCGCCATTGTAGCAGGAACACCAGGCGGCCGAGCTGCCACCCTGCGTATCCATCCACCGCTGCCAAAGAACCTTCTCCACTCCGCTAGTGCAAGCTGCAGTGCCCACAGACCGACGCTCTTCTTCTTCTTCGTTTTGTATGACGGTCGGCACTTGGCAGACTAAACGTAATGGTGCATTACCGCCACCAGCTGGGCTGCAGTATGGCAGCGGCGTCTAATTACTAAAAACAAAACAAACAAACAAATAAAAAAGAATAGAAACAAAAGAAAAAATATAAGGATAATAAACAGTGGTGTAGTCTACTGTTGTGTGGTGGGTATAGGCCTACTGTATATTTGAGCATTTTTTGAAGTGGGTATAGGCTAGGCCTACTGTAGGCCATGTGCCATTCTAAATAATGGATCAAAATGTTAGGTGATAGGCTATAATAGCCTACTGAAATCCCTGAAATTTTGAGGTGGGCATAGCCTACTGCGTATAGGCCTACCTGCATTCTATGCAGACTGCACCACTGATAATAGGCCTAAATAGGAAATATTATATTAAAGATAATATGCCAAAGCGAATTCTATGGACCAAACATGAAACCTAATAAAACACCTTTATCAACTAGGCTATGCCTTTCATGTTCAGCATGCTTTGAAACCATGCAATGCATTCCTTGTTTCCCCACCCTGGACAATAATGCAAGCCACACAGTTGTCAGCTCAGTGCATGGCACCCTCAAGAGGGTCTGGGTCAGCCCTATGTTCCCCGGGTCCTATGTTCCCCTCTACCGGGGAACATAGGACCCTTTTTTTTTTTTTTAAAGGGTTCTATGTTCCCCACTGCTTCCAAGTAGACTGCTGCCGCATGGCAAAGCGCAGGTTGCTGTTGCACCTCTGACAGGTTAGGTTTAGGGATAGTTTTGGTCAGGGCACAAATTTACAACTCAGAAACATTGTATTACTGACAGGTTAGGTTTAGGGATGGTATTGGGAAGGGCACAATTTGAAAACTCGGAAACATACAAGGCAGGGAACATAGTACCCTTTTTTAGAAAAAGGGTCCGAAGTTTCCCGGTCCCTAACAAAGACAGGGGAACATAGGACCCAGGGAACATACAGTAGGTACGCTCCCAGAGGGTCAGAATAAATAACATGGTTCTAGCATCATGGTTCTCCATATCCTTCACTGTATGACATTGATGTATTTTCTACAGCAATCTTATACAACAGTGTGTTGTATTCGCCTTTTACTGTAGATGGAAATGTATTGTGGAGAAAATGAAGGACATTGTTGTATTTTTATTGTGATCTTGCTGTACTCGTCCGGATTACAGCATTTGCATTGCATCATGGGATACTTCAGTTTGAATTTACATTTTTGGCTGAATGGACTTGGCCCTCCAGTGACAAGTTGGGGCTAATTAGGCCTACTTCCAGCAGTGGTGACAATCAATGACAGTTATGCAATATCTGTTGTTTTTCTCTGTCTTCTTGAGGTGTTTTTATTGTAACATGGATCCCCCTGGGTCTGAAATAAACGTTGAATTGAATAAACATAAAAGTAAATTAAGGTGTAAGCAATGGTACATTAAATTACATAGCTGTTACACAATTTACTCCATTGAATGCGGTGGAAAGACTGGACTGTACTGAAAAACGCAAAAAATCCAACAACAACCCACCACAAACATGATCCAACCAGCCTAGCTTCAGCTGATTGTGTAGGCCTACACGTCTACTAAACTCAGACAAGTTGAGTTGAGTTGTGTTCCTTTTTCACTTTTACTTTAACTTTTGCATGCTGCACCAAAGTGCAATAGGGATCACAGCAACAAAGGGTCATCAAAATGGTCTTTTAGACATTTATTTGCTTTAATTTACATTGTAGACACATTATTTGTCCTAAAATGGGTTTTTATAGCTTAACACAATTGTCTGGATCACTTTGTTTTAGAATACTTCAACACAA
This sequence comes from Engraulis encrasicolus, assembly GCF_034702125.1. Lineage (NCBI taxonomy): Eukaryota > Metazoa > Chordata > Actinopteri > Clupeiformes > Engraulidae > Engraulis > Engraulis encrasicolus. The sequence goes on from NC_085870.1 coordinate 4,920,882, forward strand.
AAGGACTTGCAAGTGAGAATTAAGGGGAAATAATGACACTGTAGGCCTAAATACAATGTACAATATATATAGAGAAAAACTATATCAAGACAGCAACAACATTTCTTAAGAAGTGTACTGACACGACATATAAAGCAATAAAAGTACGATGTGGAGTAACAAAGCCAACAGTATTACAGACACTTATATGACATTTGCAGATCATCACAGCAGTTATTTGGAGTGTTGACCTTGGTAAGGAAGCAGTTTCTTTCTGTAAGTGGAGTGTTCTGTGATCTGCTGGAGGATGGAAGCTGGAGGAGTTATCTACCGTCATGGGCAGGAGGTGTCAGGGACAAGCCACCCTGCACACAAACTGTTCAGCCTCCTGCCCTCTGGAAAGAGGTACAGGCGCCTCCGTTCCCGTACCACCAGGCTTGCAAGCAGCACGATGCATCAAGCAATCAAGATACTGAACACTCAACCCACCCTCCCTTCACTGTCAGCCTCTAGCCAGCCAGGCCACTGACAACGCTCCCCCCCCCTCATCCCCACCACCATATCTGCGACTGAACATTCCACCTGCACTACTACATCTGTGACTGAACTTTCAACCTGCACTAACTCAAAACATACACATGCACACACACACACACACACACACACACACACACACACACACACACACACACACACACACACACACATACACACAAGCACACCGCACTTCCTGCACTAAACCCAAACATACATACACTGACACACAACTCATACTCACACACACACACACAGGTACACAGACACACACACACACGCACACACACACACAGAGAGAGAGACAGACACACAGACGCACACCGCACTTTCTACCTGCACTAAACACACACACACACACACACACGCACACAAACACACACACACACACACACATACTGCTGCTGGTGTATTTGATAAACCTATTTTAATTATTTATTTTCTTCAAATGCTACTATTACTATGTCAGAGCGCTATAAAGGACTTTTAGAAAAAGCACAACAAAATACCTCCTCTTAATGTATGTTCTCTACAAGTCTTCTGTTGTCCAGTCTTGCACTTTAAATGTCTGTATGAGCACTGTCTATGTCCATACTGTCTTATGTCCATGTATGAGTACTGTCTATGTCTATACTGTATATGTCCTTACCTAGATTAGTCTATGTCTGCATGGGAGAGCAAGAAACGCAATTTCAAATTCTTTGTATGACCAGTGCATGTAAAGAAATTGACAATAAAACTTGACTTGACTTGACTTCACTTGGACAGAGGAGCACCTCTTGATTTGTCACAGAGGCTGGAGGAAGTGTCCAGGGCCAGAAGAGTCTTTCTTGAGTTTGCTCTCCAGTGAGGTCAACACTTCACCTGCATGGATACTCCACTGATGCACCACTGCCTCCATCTGCTGGTCAAGGAGTAAAGTACAGTCTAGAGCTCTACACACATAGCTCACACTGACTGCTGCCATACTGTACATACACAACAGTGGTGTAGTCTACATAGAACACGGGTATACGGAGTATATCCACTTCTAAATTTCAGGGATTTCAGTATACCCACTTAAAATTGATTGATCCATTGTTTTGAATAGCACTATACAGTATACCCACTTAAAAAAATACTCAAATATACAGTATACCCACCATAAAAATGTAGACTACACCACTGATACACAATGCTATACAAACTATTTACTGGAATGTATGACTGCTGTTCTGCACCAGATGATCATGAACCGTATAGGAGAAGCAAACATGATAAACCCATTACTCCTGCCATTTCCAGCAAACCACATTCATGTCCATGTCCATGATGTTCAGCAGATGATCTACTGGTTAGTGCAGGTCTCGTGTCTGCTGTGTTGAGCTTCCTCCTCCCTCTGTTGGAAGCAGCTTCTGGGGGAATATCTTCACACCTGTCCTTGTGTCTGTCTGTCATCTACGTCAAGACAAGTGGATATTAAACAGAGATCAGAGTGTGTGTACTAAAGTAGCCTATACTTGTGGTTTTTAATGTGCAGAAAAACAGAATGAGTTACCATCTACATATTAAACATTAAACATCAACCTACATATTAAATATTAAATGTGGTTTTAGATCTTAACTGTCATATCGTGAATCATTCAGTTATCTGTTAGGCTTACTTTCATACATAAACAACTCTTTTGGATGATGAGATGGTCAGTTCAGTTAATCACATTAGACCTCCTGTATTACCTGATCCATTCTGTCTTGTGATGAGTGGAAGTTTGGTTTTACATCCATCATGCTGTTGCTTCGTTTTAACTCCTGGTAAGTCATCTCCCAAACGAGCCCATTAGTGTCTTACCTTAAAACAATTGAAAGTAAAGATACAATTATTTATCAAACCATTTTACCAAAGTATTGCGCATAGATCAGTGGATCAGTTTGTTACATTTGTCAACATGTAATAGGCCCACATGAAGCACTGACACAAGGCATGTGAACTTAACCAATCAGGTTTAGGCCTACTTACTCAAACTCTTCAAACCCCGGGCAAGATCCAAGCAATAGAACACAACATATACAGGCATAACACAAGCACACTAATGTTGACAGCACAGTTGAACTAGCCCGAACTGGCCATAAGACAGCGCTCTTGATTTTTCTCACACTCCTTAACACATTTAGCCTACATTATTAAAAATGCACCAAGCCATAAAAATACAACAAGGTTAATTTGTGCCCATTGTCCAATTGTACATTTCACATGTGGCATTATATTAGGCTAGCCTATCGTAGGCTAGTCTCCACTTTCTTTTCTATAGAAAATTCAACCATTTTATTCCAGTTTCTTCAGTGGGTCAATGGGCTACCAGTGTTGTATCCTACATTTTTGGCAACTCAGCACATTAGGTATGAAAAATAGCTTTTGTTATTTAAAGCTAAGACAGTCTACTGCTGATTTAGCCTAGATGATAGGGGGCCTACAACTTCACAATACATTGAATAAATATTTTAGACAATATTAGACAAAAAGAACAATAAAAATTACTTCTTCACATAGCTAGAAGAGATTATCAAAACTGATCAGAAAGTTGCAAGATAGAAGTGAGCACATACAAAGTGGGTTTCATCTCTAGTGTGTTTCTGATTGGAGAAATCTGCTGCAATTCCAACTGTATCGCACGCTATATCGTCGTGGCCACGAATCGCATCGCCTCTCTACCCACACACTGCACAACAGACATCACAACTCACACATCAGCAATTTAGGCCCAAGTATAATAGCGCGCGGGAATAAATCGCTTACTTTATTCGTTTAGTCACTTCTCCGGCGTATCTGTCCGTGTATCCATGTAGCCTAAACTTCTATGACATTCACTGCTACTTTCCACCCAATTGAAATTCCGGAGCGCGTGGTATGTGCGGAACGACGCTGATACAGGGACAAATGAGACAAGGGGCGAGCATGTGGCGTTATGCACTTCATCAACAGAGTTGTTGCATTCCGCAAACAGGTTTTTAAGACCACGCACGAGCTGAGGACGTGTCCCAGCGGAAGGCTATAATCCGACAGTCTAATGATAGGCCGACCATGCTGAAGAATACCAATATACAAAATCAAGGAATGGGCCGAACCATGTACATTTCACTTCAGTGGTGACATGGCAATTGCCCACATTTTTTGAAACTTTTTTCATCAATTGATGGCAGCTTCGAATCGACGTGAAAAACGATAATTGGTAAAACATTTGCAATCATGTTTGTTGCTGTTATTGCTGTTGAATTGCTTACATAATTCGAGGGTACCCCAGTGCATGTTGGGACACCATCTTCCTTTTGAAACTGCTTATGGAATTAAAATAATATAGAAGAGTATTCCAGGACATATGCATGCAAGATGGGCTAGCCATCTAATGTCAACTGTATTAGTCTTTACATTAGCAGATTTTCATTCTGCTTCATGAGGTAGGCCTTTGGCCAATGTTCTGAATCCAATGTGGCCCTTTGCCAAAAATGAATTGCTCACCACTGGTCTAAAACAACTTTGGTCATGCTTTATAAAGCAAAAAGTCCAAAAGGAATCACAGTAACAAATAGTCCATCAACAATGTACTTCAGAACGTCATTCACGTTACTTTCTATGCGAAATCACTTCTTTGTGTTTTTGTTGTACACGGCACAGTTAACATAGCCTAAATGGAATCATGGAATCTGCATTGCCTGGATTATTTCAAGTCAAGTGAAACATTTATTTATAGAATAGTTTTGTACTTAACATTTAATTATAGTAGGCCTATAGTATAGGACTTAAAGTGATACTGTCCCATTTTTGGAAATAGGCTCATATTACACATACCTTTGAGTTAAATAATTGAGTTATACCTTTCTCATGTACTTTCAACCGTTCTGTATGGTTCTGTATGGCTGTGCAAATTTTACCTCCATGCTAGCAGTTAACATTGAGTCCTATGAGACCAGCTGGCGGCTAACTGGTCTCATAGGAGTCAATGTTAACTGCTAGCTTGGAGGTAAAATTTGCACTGCCGTACTCAGAGAACGGTTGAAAGTACAGGAGAAAGGTAAAACTTAGTTATTTAACTCAAGTGGATGTGTAATATGAGCTTATTTCCAAAAATTGGACAGTATCACTTTAATAAACAATAACCAAACAGTTGCTGTGCAAGTGAATCAATAATATTTTAGTTTTTATGTCAACACAGTAGATAAATGTGAGTATGGAATGGTTATACCAGTAAAGAGATATAGGCCTACTTGATACACAAGACAAACTGAAACAGAAATACACATTTAGAGCCTCAATATATAAAACAACAAAAGTCATCGTGGTGGAAACATCAGTAGGTCTTCAGTGTAGTTACAGACACTTGGATATGACCATGTGTAATGGAGGCCAACTAGCAGAGTGTGGCGCGGAACATTAGTAAACCTCTCTCCCAAAGGCTCATACAGTATTGTAGTGAGCTATTGGACTGGTCCTTTAGTAGCTCAGCAGTATCGTGCTGTTCCTCCCATACCCAAACTGGATTGGCTGGTAAGTGGCTGGTTCGAGCCCCAAATGGTGGACTGCAGGAACAACATCTACTTTTTGAAAATGCAGGGTTGAATAGAATTACTAGATTAGTGAAATAATAATATTTTTAATTTATCTTAATCTTAAATTATAGCCCCTCAGGACTGAAGGTTATGCCTGCCGGACCAGGGGCACTAAGTGGGCCTACTAAGACACCTACAAAATTAATGTAGGCAGGTAGCCTAAATGCAAAAAGAAAGATATGTATATATATATATATATATATATATATATATATATATATATATATAATTTATTTTCTTCCTTTTTTTCATTTAAATAAGAAATCGGGGGGCGTATCGAACCGTGGGTCATATATCGTGATACAAACCGAATCGTGGGTTGGGTGTATCGTTACAGCCTTACTCAACATCTCAACATCATGGAGCTAAGCCACCCACATTGGGTTTGCATGCCCACCCACAGGGACCCCGGTTCGAGTCTGGTCGGGGTCATTTCCCGATCCTCCCCTGTCTCTCTGCCCCATTCGCTCCCTGTCACCATCTTCAACTGTCCTGTCAAAGAAAGGCATAAAAGCCCCTAAAAAATATTTGAGAAAAAAAGAAAAGAAAAAAAGAAACATCATGGGTAGGTACTGCAGTTGTTTGGAGTGGTGTGGTGACAATGGAAGTGGAGCTGTTTCTTTCTGTTAGTAGTTACAGTCAGTATGTCACATTTGCTGGAGGACAGAAGCTGGAGAAAGTGTCCAGGGTCAGAAGAGTCTCTCCACAGATTTTTTAAAGGAAGACATGTGCTGGAGACTCTCTTGATTTTGTTAGTCTGCTGTCCAGTGCATGAGGTTTAACTCCAAGTTTGACTTTCACATGTGATGAGTGACAGTTTTATCAAGGTTTGCAAGTAAACCACATCCCCCTTCTGGAGGACACTCCTATTATGTAGCCTAAATATGCAGAATATGGTTCTACCAGTCAAGGCACTGAAAGTGATTATGAAACCAAAGCAATGTATTTCACTGTAGTGGTGGCATGGCAGTTCCCCACTGCACGTTTTTCATCAACTGACAAATGACATAAAAACAATTATTGGTCAAATATAGTAATACCCAGGGCTTTGAACCGGTTCAAGGAACGAAAACGAAAACCAGGAACTTTTTGTATTTTACAGGGAACAGAAACGAGACCGGAAACTTTATTATTTTTTATGTTCTGGAACGGGAACACATATTTAAAAATAATGGTAACCGGTTAATACCGGTTAATACCGTTCCTCAAACAAACAAAAAAAGTAATTATTTTCCTGCGCACCTTACCATGACTGCTGAGGTTCACGTCCTCTGAATGACTGGAGAGAGAGCTGTGGATTACAAAGTCTCCACTCCACATCTTAAATAAGAGAAACCACTGTCTTACAAAATGACAGTGTTTCCATTGCATCATTGTAAGACATTGCAGAGAAGCGCGTGTAAAGCGCACAGAGAATGTTCTGGGCATCCTTGGCCGCTTCAAATCACAAACTCACAATGTCCATCATAGCGCTCCCCGTGACCCAAGTCAGGGTGGAGCGTGCATTTTCATCATTGAGGTTTATTCTCCGCTTCTCCGCTTAGGTCATCCCTGAATGACAAAATTCTGGAGGATATTCATTTCATGCGCTTGAATAAACTGTTTGGCTCATTTGCACTTCCGTCTTTCTTGGTTAATTAACATCAGTTAGGCCTGTGGGGAGTTCGCTGACAGGAACGAAATTAACCGTTCCGGGAACAATATTTTTTTGTTCTAACCGGTTCGGGAACATCAATTTATTGGTGGAACTCATAACCAGAAACGTTATAATTCTGTTTCTGTTCGGAACGGAACGTTTGGAAAAAAATAACGGTTCAAAGCCCTGGTAATACCTAGTGTAAATTGCCGGTGTTGTTCAATTAGAGTAGCCCAGAAAAAAATAGGTATCGCACCAAAAGTCTTTCTTGAGGTGCTGGCTTCTTATGCATACAAATGTTTAAAGAAAATAAAGAGAATGCCGCACAGATCTGCTCCATGTTTTAATGTAGGCTACAGTTTTAATGTAGGCTACAAGTGACGTTTTGGCCGTCTGGCCTTCAAACGTAATATTTTATTATTTATGTCAACACAGAAGGGAAACGTGACTGTGGAATGGTTATAGGAGGGATATAGCCCTACTTGATACACAAGACAAACTAAAACAGAAATACACATTATTTACAGGGACAATATGTAAAACAAAAGTAACATGGTGGGAAACATCAGTAGGTCTATGTAACATTACAGACACTTGGCTATGACATTTGAAGAATATCGCAGCAGTTGTTTGGCGTGGTGGTGACAATGGAAATGAAGCTGTTTTTTCTTTTCTTTTAGTGCCGCTATTTTATGGCATATGTTGGAAAACAGAAGCTGGAGGTGTCTGTCCAGAGTCAGAGGAGTTTCTTGACCGTGTTACTCTGCTGTCCAGTGCATGAGGTAACTCGTCCCCTGCATGGATACTCCACTGACGCTCCGCTGCCTCCCTCTGCTGGCCAAGTAGTGAAGTACCTACAGTCTAGACACAGCTCACACAGCCATACACCCTTGGTCTCCAAACAAAGGACCGTGGGGCAAATCCGTGCCGGGCATGGCAAACATTTGGCCCGCCGTGAGCTCAGAACAAATGAGGACATAAATGTGTAAACAGAACAGCGAAAATCTGTTCTCTGTCCAGACATCTAACTTGTTTCTGGTGGTTTAGCCTGCAGCCTTACTTGCGCTACATAATTTGGCTCTTGTAGGAAAATAATAAGAGACTACTGCCATACACAATGCTATAACATCTATTTAACAGAATGTCTATGGCTGCTGTTCTACACTAGATGATGATGTACAGTATGTGTAGGAGAGATAAACATGATACACCTAACACTTCCGCCATTTCCAGTAATATCAATGGAGCACATGAAAGGTGGAAAAACTTATAAATGTCCATGTCCATGATGTTCAGCAGATAAACAGGTTGGTGCAGGTCTCATGTCAGCTGTGTTGAGCTTCCTCCTCCCTCTGTTGGAAGCAGCTTCTGGGGGAATATCTTCACATCTGTCCTTGTGTCTGTCTGACATCTGAAGACAAGAGCACATTAAACAGAGATCAGTAGCCTTAGTGGTTTTGGATGATCTTAAATGTCATATCCAGAATCATTCAGCTCTCTATTAGTATCTTAAATAAACAAACATATTTTTTTTTTTTGAATGACCAAACTTTTGGATGATGAGATGGTCAGTTCAGTTAATCACATTAGGCCTACTGTATTACCTGATCCATTCTGTGTTCCAGTGAGTGGAAGTTTGGTTTTACATCCTTCATGCTGTTGCTTCGTTTTAACTCCTGGTAAGTCATCTCCCAAATCAGCTCATTATGTCTTACCTTAAAACAATGAACAGTTAAGACAAAATTATTTATCAAACCAATAACCAAAATATTACGCATAGATCAGTGGATCAGCAGGATCAGTGTTTTACATTTGTAACTCATGTTTAGGCCTACTTACTAAGTCCTCCAACCATGGACAAGACCCAAGCAATAGAACACATACAGACATCGCCTAACACACTAGTAGTCTACAGTAATGTTGACAGCACAGTCGAACTAGCCTGAACTGGACATAACACAACACTCTTGATTTTTCTCACAAACACGTTTAGGCCTACATTATTCAAAATGCACTGAGTCATAAACATAGCCTATAACAAGGTTAACTTGTGCCCATTGTGCAATTGTACATTTCACATGTGGTTTTCCATTAGGCCTATATTCTAGTATTTTTCACATTATTTTCTATAGGAAATTCAACGATTTTATTCCAGTTTCTTCAGTAGGTCAATGGGCTACCACACCATTTGTGTTGTAGCCTACATTTTTGGCAACTCAGCACATTAGGTGATGCTATTGTAAAGCTATGATACTGTTGATTTAAATGATAGGCTGCAACTTCACGATACATTGAACACACATTTTAGACAATATTAGAAAAAAAAACCCATCAAAAACTACTTATCCACCTAGCTTTTTGGTTCACCCAGAAGAGATTATCAAAACTGATCAGAAAGTTGCAAGATAGAAGGTCTAAGCGAGCGCATACAAAGTGGGTTTCATCTCTCTAGTGTGTTAATTGTAGAAATCTGCTGCGACTGCCACACATTGCAACTGTCCCCTCTCCCCACACACTAACCACAACAAACGTCGCAACTCACGAAGCATCAATTTGTGTAGGCCTACAACTGCGAGTGAATCGCTTACCTTCGTCGTTTAGTAACTTCTCCGGTATATTTGCCCGTGTATCCGCGTAGCACAACTTGCTGTGACATTCAATGTTGTCTACTAGCCCGGACCCGAAGTGTCTTTCCAAATCATATAGGCCTACACGCTGATCACCCACGTGACGACGTTGGCTGGCAGGGAATTCTTCCCATGCCCTTACGCAACTTTGAACAATAACCCATTTAAGACAAAAACACAAACCTGTCCAGGCACTTTCAGGCATGCCAAGCCCGAATCTTGTCAATACAATCTCTTTCAATTACATGTCTTGCCGTAGGCGTATCATGAGTGTGACCCTGCAGCAGGTTTTCCTATTGTTAAGAGAGCAGTAGATATCCCAAATAGGCTTAGGTAAGTGTTTATGGTGTAGCGTAGGCTATGACCCGAAGCAATAGAGTTCACTCTAGTGGTGACATGGCAGTTGCCCACATGTTTTTTTTCATCTGATGACAGCTTCGAATCGACGTGAAAACGATTATTGATAGCCTAAAATGTTTGCAATAATGTAATTTGATGTTACAAGTTGCTGTTGAATTGCTTTTAGCCTACATTATTTTAGTATAGCCTACCCCGCAGTGCATGTTGGGACACCATCTTACTTTCGAAAATGCTGGGTAGGCCTAAATTGAATTAAAATAATATAGAAGAGTATCTAGTTTATAGCCCCCGAGACTGGAGGATATGCATGCAAGACGGGCCTGACGTAGGCTTGGCCAACTAAGACTTCTGTTAATTTGAATCTTTGCGTATGTGAAAATCTGAAAGGACAGGCCTACAGACCCTAGGGCTAGCCATCTAATTTCAAATAGGCCTAGGCCTACTGTATCAGTCCTTGCATTCACAGGTGTTCATGCTGATTCATGTGATAGGCCTATCCGATTAGGCCTATTCTTTATTTCAAGTTGCTTGCGACATCTAGCTCTTCGGCCAATATTCTAAATCCAATGTGGCCCTTTGCCCAAATTAATTGCCCATCACTGGTCTAAAACAACTGCCAAAAAAGCCAATAGGGATAACAGTAACAAATAGTCCATCAACAATGTATTTCAGAACGTAATTCACGTTACTTTCTATTTATACAAAATCACTTCTTTGTGTTTCTGTTGAGTAGGCCCACACAGCAGTTTTAACATAGCCTAAATGGAATCATGGCATCTGCAGTGCCTGGATTATTTCAAGTCAAGTCAAACATTTACGTATTTATAGAGTAGGCCTACTTATGTAGGCACATTAATGTCCATATCCATAATGTTCAGAATCATGTTGGTGCAGGTCTCATGTCAGCTGTGTTGAGTTTCCTCCTCCCTCTGTTGAATGGTAAGGCATTGTCAGAGAGGTCTTGACTCCGACTACAAACCGTGTGAAGATCATTAGCCAACCATGGCATAATATGCTGCTGTGGCCACTTACAACCAGTGGCAGTGGCCTAATGCGTTGGGTGTTGGTCTGTCAGAGGGTGGCAGGTTTGAATCCCACCCTTACCTCCCCCTACCCATCCATGGCTGAAAGGCACCTGAAACATCCCCATATGCTTGCGCCTACACACACGCACACACACACACACACACATCTCTCTCTCTCTCTCTCTGACAGACACACACACATACACATACCCTACTTGTGTGTGTATGTGCATAAGCCGCAAGCATACTAATAGCATTGTCTCTGCGGAAATGCAGAGTTTGGAAAAGACATTTTGCACTATCAGTGTCATGTGGGTGGCACGTTCAATCAATGCTGCTTTTGCTAAGCCGCGCGCAAGCTCATTTACTCAGTTTGAGCATATTGATAGAATTTTCTAATTAGAATGCATCAACCTGCAAAGTAAGAATGCTCGCTGTACACTATTGGTAATACTTCAGCACGATCAAGCGCAGAGGCAGCCATTCGACTTGAGTCACGGAGAGCCACTATAATGTGATTAGGCTAATGAAGCCCCAAAGCATGCATTTCACTGTAGTGGTGAAATGCAGTTGTCCACATTTTTAGTTTTTCTTCAATTGATGATAGATTTGAATCGACTTGAAAAGCGATAATTGGTAAAAATGACACTCCAGTCATTTCCAGGAATATCAATGGTATAAAAGGTGGAAAACCACATTAATGTCCATGGTGTTCAGCAGATCTACATGTTGGTGCAGGTCTCATGCCTGCTGTGTTGAGCTTCCTCCTCCCTCTGTTGGAAGCAGCTTCTGTAGTCCAGTCGTGATCCCCATAGGTCCCTATACTGAACCCAGAAATGTTGAGTGCCCTAAAGTTTTATTGCAGAAATGCCATCTATAGGTCAAATGAAGGCAATTTGCATAATTAGCAGAAATATATTGTTAAGGTAAGACTATATAGGTGAATAGGCCAAAAAAAACTTAAATCATAGATATCACCTTGAAACTTTCTCAGTTGATTACTGATGGTAAGAGAAGAAAAAAATGTATTGGATGTTTTTGGTGTTTTGATGTTAAGATATGCAAATGAGGGCATGAATCATCAATTATGCACTAATTTGCATACACATGAAATCAGCTTTGCATGGTAAAACCAGACTCAAAATTATTTTTCTGTGGATAAAATATGTATTTCAGGGTTGAGTTAGTGAAAACCTTTTCAAGACCCTGGTCAAGAGACAGTTTTGACATGTACCGTAGATGGATGAATTTCATGCTAAACAGCTGTAGCCTACATGTACATGTATGCCTACATACAGTGAACAAATTCAAAAGAGCTACGTATACAAACATCATACAATAGTATCAATTAATCGTTTATCAATTAATTGTGATGACATAAATCAATAATTTGCATCCCTCACCACACCATTTAAAAAGTGTTGGGGGAACCTTATCTTACTACACAACAAAAATAAACCATTCAGTTCATAAGGATGAATACCAAGAAGATAATGAGGCTGAAGAGAGTGTCAAAACAGAATATGGAGATGGTGAAGGCTATGTGGTCATCAAGACTATACTGTACTGTACTGTACTGTAGTGTGATGAACTGTAATATACTCTACTGTACTGCAATGTACTCTGCTGCACTGTACTGTACTATACTGTACTGTAGTGAACTGTACTGTGCTGTACTATACTGTACTCTACTGTAACTGCACTTTACTGTATTCTACTGAACTGTACTGTACTGCACTATAGCCTACTGTACTTTACTACACTGTACTCTATGATACTGTACTCTACTCTTCTATACTGAACTGTATTGTACTCTATTGTAACATACTGTACTCTACTGTACTGTGCTGCACTGTACTGTATGATACTGTGCTATTGTACAACTACATATGACTGAAACATGTAGAGCATTCTGAGGTCAAGTACAATATGATGCAAAAAGGTGTGGTGGGAATGAGTAATGTTACTGTTACCACTATAAATCTTGAAGGTTAACAAGGTCCTGTGGCATTTTGTTGAAGGGGGGGAGGGGGGCATGATTGGCCATCCTTCCTCCTGGACTATGTGTGTGCCTCCAGGATTGTACAGGAAGATGTTAATTCCTGCTTGGCATTGCTGCCTGTCGCACCTCCTCCGGTGCCCATGGGTCAGCTGCAGGGTCGTCAGTCAGAAACCACCGCTTCATCAACGTTTCGCTCCTTTAATCCTGAAACGTCTGGCGTGTGGCGGAGCAGCGACAGGGACGTCTCCCTGTCACCCCCTGCAGCTGATAGGTGTTGTTCCCTGCAACTGTTGTCTGGGGGTTAGGTGTTATTCCCCCAGGTTCTGTCCTTCCTCCGCAGCCAGAGCCAAAAGCTCCCTTTCTCCGCCTCCTCTGCCAGTTCCTTTGTTGCCTTCCTTAGCCTTCCTCCGTTGACTCCCACGTCCTTCAGGAGGCGTATGGTTGACAACCCCATGAAGCCTCGGCATCCGACCTCCACTGGGTAGATGGTAGTCTTCCAGCCCGCCTCCCGGCACTCAGCAGCCAGCTCGGAGTACTTGGCCTTCTTTTGCTCAAAGGCAGCCTCAATCCCTTCCTCCATTGGCACAGTGAGCTCTATGAGGGATACCGCTCTAACATTTACAGACCACGCCACTATGTCTGGTCGGAGAGATGTGGTGGTAATCTCTGTGGGAAACTGAAGCTTCTTGCCCAGGTCAACCTTCATGCTCCACTCCTGGCCAGGTGTGAAGGGCCTTGTGGTTTCTCTTTGCCTGATGCTTCTGATCCCTCCTTCCTTGACAAAGGTGGTGGGTTGCGCTGCCGGCGATGGTGTTCTGCTTCCCTGTCTGCACTCCTCCAGCACTTCGGCTAGCTTTCTCAAGACCTGGTCATGGCGCCATCTATAGCGGCCCTGAGAGAGGGCGACTTTGCAGCCTGACAAGATGTGCTGGAGGGTTACGTTTGGGGCATTGCAGAGTGCACAACATTCCTCATTTCCAAACCACTGGTGGAGGTTCCGGGGACAGGGAAGCGTGTCGTAGGTTGAGCGAATAAGGAAGCTGAGTCTTGCCTGTGGGATCTTCCACACGTCCTATGGGTAAGGGTGGCAAAGACCTACGGTACATGTTGTCCATCAGCTGTCAGTTTTGAAGTAGCAATTGATACTCAATGATCACTGAGGTAACGGTAATACAACACAAGTAGGCTACTAGGTGAGGACTTGTTTGCAAATCCTGAAATATACAAATTTTACCCACAGAAAAATAATTTTGAGTCTGGTTTTACCATGCAAAGCTGATTTCATGTGTATGCAAATTAGTGCATAATTAATGATGCATGCCCTCATTTGCATATCTAAACATCAAAATACAAAAAACATCCAATACATTTCTTTCTTCTCTTATCGTCAGTAATCAACTGAGAAAGTTTCAAGGTGATATCTACGATTTTTTTTTTTTTAGTCCTTACCTTAACAATATATTTATGCTAATTATGCAAATTGCCCAAAGTGCAACTTTGGGCAACCAAGCTAAATCCCCTTCATTTGACCTATAGATGACATTTCTGCAATAAAACTTTAGGGTACTCAACATTTCTGGGTTCATGAAATCACGACTAGACTACTGGGGGAATATCTTCACATCTGTCCTTGTGTCTGTCTGACATCTGAGCGCTCAGTGTGTGTGTGCAACATCCAAGTGCAGAGGTCTCAAAAGTTAACAAGTATCCCTGTATGTGGGACATTCAACAGTTGAGTTGAGTTGTGATTCATTTTTACTTTTACTTTCACTTTTGCATGCTGCACCAACATGCAATAGGGATCACAGCAACAAAGGGCCATCAACATTGTCTTTAACATATTTATTTACTTTCATTTACATTCATACACGGTGTTGTAGACAAATGATTTGTCCTAAGATGGATTTTACAGCCTATAAACACAATAAGTCTGGATCACTGTTTTAGAATAATTCAACACACAAGGAATTTGCAGGTGAAATAATGACACTGTAGGCATATATACAATGTAGAAGATATATAGAGAAAAACTATCAAGACAGCAACAACATTTCTAAATAAGTGTACTGGCACGACATATAAAGCAATAAAAGTGCAATGTGGAGTCTGAGTGACAAAATCAACAGTATTACAGCCACTTATATGACATTTGCAGAACATCACGGCAGTTATTTGGACTGTTGACCTTGGTAAGGAAGCAGTTTCTTTCTGTAAGTGGTGTGGAGGGTTCTGTGATCTGCTGGATGATGGAAGCTGGAGGAGTTATCTACAGTCATTGGCAGGATGTGTCAGGGACAGAGGAGTCCCTCTTGATTTGTCACAGTTTACCATCCAGTGCATTAGGTAGCCTTCTACGTCCTCTTCTCCATGGAAGCTCCACTGCCTCCCTTTTGGTGACCATATGTGCTGGAGGACAGAGGCTGCAGGAAGTGTCCAGGGTCAGTTTGCTCTCCAGTGTATGAGGTCAACACATCACCTGCATGGACACTCTGCCACTGACGCATCACTGCCTCCCTCTGCTGGCCAAGTAGTGAAGTACAGTCTACACATAGCTCACATTGACTGCTGCCATACATACACAATGTCATACTAACTATTTACTGGAATGTATGACTGCTGTTCATGAACCAGATGATCATGAACCTTATAGGAGAAGTAAACATGATAAACCCATCACTCCTACCATTTCCAGTAGTATCAACGGGGGGTATAAAAGGTGCATAACCACATTAATGTCCATGTCCATGTTGTTCAGCAGATAAACAGGTTGGTGCAGGTCTCATGTCTGCTGTGTTGAGCTTCCTCCTCCCTCTGTTGGAAGCAGCTTCTGAGGGAATATCTTCACATCTGTCCTTGTGTCTGTCTGACATCTGCAGACAAGTGCACATTAAACAGAGATCAGAGTGTACTAAAGCCTACATGTACTTTTTAATGTAGGCCTACAGAATGAGTTACCATGTCTGTTTCATAAAACCTACCGGCCTACATATTAAATATTAAATGTGGTTTTGGAACAGGGCTGGACTGGACACCTGGCATAGTGGACATTTCCCGTTGGGCCCCGCACCCTTTTGGGCACCTATTTTCAGAAATGTTTTTTTTTTAAATGATCATTTTTAACATCTCTGAAAATCACGAGGATGCAGTGCCCACCGGAGAGTTAGTTCTGCGCCGCTAATTATGAGGAGCCCCTTGAAGCCAAAAGTGCCTGGGCCCTATTTCTCCCCCAGTCCAGCCTTGTTTTGGATGATCTTAAATGTCATATCCAGAATCATTCAGCTCTCTATTAGGCCTAATTTCGTACATTAACAAATCTTTTGGATGATGAGATGGCCAGTTCAGTTAATCATTAGACCTACCTGATCCATTCTGTCTTCTGGTGAGTGGAAATCTGGTTTTACATCCATCATGCTGTTGCTTCGTTTTAACTCCTGGTAAGTCATCTCCCAAACGAGCCCATTAGTGTCTTACCTTAAAACAATTGAAAGTAAAGACAAAATTATTGATCAAACCATTTCACCAAATTATTGCGCATAGATCAGTGGATCAGTGTGTTATATTTGTAAATGTGTAATACATGAAGCACTGACACACAGCATGTGAAGTTAACTCATTGTGTTCAGTGTTGTGTAAAGTACTGAAATCTCATACTCAAGTAAAAGTATGGGTACCCCTCCAAAATATGACAACTAAAAGTATAAGTCACTGGCTGAAATGTTACTGTAAAAAATCTTAAAGTATCTTAAAATTCTTGTACTTAAGTATGCCAAGTACTGTTAAAAAAATTGTAATCAAGTAATGTAATGAAAAGTACAAGTAAACAAGGCAAATGCAGTTTCAAAGACATTTAATGTATCTTGGTAAACTTTCAAAAATTAAAAACACTTAAAAATGTAGACACAAAATTTCAGTCTAAATTTAGACCAGGTTTAGACAGTAAATAAAGTTGACTGCCCTCGTGTGACAACTAGCCTGAACTGGACATAACACAACGCTCTTGATTTTTCTTTTTGATTTTTCCTCAACACTTTTACATTATTCAAAATACACCGTGTCGTAAAAGTATAACAAGGTTAACTTGCCCATTGTGCAATTATAAATTTCAGATTGTGGCATTCTATTATATTCTAGTAGGCTTCACTTTCTTTTGTATAGAAAATTCAACCATTTTATTCCAGTTTCTTCAGGTCAATGGGCTACCACTACATGTTTGGCAAATCAGCACAGGTATAAGACATAGCTATTGTTATTTAAAGCTAAGATAGGCCTACTGGTGATTTAAATGATACAACTTCACAATAAGCTATCTATTCAACCCCCCCCCTCCTTTCGTCCATGGGTGAAGTGGCCTTGAGCAAAGCACGTATTACTGCCGAGACTATAAAGAAAACTCCCTGATAAGTAACTGTAAGTCTCTTTGGTAAAAAAAAGTATCATCTAATTGTAACATAATGCAATGGAGCATAGAGACTTCAGACTTACATGTTGCAGGAGGTGAATCCTTTTTTCTTTTTTAATCCGTTCCGTTTTCTTCTCCTTGTCGTCCTGGTGTCCCAGTCTCTGTGTCGTAGAACTAAGCTGTATCATAAAGTTGAATGGATGATATATTACTTTCACTGTTGACGGAAGAGTCAGGAACTTCAGTGGTTTTGATTGGCTATATGAAAAAAGAGGCAGTGGATTACCTTGAGAGTGGCAAGAATGTAGCTTTCTCAGGACATCTCCCTCTCCCGTCTTCCCTGTTCCCGTCTTCCCTCTTCCTTTTCAGGATCTAATAATATTCCAGGTAAAGGAAAAGATTTAGTTCCAAAGGGCAACACTTTCAAGATGGCTGACTGTCAAGATGGCCGACTTGTTGTTTGTATGATAGGCCGAACTTTGAAAAGGTGGACAGATTTAGACCACATCTTGAGTGTTAGAGCAGCATAATAGGAACATGGATACATTGTGGAGGCATCGAATGGTCAACATGGCAGTACCAGTACTAACTAACCTGATATTTTAAGGGTTTCAGGGATATAGCACTAGGCCTACCTCTGGCAGTAGTCGTATGCATAGGCCAGTTCTGTTCCTGTGCAGGATCCTCAATGGCAGATACATCTTTGCCTGTCCGTTCACCTTCCTATTCTACTGCCTGGCCGTGGCCCTGGTTCCCCTTATCTCTTGACATTTTTATGTTTGAGTTTTTGGAAATAAATCCGGAGAAAAATCATTTTTACCTCACTCAGCCCCATGTTTCCTGACGTTTAGAAGTTGGTTGAAAAGTATGGGTACCCCTCCAAAATATGACTTTGGTAAAAGTAAAACCCACTGACTGAAATTTTAATTGAGTAAAAGTCTTAAAGTATCTGAAACTTCTTGTATTTAACAAGTAGGCCTAGGCTACTGTAAAAATAATGTAATCAAGTAATGTAATGAAAAGTACATGTAAAACGTAAACAAGGCAAACGCAGGTTGAAAGACATTTTTTTGTGTTTAGGTAAACTTTAAAAAAATCAAAACACTTAAAAATCATTAAACTCAAAGACTTTTACATTAACATAGTTGATGAATGCATTTTTATGTAGCAACCGTAACAAAGAAGAAGACACAGAACACACCAAACCTTTTTTTAATGTAGTCTGGACAATTAAGACAAAAGCAATACATTTTGATTCCCTTTGTTAGGAGGGCTACACTGTAAAAAAAAATCCGTCAATTTCACGGTGAAAATCTGGCAGCTGAGTTGCCAGTTTTTCCCTGTAAATTTTACAGTGAAAGTCTGGCAGCTAAGTCGCCAGAATTTCACCGTAAATTTTACGACGAAAGAACATCCGTTATTTTTAACGGTGAAAATCTGGCAGATCAGTTGCCAGAATTTCTCCGTATATTTTACGGTGAAAGGACATCCGTTATTTTAACGGTGAAAATCTGGCAGCTGAGTTGCCAGAATTTCTCCGCAAACTTTACGGTGAAAGGACATCCGTTATTTTAACGGTGAAAATCTGGCAGCTGAGTTGCCAGAATTTCTCCGTATATTTTACGGTGAAAGGACATCCGTTATTTTAACGGTGAAAATCTGGCAGCTGAGTTGCCAGAATTTCTCCGTATATTTTACGGTGAAAGGACATCCGTTATTTTAGCGGTGAAAATCTGGCAGCTGAGTTGCCAGAATTTCTCCGCAAACTTTACGGTGAAAGGAAGTCCGTTATTTCAACGGTGAAAATCTGGCAGCTGAGTTGCCAGAATTTCTCCGTAAATTTTACGGTGAAAGGAAATCCGTTATTTTAACGGTGAAAATCTGGCAGCTGAGTTGCCAGAATTTATCTGTAAATTGTACAGTGAAAGGAAGTCCGTTATTTTAACGGTGAAAATCTGGCAGCTGAGTTGCCAGATTTTTTCCGTATATTTAACGCTGAAAAGATGATACCCAAGCTTTTTTACTTTTAAAATACAGTACAAATATGCCGCTTGGCTAAAGAAGTTGACCATAATAAATACAGTGAAAGAACCTTATTTTAACTGTGAAAAATTGGCAACTGAGTTACCAGAGTTTAAATGAATTTTGATGTCACTGTTAGGCTTTGTTTCAAACACATTTAACACATTGCTTTTAACATTCAACTTAAAAATAAACCCAATAAATATTTAAATATTCACAAAAACAAATAACTAAATCACAATAAACCACACAAATAGCGTTTCCCATATAATTGTTTATTCCTGTAGTTCTAGTTAACAACTCTGTGCTCCCATCAGTTAACATGTTGGTTGTTGCCTGATGTTCGTTAACCATTTTGGAGTATTTTGTACTAAATGTTCTTGTTCTCGTTAAATAATATGATTGAAATTACTTAACACATGGAACATCGGGCAAAAATCCAAAGATTTCAACAGGCCTTCTGAAAAGAAAATTCCCTTAAGTCCGCAAGCCATCAAAAGGGGTCAAAAGTGGTGCCTTTCTTTGGCATGCAAAATCAAAAAGGGGGCTGTACTGGTCATCAATAATCCAACCTGCCTTGAAGTATAGGTATACGAAGAAGGAATGCTGCCTCAACCTCTGCTGGTTCCATAGCGTGAATCAGGAGCATCAGTGCAAGCGCAGAGCTGTGAGAAAGAGGACAACATTAAGCCATTATATCAAATGAGTACCAATAGAAAACATTTTTTTACATGAAATTGCCACCACTTCAGCCGGTGCATAGTCTATCAGTTGAAAAACACTGCTGTGGTGGAACCTGAAGATGAGAACTACAGTACACTGCTCAAAACAAATTACAGTAAACTACAGTACACTGCTCAAAACAAATTAAGTTAACATGAATACACCACAATATACACTAGACTATAGGCAAACACTTTTGACACACCTCATTCAATGAACTCCCATTATTTACATTGGCACACACAAGAATGTTAATTCTAGAAGTTGCGCAACAGGAATGTTCGCTATTTATCCACCTGACATCAGCATGGCACAACTGATGGCCCCAAACATTTAGTGTACTTTCAAGTAAAAAAAATATCTCGTCTTAATTGAACACAAAAACCATCCAATAACTCGCTAATTACTATGCTATGCTAATTAAGATTATAAACGTTTAAACCTTTTGCATTTAAAAATGCAAGCAAGACTTTCTTGATCTGATAAATGATAAGTCACTTGGTCTTACATGGCTGGTTATTTAGGTGCTATGAAAACAGTGGTATAAAAAGTAAAAATGGAAGTGAAAAAAGCTGCCACAGATTCCCTTCAACACAGGTGGCGTATCCAAGTAACTGGCTTTAGACGAAGTGACTCCATATCTAGTGAGGTATTAAGTTATTGAATGACTTTTGAATGCCTTCAGAGACTGGATGTTTTTACTTGAAAATATAAAAAATAGCTTGTGGGGCTGTCAGTTGTGCTGCGTTGACATCCGCTGGATAAACTGCTAGAATTTAAAAAAAAAATTGTCAAGCATTCTATTTATGCTTGTGCACACTTTTGATGGCCACCGAAAATCTACAATGTACTGTAAATAGCCATGCAAATACAGAGACTATTGAGTGAGAAGTTTTGGCCTATACTTCAATTCCCAGTCAATCATACCTGTGTAATTAGCCTGTCAAGCTATAAAACAACTCTGACTGTAAGTACAGTAAGCAACAAGTAGAAATGACAGTTAATAACTAAAACATGCCCTAAAATTGTGTTATTCTGAAGGCAAGTTCTTCATATCAGTTCTGTGTTTTCATTCTTTCTGGCTGATGATTTGGTCACATTTGCATTTTGCAAGTGTCTCACACCCCATCATGGATCTATGCCTCATAGAACTTTTGCGCATCACCTCTCGTGGGCCACATTTAATAATGTGACCACTTTTTGTGGCTGACATGTCTTTAGACTGATAAATCATGAAGAAAATAATGAATTTTATATCATAAGAAATATGTAAATTCTGTGCAGTTCCACATTTACAACCAAATTCCGTTTTAATGTCTATATTCCGTGATTCCATCCGTGTTTTCAGTATGGCGGAAATCATAGGGCCCTGCTGCTTCCTGACTGGGCAGGCTGATTTCACAGAATCATAATGGACTTTTTTGCATACATTGTTTCAGTGTCAGTGTTCAGTGTATGCATGTGTGTGTGCCTCCTATACCTGCTGTACACTGCTCTTCTGCAGCATCTTGATCATCTCAAACTGTGCTGAGCTCCTGTACTTCTGTAGCTGCTCCATCATGCCTCGTCACCTGCGCCCAGGTCGTACAGTTCATTGTCGAGGATGAAGGCTGTGGCCATGCATAGCCTTACAAACACACAGATAGAAAAGGTGGTCACACAAATATGATAACCCTCGCACACATGCTGGCACTCATGTACACACAGTTGTTCAGCGGCAGGGAAAGAAACAGGTGAAGGTGTCCACACACAAATGGCGTCAATTTTACACACACATTGTTTGAACAGTGTAATATTAACCAGCACACTTACACAAAGCTACCCTGTCTCACCTTGGGAAGGAACTGATGGGTCAGCTGACAAGCCTGCCGGGGTGAGTTGGACGTTGTGGCTCGGCCTGATACGAAAGGGAATAGGCAAGTTAACACAGTGAGGTTACAGTTTGCCTGTGGTGCATTATGGTGAGAGTGCTCCCAACAGCAAAGTGACAAAAGGTAACAAAGGGTTGTATAGATTTAGATTCTTTTTTCTTACGGGTCATTCCAGCTGGAATCAGCAAATGGTCCCCACTCGACCCTCTCGGATTTGCTTGAAAAAAATATATGTGATGGCTTCAACATCCAATAGAACATATCCACCATTGCAGATTTCAGCTGTGCATACTTTTTCCACAAAAAATCTGTAAATAAGGACACCCCCTCCCCCTGATTTGGCGTCACTGCCTGAGTGACCATATTCAGACTTAATTATCTCCAAAACTATTTGTGGTAAGTCCATTATTTTTTCAGGGCTAAGAGTCATAGACCTGATGAGCATACATTATAATTTACAGTACTGTATGTCAAATTACACCTTAATACTGGCCCTCTACTTTTCTTTGAAATTAAAATTGCAAGGGTTTTCAGATGTCCATAAAAACCTCAAATTTCAACATTCAAGGTTCATCCTTGGTACATGGTCAGATATGTGCCATGACTTTCACATCACATCATATTTGATATAAGGGTCCAATGGTTGTTGAGATGCAGAGGTCCAAAAATGGGCAAAAACTAATTTATACCATTATTTGGAGCAATATTCCCAATCTATGACACCAGTTGTGAACTTGCTGTTTGGTGTCTCTTAAAGATAATATTATTATTCATAACATATCTAAAATTTGGGATGGTGTTTTGCCCCATTATTTTTATAATGAATTTTAAAAGCTCATTCCTGTGTGACATGCAGGTGTACCTTAGGAGCCCTGTTACCTTAGAAAAAATTGGGTTTACTACACCTAAAATGAATAGCCAAGTCAGTGTACACTATAACCTAAAATCTCTGATACCAAATAGGTAATTTTATACTTGTTCAGCTCAGTATTTCAGTATATCTGACTTAACCCTCAATTCCATCCTAAGAAGGTGGCCAATCCCCTTGATTTTTGTGTTCCATTTTCACACAAAGATGGCGGCTCATGGAGCCAATGGCATAGTTCCAAAATAGTTCCAGGAAGTCAGCATCAAGGGAAGGAAACAAAACACCATTGTTTGGAGCAATATTTCCAATATATGACAGCGGTTGTGAACTTGCTGTTTGTTGTTTCTCGAAGAGGATATTCTTATTAACAACATATCTAAAAATTGGAATGGTGTTTTGCCCCTTTATTTGTATAATGCCTTTTCAAATCTCAATGCAGTGTGGCATACATCCCTCAAATCCATCCAAAGTGGCGTCATGAAAAAAAACCCCACCATTTTTTAGAGCAATACCTCCAAAGTATGACACCAGCTGTGAACTTGTTTTTGTTGTGTCTGTAAGAGGATATTTTTATTAACAACATAGCAAAAAAATAGAATGGTGTTTTGCCTCATTCCTTTTAATGATCGTAAAGCGCATTGCGGTGTGACATAAGCCTGTGATCAAATAGTGCAGAGGGAAGCGGAAGTGGTGAATTGTTCTGGGCCAAGGACATGGGGGAATCAAGATTGGGTACTCATTACATTGCATGTATTGGGAAGGGGTCTCTTTAGACCAGTGTTTCTCAAAGTGGGGCGTAAGCCCCCCTGGGGGGGCGCGGAGGCATCTCAGGGGGGGCGTGTGACATCTGATTTTGGGTTTTTTTCCCCCAAGGAAATGATTTCCTGTCTCGCCAATAAGTCAATAAGTTTAAAGCCCTCACCAACATTATATTATTAATTGTCATGAATTTGAATAGCATAGGAAATGAACACACATCTGCATTCGACTGCAGTCCCTCTTTGTTTAATCTCACCAGTCACGTTTCCTTTGATTCTGCGCAGTGATCGCAAAATCAGTCTGCGCGAGTACTGCTGTTGCTTGGGGGGGCTCGGAAGCATTCAGACCCTCTGAAGGGGGGAATGGTGGAAAAAGTTTGAGAACCACTGCTTTAGACGACTTTATCCCGGGCCCAGGCAAAGCTGTTTGTTCAGCTCAGTATTTCTGTATTTCAGTATTTTTTTTCAGGGATTCTGGCCTCATCTTTTTAAGTGTACTATCGGCCAGATGATCAAGTGACTACGCAACATGTTCTCACTGGGGCTACGTTAGCAATAAATTCAAGATGGTTGAGAGAAGTACCATTTTGAGAGAAGTCATAAAAAAACAACCTCTGGAAATAAAACAAGGTGTTGATATGATTTCCTTGATGCAACCTTGACTTCCTTGATGGTGATTTAAAATTTGAAAAAAAAGTAATGTATTAAACAAGTCAGGAACTTTCAATGCTCTGGCCTGTGACAAATGATTTTATACACACTTAACCCTCTACTGCATAGGGTTGCCATATGGCAACCGTCAACTTTTTCCAGTTTTTCTAGTAGATGGTACACTATAACCTATTTATTTAGACTTATTTGTGATAAGACAGCCTTTTACTTTGAAACCAAAAAAACTTTTCAGGTCACATGATTAAGAAATAAACACAGGAAGCCCTTTTTCATCACCTACTTTGGTGTGTGGAGGTCATCGCTCAAGGCCTCCATAAACCAAGGTATTACCAACATTTCAGCCAAAAATATTGTTATAAAAAAAATAAAAACACTATCTGTAATATGTAAACTGTTATTTTTCATCATTAAAACAACTTTAGATGCAAAGGTTTTTTTGTAAAATGGTAAAATGTTATGGTTGCCATATGGCAACTTCATGCAGTTATGGAACAACATTTTGGCCATTCACCCCAATCAACCCCATTGGAATGACTTAGAATTAGAGTAGTATGAGGCTATTTTTTACAGATATTTCTTATAATTCTTGTGCCAAATGAATAATTTGTACTTATATTTGTAATTTTAGACATGTTTAATGTAAAAATGCATTGTACATGTTTGCAAATAGGTGTAAACAACCTTTTCGGAAGCTTTTTTGTAAATGTGTGTACATGTCTATGGGCCGAATTGTTGACCATATTTTGCTATCTTACCAAAAATAATTTCACTAAATACTAAAAATATATATTTTAATTTATGTAATTTAATGAGTTTTAACATTTGGAAAGTAATATATTGGAGTTTTATCAAGGAAAAATTCTCTTTTTGAGGAAAAACCTGATTTTACACAAGATTCCACGACTGCATGAAGTTGCCATATGGCAACCATAAGCTAAAATCTTAATAAAAAATAAAAAATACAATTTTTTTTGGGAAATCTATTATTTAACTCATTTTAACACTAAAAAAGCACTGAAACATTTTTTACATTGTAAATATAATAATTCATGCAGTAGAGGGTTAACTTTCAATCACTAGCTGCATCTTCTTATGAGTTGACTTTATAAGGTAGCTTGCCATTGTCATTGATGGTGCATTAGGTATCTGCATTCATATTGTTGTGTGCAACCATCCGTCATTGGCAATTAAATGAGGAACACCTGAATGAAACTTTGAATGAAATTTTATTGTCATTGTACAGGTACAACAAAATTGGTACCTTGAAGGACAATGACAACATAGGTGTTGATTTCAGTAAGGATACCACCACCATGCTCAGGGCACTTCGGTCAGGGGAGGATGATGGGGGGGCGGGAAGTTCTACAATCAGGATACCTCTTTACAAACTGTCTCCTCCTATGTGTCATCTCTAATCAACTTTTACTTTCCTATGCGACCATAAAACAGTCCCACCCCCGCCAACAGTCACCACGACAGAGGTACCCTGACTGTAGAACTGTGCCCCGCCCCCAATCCACCACCATATCTGAACGTTTTTGTATGCTGCAAAGCTTCCTTTCGGCTTCTGTCATCTCACCTGGATCAATGTGATGATGAACTTTACAAGTAATCAACATTGTCTACAAGTATCCAAACCATGATTGTTGTAATCACTGCTGTTAAACTGCAATCCACTTGTCAGCATTGCAATGGTATAATATCATAATGATGCAAGCAGCTGAATTAGATTGCAACAATGTGACAAGAACCACATGGTTGTCTGGTGCCAATATGATCTTCTGTGCCTTCAATATTCACCTGATATCGAATACTGCTTGCAAGCAAACTCTTCTAACTAAAACTCCAGGACCATGCTGTATAATAGTCTGAGGGAATAGCCAGTATGAATTAAGTTATTTTGCAATACAGCTGATAACTTAACGAGTAAGACACAAACTTCATAGCAAATATAAAGTTACAGGTGCTGATTGAAAGACTAGTTAGGATGGGAGTCCTTGTTGCAAACAAGAGTGCTACAATTCTTTAATCCTCTCCTATTTCATCACTTTATTCCAAGACTACTACTACCGCTACCACTACCACCACTACTACTACTACTACTACTACTACTACTAAAATGATGATGATGATGATTATTATGATTTTACAATTAAAATAATTAATGTCTATCAAAGCCATGTGCAATGTGCTATTCTTGCTGTGTGGCATTAATCAATTCATTTACAAGTGTTATGGTTTCCCTAGAATTTGCTTTGTCATTCACAGGGTAGCCATCTTGTTTTCACTATTAAGGTGACATCAGAGCCATGGATTTGAGAGTTGCGACAAGTCGGTTGGTGACATGGTCCTCATAGCTTCAAGTAATTGTAGCCAATTGAGATTTTGAAGTCCGTTATAAAAAGAATGAGGCAAAACACCATCCCAATTTTTTGATATGTTGTTAAAAAAAACATCCTCTTTCAGAAACACCAAACAGAAAGTTCCTAACTAGTGTCATAGATTGGAAATATTGCTCCAAACATTGGTGCAAATTAATTTTTTCCCATCTTTGGACCTCTGTAACTCAAAAACCATTGAAGCCTTTTGTTAGATATACTATGATGTGAAAGTCATGGTACATATCAGACCATTTACCAAGGATGAATCTTACATGTAGAACTTTGAGGTTTTTACAGACATTTGGAAACCCTAGAACATATGATATCTACAAAAAGTAGAGGCACATTATTACGGTGTGATTTGACTTACAGTGCTGCAAATTGTAATATATGATATTCAGGTCTGGGACTCTTAGCCCTGAAAATATAATGAATCTGACACAAATAGTTCTGGAGATAATTGAGTCTGAACATGGTCACTCATGCAATGTCGCTAAAACAAGCGTAGGGGGTGTACTTATTTACAGATTTTTTGTGCCAAAAGTATCCAGAGCTGAGTTCTGATATTGTGGATATGATCTATTGGATGTTTAAGCCATCACATACATTTTTTTCAGGCAAATCCAAGGGGGTCGAGTGGGAGATTTTTCAGAAATTTGCTGATTCCAGCTGGAATGACCCTTACCCCATTAACATAAAACAGGTCATTGTGCACATCCATACCATTAAGATCACGCCCTTGTAATGATAGATCAGTGGTTCGAGAACTATTCGTGGAACAGACAACCCCACAAACCAACCAACAAGAGGAGAGACAAAGATTCCTTGTAGTAATAGATAGATCAAATGAGAGTGAACACAAACTGCAAAGAATGTTTATATAATACCTTTGATAGCAGCTTCTTAGCTCGAGTCTTCCGTTGACCATCGCTGGCAGAGGGTACTCAATCCCACTTAGTGGTCGTAACCTATGCTGGCCTAACCTTTGGTAGTCCACACATGAACATGTACAGGTTAACATCACGAAGACTAGACTGGAATTACAATAATACTGACAATGCTCATACCATGCATTTTATTTGAAACCATTCATTCACAAAATTCTGCTCATATGCTAGCCAACTCTGGATTTATCTAGCAACCTCTAGTTGACTTGCATTGTCTTAATGAAATTAAAAAAATGAATGCCTTACCAACATGGTGGGCCTGGAGGCCTGCTTGGCGCTCTTATCCTGTTACAACAAGGTAGGATATTGGTGAGACATGAGGTCTTATACAAAGACAGACAGGAGGAAGATGGAGGCAAAATGCAATAGGTAAACAGGCATTTTGATACAATTTACAAAATAGTGATTCCTCAAAAATCTTGCCTAATCTGTGAAAAAGTTGAAGTAATGTTGAAGTCAAAACTTGCACATCAAAAGATAAGGAATAGGTAAGCACATATTTTCCATGCTCACCATTATCTTCAGCAAGATTCACCTCATCAAACTAATCATTGTTGATTTTTGTACCAGAATGATCACACAGTTTCTGTCCCACCAGAAGGTGATTAGAAAATTACAATACAATCAGAATAATAGGCCTAACCAGTGAACATTTGACTATCAACACAATTCATACCTTGATTTAGGAAAACCTGCAGCGTGGGATCAGTGATTTTAATGTATGTTGCCGCTTCCCCAACACCCTAACAGCAAAAATAAGAGTGAGACAGAACAAGAAATTATAACATTGCAGGCAGTCACTGGAAAACAGCACACCATGTATTTGGTCCTGCTAAATACTTTTGGCCCATTTGTGTATGATAGCAAACAATAAAAACCCAAGGCTTGAATCCAGGTTGAAAGCTTTTCTTAACTCTTAGGCCTATTGTTGGTAGATATTGATATTACTAGCCAACCACACACTATAATGGGTCAAAGTGGTTGGTACGTTGATTTGTTCAACCAACCAAAAACTGAAATTTCACCAGCATGTGGCCAGTTGGCTGGTGTTAATTTAGAGCCCCGTTTGTAAGACTGCAAAATGTGCACAAAATACAGGCTACATGATACCGATATTATGCATAGATAAGACATAAATTGTGTGTGTTGGTGAGGACCACTAAAGGACATTGTGCTGGTTCGGATCTGATGGGATGTTGTGTTGTATGGGGGGGGGAGGGGGGGGGGGGCGTTAGAACACCATGAAGCAATTGTCTCCTTTTAGTTTCTTTATTAAACTTCACACTTCAGTTACATGTGCAAGAGCTTCAGTTGTGTGCAAATATACACTGACTGAAATAATAACTCTTCTAAGCATTACTACTTAGCACTGCTTCGAATATTTAAACATACCTGAATTAGCATGATTTGCAGTTTTCCTATACAGTATAAACCTACAATGCTAATTTCCCGCTTAGCATGCTAATCGCGATTAGCACGCTAATCGCGATTAGCAACCTAATCTAACAATAGTTGCACATCAACACCACAACATACAAACTCTGAAAATGATCTACTAACTAGGCCTATCTTGACACTTAACAACACTTACTTGTATTGGTTGAAATGCATGCACACAACTCCTCACATGTTATTATCTTGAGGCTGTGATTCAGACAACCTGAAGTTGTAAGGGACTGTTCGTTATTTATTTTTGGGGTCGCCGGAAGATGTCCACCTTTGATCGTCAAATTTTGCATGACCCTCCCCTAACGAGCTTCAAAACTTTGATGACCCTCCCCGCGACGCCGTCAAAAAAAATGCATGACCCTCCCCTATGGAGAAGTAGTAAATAGCCCTATTCTACCTTATTTTTTTATTTTTTTGACAAACGTTGATTGACCAACGCTACTGCTAGCTTACTGGATGTTAGGCGCCCTCTTGAAAACTATAGTAGTCTACTACTTCACGAACACGGGGGCATTTCATACATTTATAATTTGATTTAGCTTATGATAACTTTGATAGCTCTTCGACACAACAGAACACAACGGGGTATGAATCTGTGATCAATTTTAGCTAAGTGGAGAAGCGTTTCTGAGGCTATGTTACATCAAAGCATACAAACAAGGTAGGAATGCTTTTTTCTAATAAATGGGCCAAACATTTTTGGATGGCCCTCCCCTAGCGAGCTAGAAATAAAAAGACCCTCCCTGCAGCAATGAAAAAAAATGACGTGACCCTCCATTTTCTTCCAGTGACCTTGAAAATAAATAATGAAGTCCCTAATTTAACCGAAGCAGCAGAGCTGATCATGTGCTCTGTGCTCCATCTAAAACTGAAATAAACTGCACGTGAAGGGGGCGGGGCTAGGTATCAATGCCAGTCTATCTTACTGTGTGCAACACACTGGTTAACTTAAAATCTATTTTTCCTTTAGGCTACTCTTTCGCGATATTCTAAGTAATTGAAATTAATATCCATAGTATGGCTAATTTAAACACAGATAAGTAAAATAGGAATGTCTAGGCCTAGCTACTGCACATGGAGCTTACCAAAGGGCTAAATGACTTGAGAATTCAGCTAAATAGCATTGCTAATGATCAGTAGCAAATTTCACACATTTAATAACGATTTCTTTAGAAGTTAAATCTAGGGTTTTTTTATCATCACATTCCACACCACAAATATAGGTCTACAACTATTAAAACAACAGTTTGTTGTCATAACTTACCATTTGTTGCACTCCAAGGTTTTAACAATCGAATTGTAGGCAGAGCACAGTCATGCTCTTTGTCCATGCTTACAACAGGCAAAGAACGTTATGGACATTCTTTGCAACAGGTCAGTTAACAGGAAGTGCCTCGTTTAAACAGCCGGAAATGGTCAGAAAATGTCTTCCCACTACAGTCACGTCCACATATTTTATTCCTCCCAACATTATAATCCCAACATTCTAATCCCAGTTTCAGTGACATACAATACATTTGCTTGAAGCAGACATTGTACTCACAACTTTACTGTCCTATATGCTAAATTGTATTTTTTTTTCATCAGTGATTCAAGTCTGTTACAGCAACTTAGGCCAGCCTACTTCCAGCTTGGAAAGCCCACATCAGGGAGGAAAGATTAAAGGGCTCAAACATCACTGGGCTTGCATCACAATATAATTTCCAGTCAATAATTTCTGTGAAACCAGTCTTTCGTGCTTGAAAAGAACTGATTGTGAGTTCAACTAGCAGCAAGTGGAAATAATAATATAGGCCTATGTTAATAACAGTGTCAACTATCAGTGAAAAAATACGGGACACTTAATTGTTGCGGGGGTCTGGGTGCCCTTCCCCATAGCATTTTAGCATACTGTATATAGTATTATGGAAGAAAACTGTAATTTATACAGTTTTCCATTGAAATCTATGCCTACATTTTTTGCTATTGACTTTTTAAAGGGTGAATTTATTATGGAAGAAAACTAACCTAATAAACTAGCCCCACCCGCCAGCAGCATTTTCAATTTACAGTTTTGGACTGTTACAGTTTCTGTCTTCCACTGTGAAATCTACGGATATACGCTGTAAACTATAGGTTATGTCTTATGGCTTTTTGAATGATACATTTGTATACGGCCCAGTGTGGTTTATTCTTTTACAGTGTTTTACCGTTTAAAAAACTGTTCAACCATTTAACAATTTACAGTTTTGGACTGTTGCAGTTTCACAGTTTTCCACTGAAAACTAGGCCTACGGATATTTTTTTGCTATTGACTTTTTAAAGGGTAAATTTTGAATTTAGAATGGAAGAAAACTGTTATCTATACTGTTAATGGTGATATATTCTTTTACAATGTTCTCCCGTTTCAAAAACTGTAAAACCATTTTTTAATTTACAGGTTTGGACTGTTGTAGTTTCACAGTTTTCCACTGTGAAATCTACGGAGAGAAGCTGTAAACTAAAGTTTATAGGTCTTGTGACTTTTTGAAGGATAAATGTTGTATTTATTATGGAATAACACTGTAATTTATACTGTTCAGGGTGGTATATTCGTTTACAGTTTACTACCGTTTCAAAAACTGCTTTCTACCTTTTTTCGATTAACAGGTTTAGACTGTTGCATTTTTTTTATGAAAAAAAACTGTAATTTATACAGTTCAGTGTGGTATATTCGTTTACAGTGTTCTACCGTTTCAAAGACTGTTTTCTACCTTTTTTCGATTTACAGGTTTAGACTGTTGCATTTTATTTTATGAAAAAAAAACTGTAATTTATACAGTTCAGTGTGGTATATTCGTTTACAGTGTTCTACCGTTTCAAAGACTGTTTTCTACCTTTTTTCGATTTACAGGTTTAGACTGTTGCATTTTTTAACTGAAAAAATCTGTAATTTATACAGTTCAGTGTGGTATATTCGTTTACAGTGTTCTACCGTTTCAAAAACTGTTTTCTACCTTTTTTCGATTTACAGGTTTAGACTGTTGCATTTTCACAGTTTTCCACCGTGAAATCTACGGATATAAGCTATAAACTGTCTTGTGACTTTTCGACGGATAAATGTTGTACTTTTTCCAGAAAAAATCTGTAATTTACACAGTTCAGTGTGGTATATTCTTTTACAGTGTTCTATCGTTTCAAAAACTATTTTCTACCTTTTTTCGATTTACAGTTGTAGACTGTTGCATTTTCAGTTTTCCACCGTGAAATCTACGGATATTTTTTACAGTGTAAAATCAATATGTGCACGTGTATCTGCAAAACTGAAAAATGCTGAAAGTTGTCACAAGTGAAAATATGTGTCGAGAGGGTCAGAAAGACACGGGACAGGAAGACAGTGTTAAAATAATACATAGCCTACCTCAGGTTACATATCCATCCTGATTAGATGTGTCATTTCTAGGATGTATCCTTCAGTGTCTGTAATCTGGTCAGGTGCTGATGTACCTGTGGCAAAATAGTATCTAATTTGGTGAATATGCAGGGAAACGTACAGTTACAGCTGAGTGAACTTCTTGCTTACTTATTGTGCCAGTGACTTGTGGGCATGACCGTTCACAGCAACACCTGTACTTTGAACTGTCATAAATATGGTGGATATGATTCAAGCGAAAGGGAGTTTTTCCTCACCCCTGATGCCACCAGGGGCCGCACCTGAGCGCCCAATCTCTGTGTGACTATCTATGACTTATGCTAGGCCCAGCCACTATAGACCTTACGCATCTAAGAATCCTGGTCCTAACCTACGTTGACCTTATGACTCTACAATCTCTATCTATCTCTTCTTCCTCTGCCTTCCTGCTATTTCTGCCTCTCCTCTATACCTCTCCTTTTCAATCCATCTCTAACAATGATGTTTTTTCCCATTTGTTAAGCACTTTGAGTTACATGCCTTGTATGACACAGTGCTATACAAATACAATTATTATTATTATTATTATTATTATTATAACAGCCACAGTGGATATCGGTGGATATCAGCCACGTTGTCACCACAATTGCTGTGTGGTATTTTTTGTCATACCTGTACTGTAAAATACTAAGTCTACGTCTACGTTGAATAAATTGTGAGCTGACAACACCAGCTATCAAAAACCCGGTAAAAATACAAGCTTCATAGAAAGCAATTCCTTGCAGACAATATTTTAGTCATAGTCATGGTTGACGAAATTAACACTGGTAGAGGTAGACTTAGTATTTTACAGTACAGGTAGGCCTATATGACACAAAATAGGCTACCATACAGCAATTGTGGTGACAATGTGGCTGATATCCACCGATATCCACCGTGGCTGTTATATTCATATTTATGACAGTTCAAAGTACAGGTGTTGCTGTGAACGGTCATGCACACAAGTCACTGGCACAATAAGTAGGCCTAAGCAATAAGTTCACTCAGCTGTAACTGTAAGTTTTCCTGCATATTCTCCAAATTAGATACTATTTTGCTACAGGTACATCAGTCCCTGACCAGATTACAGACACTAGGATACATCCCAGAAATAACACATCTAACCAGGATGGACATGAGGTGCCTGAGGTAGGCTATGTATTATTTTAACACTGTCTTCCTGACCCTCTCGAAACACATTTTCACTTGTGACAACTTTCAGCATTTTTCGGTTTTGCAAATACACGTGCACATATTGATTTTAGCCCTCCTAACAAAGGGAATCAAAATGTATTGCTTTTGTCTTAATTGTCCAGACTACATTAAAAAAAAAGGTTTGGTGTGTTCTGTGTCTTCTTCTTTGTTACAGTTGCTACATAAAATGCATTTATCAACTATGTTAATGTAAAAGTCTTTGAGTTTAATGATTCATACAGACATATTTAATTGCATTCTAGTTGCATTAGTTGTCTACATATAGTAGCATAATGATGTCTGTAAAAAGGCCTTCAGCTTTTTGGTTCACCCAGAAGAGATTGTCAAAACTGATCAGAAAGTTGCAGTGAGCACATACAAAGTGGGTTTCATCTCTACAGTGTGTTTCTGATTGAAGAAATCTGCAACTGTAGGCTATCGCACGCTATATCGTCGTGGCCACGAATCGCATCGCCTCTCTCCCCACACACTGCACAACAGACATCATTAGGCTACTCACAAATCATCAATTTATGTATAACTGCGAGCGGGAATAAATCGCTTACTTCAGTCGTTTAGTCACTTCTCCGGCGTATCTGCCCGTGTATCCATGTAGCCTAAACTGCTTTGACATTCACTGCTACTTTCCACACAGTAAAAACTCCGGAGCGCATCTGCTGCGGGTATTCTGAAACATGCGCGACGGACGGCCGCTGTAACGGGGACACATGTAGGCCTAATTGAGGAGAATATGTAGCGGTAGGCAATTGTGTGAGAATCAGGACCTGTTGTTTCCTAGGACCGTTCTTTCCCCAATATGGGAGGACCAGAGCAGGAAATTTCCGCCCAATTTAATCTGACCTTGATCCCTTTTTTACTGTAGGCTACATCAGTTGGACCTTTGTCCCTATCATGGTTTACAATATTTGAGGAAAGGATATGATTATGCAGTCACCTGATACTTTTGGGTTTAATCATTAGGGGGGGGGGGGGGGTGTCAATCATGTAGGCCTACATTTCACTTCAGTGGTGGCATGGCAATTGCCCACATTTTAAAAAACGTTTTTCATCAATTGATGGCAGCTTCGAATCGACGTGAAAAACGATTATTGGTAAAACATTTGCGATAATGTTTGTTGCTGTTACAAGTTGCTGTTGAATTGCTTTTAGGCCTACATAATTCGAGGGTACACCGCAGTGCATGTTGGGACACCATTTTCCTATTGAAACAGCTTATAGGCCTAAATAGACAGAGGTGGAACAAAACTATTTTTACTTCGTTAGGCCAACTGTACTAAGTAGCCTATCTTTTTCTGGAATTTGTACTTACTTGAGTAAAAATAAAAATGCAGACTTTTACTTTTACTCAACAACATTTTTTGACAATTACTTGTACTTTCTACTCCTTACATTTCTAGAAGAGGACTTACTAGCTACATTCATCCTAAGTTTTCCTGTTGTGTTTCGTGGATATTTGAGTAGCCTCAGCTGCGGGCAGGGAGGTGGGACCAAGCCCCTCTTTCAAACTGACACCCAGACAGAAAAGATACTTTAAAAAACATTAACAGGACTCCGTTGCAGAAACTTTTTCCTATTGGATCAAGTAGGCAGACATACTTGTACTTTTGTACTCAAAAAGTACATCTAAAAGTTAGTACTTATGACATTTACTTAAGTACATTTTTGATGTAAAACTTTTACTTTGACTTGAGTAATTTTTTCGCAGGGTACTTCTACATTTAATTAAGTACACAACCTCAGTACTTCTTCCACCTCAAACGTAATTAAACTAATCGTACAAGAGTATTCCAGGACTAGGGGATATTCATGCAAGATGGGCCTCATGTAGGCTTGGCCAATTACGACTAGGCCTACTGTTGTTTTCCTACTGAATTTGTGCGTTTGTGAAAATCTGAAAAGACATAGGCCTAGGCCTTAGGGTCCGTGTAGCCTATCACCCGATCGACCCCCTAGGGCTAGCCATCTAATGTCAACTGTATTAGTCCTTACATTAGCAGATTTTCATGCTGCTTCATGAGGTAGGCCTATATCCGATTCTTTTTTATTATTGAGGAGAGTTTCCGGCGACATAGCTCTTTGGCCAATATTCTGAATCCAATGTGGCCCTTTGCCCAAATTAATTGCTCACTACTGGTCTAAAACAACTTTGGTCATGCTTTGTAAAGCAAAAAGTCCAAAAGGAATCACAGTAACAAATAGTCCATCAACAATGTATTTCAGAACGTCATTCACTTTACTTTCTATACGAAATCACTTCTTTGTGTTTTTGTTGTGTAGGCCTACACGGCACAGTTAACATAGCCTAAATGAAATCATGGAATCAGCATCGCCTGGATTATTTTAAGTCAAGTCAAACATTTATTTGTAGAGTAGGCTACTTGTGTACTTAACATTTATTTATAGAGTACTTAATAAACAATAACCAAACAGTTGCTGTGCAAGTGAATCAATAATATATATTTTATAATGTCAACACAGTAGATAAATGTGACTGTGGAATGGTTATAGCAGTAAAGAGATATAGGCTTGATACATAAGACAAACTAAAACAGAAATACACATTATTTAGAGCGACAATAGGCCTATATAAAACAACAAAACTCAACGTGGTGGAAACATCAGTAGGTTTACAGTATGTAGTTAGACACTTGGATATGACCAAGTGTAATGGAGGCCAACTAGCAGAGTGTGGCGTGGAACATTAGTAAACCTCCCTCCCAAAGCCTCATACAGTATCGTAGAGAGCTATTGGACTGGTCCTTTAATAGCTCAGCGGTATCATGCTGTGCCTCGCTTACCCAGACTGGAGTGTTGACTGGTAGGCCTAGGTGACTTGAATTGAATAAACATAAGTAAATTCATGGTGTAAGCAAAAGTGTATGAAATTACATAGCTGTTAAACTATTTATGCCATTGTAATGTGGTGGATAGACTGTGTTGTTGTACTGAAAAATACTAAAAATTCAACAACAACCCACCACAAACTCGATCCAACCAGCCTAGATTCAGCTGATCGTAAGAGGAGTACACATGTCTAGTCTACTGGTACTAAACTCTGACAAGTTGAGTTGAGTGTGTCTTTTTCACTTTTAGTTTAACTTTTGCATGCTGCACCAAAGTGCAAAAGGGATCACAGCAACAAATGGTCATCAACGTTGTCTTTCAGACATTTATTTCCTTTAATTTACATTTATACATGATATTGTGGGCACATTATTTGTCCAAAAATTGTTTTTTTAGCATATAAAGACAATTGTCCGGATCACTTTGTTTTAGAGTAATTCAACACACGAGGAACTTGCAAGTGAGAATTAAGGGGAAATAATGATACTCTCCTATATACAATGTACAAGTTGTAAGGAGAAAAACTATATCAAGACAGCAGCAAATAAGCAATAAAAGTGCAATGTGGAGTAGCAAACAAACAGTAGGCTATTACAGACACTTATATGACATTTGCAGATTATCACAGCAGTTAGGCTATTTGGAGTGTTGGCCTTGGTAAGGAAGCAGTTTCTTTCTGTAAGTGGTGTAGAGTGTTCTGTGATCAGCTGGAGGATGGAAGCTGGAGGATTTATCTACAGTCATTGGCATGAGGTGTCAGGGATAGTGGAGTCCCTCTTGATTTGTCATAGTTTACCATCCAGTGCATTAGCCATGCAAACACGTGCATTAGGTAGCCTTCTACGTCCTCTTCTCCATGGAAGCTCCACTGCCTCCATTTGGTGATGGTATGTTATATCACATACGTGCTGGAGGTCAGAGGCTGCAGGAAGTGTCCAGGGTCAGAAGAGTCTTTCTTTGGTTTGCTCTCCAGTGAGGTCAACATGTCACCTGCATGGATACTCCACTGCCTCCCTCTGCTGGCCAAAGAGTGAAGTACAGTATACACATAGCTCACATTGACTGCTGCCAAACATACAAAATGCTATACAAAATATTTACTGGAATGCATGGCTGCTGTTCTGCACCAGATGATCATGAACCGTATAGGAGAAGCAAACATGATGAACCCATCACTCCTGCCATTTCCATCAAACCACATTAATGTCCATGTCCATGATGTTCTGCAGATAAACAGGTTGGTGCAGGTCTCATGTCTGCTGTGTTGAGCTTCCTCCTCCCTCTGTTGGAAGCAGCTTCTGAGGGAATATCTTCACATCTGTCCTTGTGTCTGTCTGACATCTGCAGACAAGTGCACATTAAACAGAGATCAGTGTGCTATTGGCTACTTCTGCACAGAAAAAGTTATGTCGCTTTCATAATACATATCAGCTAACATCTTACATTAAATGTGGTTTTGGGTGATTTTAAATGTCATATCCAGAATCATTCAACTCTCTATTATTATCTTAAATAATCAAATCTCTGTTTTTATTTTAAATGACCAAACTTTTGGATGATGAGATGTGGCCAGTTAATTTAATCACATTAGACCCACCTGATCCATTCTGTCTTCTGGTGAGTGGAAGTTTGGTTGTACATTCTTCATGCTGTCACTTCGTTTTAACTCCTGGAAAGTCATCTCCCAAATCAGCTCATTATGTCTTACCTTAAAACAATGAAAAGTTGAGACAAAATTATTTACCAAACCAAATTACCAAATTATTACGCATAGATCAGTAGATCAGCAGGATCAGTGTATTACGTTTGTAAACATGTAATAGACACAGCATGTGAAGTTATCTCATCGAGTACAGGCCTACTTATTTCAAGTCCTCGAACCCCAGGCAAGACCCAAGCAATACAACACAACATAGCCTAACACAGAGTGGTGTAGTCTACGTAGAACGCGGGTATACAGAGTATACCCACTTCTAAATTTCAGGGATTTCAGTATACCCACTTAAAATTGATTGCTCCATTATTTTGAATAGCACAAATATACACAGTATACCCACTTCAAAAATGCTCAAAGTTACAGTATACCGACTATCAGTGCTTAATTTGTCAAGTCTGAGGTCCCGGAGCGCTGAGGAGGAGTAGCTCCGGCGCGAAAAAAGCGCATGGGGGGTCGAACAACCCCGTGAATGGGGATGTATGCGCAATATCAAATACAAATATGGAACGGTATAAATAGGCTACCTGCTACTGAATGCTGGGAATATTCTGATTTCATTTGGGAAAATGGACAGTGGACTATTCAGCATGCAGGCCAATGCCAAAAGGAAAGTTTGTTAGTTTGCTCTGGTAAACGCAGCATCACGCATCCTTATCTACATGCCGAGAGTGAATTCGGAACCATGCAGTAGCAGCACCGAATACCCTGCGCAGTTTCATACTCTCTGCATAACCATATAAAATTAATAGAACGCAAAGCCCAGGGTCACATTTGCTGGTCCCCTTTTCTAGTCGCCATTATGACTAATGTTGAAGTAAATTAATACTGATATTTAGGCCAATAAAAATCCCTCGATATCCCTCGACACTTTAGGCCTATAAAGTGCCCTCGATCCCCACTCATTCAGTTACATCTCCAGTCACTGAATAGAAATGCAGTTACTAAAATGAAACCATGCACCTGAAAATATAAGGTCGGAAATGTATTTTTATGACGCATAGCACCATTGTGCATTACACACAACGAGCAAACAAGAACTCAATTTTAAAAGGCAACAACACGTGCGCTCAGTAGGCTATATTCAGTCTTCAGTGGCCTATTCAGAACGCATTTGAACACTGAGTTTGTATCACAAATGTCACGATATTACTGACAGACGTTGGAACGATAGGTTTGAGTCCGACAAGTCGTGCCACTTGTCTTAAACTGGCGCACTTCAATTTTGGATTGCGTCTTTGACAGCCAGACATGGTGCACGGGGTTAACGCGGGAGTGGAGAAATAGGCAGGAAATATCCAACTTCGCTGAATAAATATCCTTTGAACTGTGTACAGCAATCGCAGATGATTGAGCTTCTTGGATATTTTGTAAAGGTTAACTTGTCATTAACAAGGAAAGGTGCTTTCAATCCCCCTCGAGAATATGCGTTGTGTCTTCAAATTTCCACCTGTCAACAGCAGATCTAGACTCCCACCTCAACGAACAGCGCGACATTTGTCTGCGAGCATAGGCGGACTAATTTGGCTGATAAATTAAACTTTATAGTAGGCTATGCAAGGCTAGACAGCGGGTTAACCAATCAGGCCCCTACTGTTGCGTTAGTAATGTTTAAGATAAAGATGACTCGGCGTAGGATATCAGAAATAAACAAGACAGCGCAGATGGCGTTTAGTGTTTAATATGGCCACAATGCCGCATTAGATCTAGGCTATCTAAGCAATGCATATAATTTTATGAAACCTCAAATCGGACGTAATAGCCTTAGTTTGTACATAGTATTTTTCAAACCTCTCTCGGGTTTAGGCCTATGTTAAGTAGCCTATCTCGTTTCATGGGACAAATTAGAATTGAGAAATCACCAAGACATATATTTAAACCAGACATTAGCACGAAACAAACTTTAATTTATGTATTTATTTATTATTATAATTTAAATATCGTTTGTCAAGATCCAGCTGGGGGAGCGCGCCTCAGAGCTTCCGGAGCGCGCGTCAGAGCTTCCGGAGCTAGCTCCGCCTTGCTCCCCCTTAAAAAAGCCCTGCCCACTATAAAAACAGTAGACTACACCACTGCTAACACACTCATGTTGACAGCACAGTAACTAGCATGAACTGGACACAGCACTCTTGATTTTTCTCACATGCCATAACACATTTGCTTTATTCAAAATGTACCGTGTCGTAAAATAATATAGCAAGGTTAACTTCTGCCCATTGTGCAATTGTGAATTTCACATTGTGGCATTCTATATTCTAGTAGGCTCCACTTTCTTTTCTACAGAAAAATCGACTATTTTATTCGAGTTTCTTCAGTAACCTAGGTCAATGGGCTACCACTAACCATTTGTGTTGTAGGCCTAGCCTACATTTTTGGAAAATTAGCACATTAGGTATGAGACAGTAGCTATTGTTATATAAAGCTAGGATAGGCCTACTGTTGATTTCACAATTGAACAAAAATGTTAGATGTTATTGAAAAAAAATACTTCTTCACCTAGCTTTTTGGTTCACCCAGAAAGCTGCTGGGTAGAAGAATGGTCTAAGTGAGCACAAAGTGGGTTTCATCTCTGTTTCTGATAGGAGAAATCTGCTGAAACTGCCACACGTTGCAACATTCCCCTCTCTCCCTACACACGTTCAACAAACATCGCAACTCACAAAGCATCAACTGTGTATAACTGCGAGCGGGAATAAATAGCTTACTTTTGTCGTTTAGTCACTTCTCCGCCCTAGGCCTGTTTGCCCATGTATCCAAGCTTGTTATGACATTCAATGTACTTATTGCCTTCGGTTAAAAACTACTCCGTTAATCCTGCTGGTTTGAAACTCGTCGTCAAATACAACCCTGAATTTCCCCCTGGGGATTAAAAGTTACTCTACTCTACTCTACTCTACAAACTCGGCCCTGGCTATATTGGTGGTTTCGGTCATTTACCTTCATCAACAACTCCGTAGTTCTTCTTCTTCTTAGGAGACTTAATGGCGGACTGAAGGCATACAGACGTGTGAACAACACCAGTTTCCAGTTTTTATCCCATAGAGCTCGACAGTCCCGCCTCTTAGTTCCGCATTTGAGAAAACACTTGAGCGAGAACTTGTTGTCACGATGTGGGTGTTAGGCTATTAAAACAGCGCACAATTTGACAATTACTTGTACTTTCTACTCCTTTCATTTCTAGAAGAGGACTTATAGTTACTAGTTACATTTATCCTAGGATTTCCCATTGTGTTTTCGTGGATATTTGAGTAGCTGCGAGGTGGGACCAAGCCCCTCTTTCAAACTGACACCCAGAAAAGACAATAGGCTCGTTTGCAACCACGCAACAAAAGATTTGATCAAAACGTGATTTGCTTGGTCATAAAAAGGAGGGGATAACTGCGTCGCAACCAAGCTGGACACATCAGGACGACGAGATTTCAACAGCGGCAAAGAAGGTGGATCTATAGGTCTGTGGGTGGATCTACCTATTTTGACAGCGGGTGTACCAGGGCGCCCTCTCGTGGAATGAAATAATCATGGCGCTAATTCCATGACGTGCTTACCATCGTCGGCACATGCTTGTGAAATGCGAGACTCTCTCTGCGTCTCGGAGAGAAATCGGGTGGTCTTGTGGTAGAGATACAGGTTACCACTCAGTGATTCATGGTACAAGTCATATGTGATGATTTGGCTTCACTTCCATGTAATAATTCAGTTAATTAGTAGGCCTACTCACTTTAGGCTATTCATTTTGTGTTTTGGGACCAAAGTCGTCATTCAGATAGGACCGTTTTAAAATTACTTAACAGCGCCAACCCATGCTGCGAGGATTGAACCCAGGTGTTCAATATGTAGCTTTACCATGGCGCGCCAACCACAAAGGCCACTCTGTTTCGTGCACTTTCATACATAAAAGACAAGATAAGTCTCTCGCAACTGGTCTGTTTCCACATTCCTCATGAATGGAAGTCAGGCGCGCAACCACTACTCTAACCGTCGAGCAGGCGGCCCGTGGAATAATACTGGTTTTGTAACCTACGGCATACACTCCTAACGTGGCGAAGATGGAGCATCTGACGACAGGGTGGTTTGTTTCTTTTTTTTCTGTTGTAAGTGGGTTGTGCGACCATACATATGGATGATACCACTCTGAGTATGCTGCATTTGAGCATGAAATGCATTTCAGCATGTAGAAAATGAAGCACGTTCAACTACACACACATGAATCACATGAGCTATGAACACCAATCACGGCAGATTCCTCACATCATGGAGGAGGTCTTCTGCCCAGCGCAGTAGGTTTCTGCAGATAAATTAGAACACAGGGGAGAAGGCTCAGTCTCATTGGTTCCCATTGTAGCCAGTTAGCTTTGCATGCATTCTGCAGTAACGAGCGTAGGCCAGTCATGTGGGAAAATGTATGGAATGGAAAGGGGAACCCATGCTAAATACATTGCTACTGCCATTTCCAGTCACAAATATTATCAACAAAACATTCCTGGTAAGCACTATGACTGTTGTTTAACAATAGGCTGTATTGACAAATCGTTCAGGTGTGTAGTTTTACAGCTGGTTAGAAGATTTCAACCTGTACTCGCTAGCATCGTGCTAATGTTTATGGGTTTGGCCCCATAAAAATTGAGCTTTGTGACCCAGTATATAATAATCTAGTGGCGCAAAATAATCGAAACGCTACTCAAATGGGGTCTTATTATTTCTAGCTTCGAACTTAATAT
The DNA here is from genome assembly GCF_034702125.1 of Engraulis encrasicolus. NCBI lineage: Eukaryota > Metazoa > Chordata > Actinopteri > Clupeiformes > Engraulidae > Engraulis > Engraulis encrasicolus. The sequence goes on from NC_085870.1 coordinate 4,963,616, forward strand.
TCATATTTCAGGACAAAAAATTATAAAAAATCACAAAAATTATAATGGTAAAAAACTCCATTGACACCCATTCATTTTGCACTGTCCCGTGGTTAGGGTTAGCCAATTGTGGCTAATAGGAAGTTCCGTGAGTGAACAGGCCCTGGTTTCTGTTACTGCGTGGCAGCTTGACAAAACTTTTGTTCCCGCGATGGTTCAACGCCATGTGACACGACTGCCGCGCAGAGGTCACTCCCTTCAACTGCATCGTGAACGGCAAATTCTAACCAGGATGCTTCACGCGGACACACTGAGCATGCTCGCTGCCTAGCAAATTTTCAACCTCGCAGGAAAGACGCTGTCATGAACGCCCTTATTAACAGGACTCCATAGTCATGTTCAAATAGAACCGAAAACCGTTTCAGAAACGTTTTCCTATTGGATCAAGTAGGCAGACATACTTGTACTTTTGTACTCAAAAAGTAGCCTACATTTAAAAGTTACTTGTGACTTTTACTTAGGCCTAAGTAGGCTAAATTTTTGGTGNACAACTTTTACTTTCACTTGAGTAATTGTTTCGCAGGGTAGGCCTACTTCTACTTTTACTTAAGTACACAACCTCAGTAGCCTACTTCTTCCACCTAAATGGAATTAAAATAATCCGGACTGGACGCCTACACAGTGTTGCCAGATGAGGCTGATGATTTCCAGCCCAAAAAATGCTCAAATCCCGCCCTGCGACCCGCGGGAAGGCGTGGCCATGACATCAGTCCCCGCCCATCAGTCACAGGTGCATTCTGGGATTGTATGCATTTTGATCGTGCAACACATAGAGGTCTGTGGCTAAACTTCTTTCTCTGACTACACTCATTCGTTATCAAGCCCCGCACATCCAAGACAAGGGCAGTATCGTAGGTATTTTGATCGCTAAAACCACTCTGAAATCACAGCTGATATCACATTTTTGTGCTTTTATTAAGCACTTGTTAAAGCATCACACAACTTTGCACGCAATTAACGTATGACTAGTTTTAATAAAAGAAACTTAATCCAGTATGACATTTTAGGCTATAGCCTATCAGCATTGGTAAAGAAACTTAAAATTATGGCTACTGTGGTGACTTTTTATAATTAATAAGACTTTATTGGGCTATAGAATAACCACCCGCCATCTGACTCGTGTAAGTTTACCATTTACCAATTAATACCCAAGTATTTATATTATTGTTATCACTATTACATACTTAGTTATTATTTAGTGAATTGGGCCCAAACAGCCATAAGCATACATTACCCATCTTTGTGCAGGAGAACAGTGAAGGAAGCAGAAGCCAGGAAATCACAGGAGAAGACGAATGCCATTGCCATCAAGATAGTTACATTTATTGATACATTGCAAGTGAGAAGAGCAATTCAGTTAACCCTTAGAATACCATAATGTAGCATAGTGCCTTTAGCATCAGGGCTTTAGCGCCCATCCGCCAAGCGCTTCCCCAGTCGTCCCCAGCTCTTCTCTCGAGCTGCATCTGAGAACAGTATTTAAACCCCACAAGTGTATTACATCATGTAACGAAAATGGTCAAAGCATCAGTGCAGCAAGAATATACCAGAATACATCAGTCAAATAAGGAAATGGTCACTCCAGAGTGTTACCTTCCCTGTGGCCAGTGGGCCTGAGCTACTCGGCCAGTGGGTGAGTGATAACCGACACCCAGCTAATTTACGACAGAATTTACGCCCCAGAATTACACAGAAGCACCTTGAAGCGTAACACATCTCTAAAATGAAGATATTCTACATGTGAAGATATTATGTTAATTTCCAATAAATAATTGTAAATATTAATGAAGAAATGTTGCCTCAAAACTTCGACATTAGCTACCAATGGCATGTTTTCTTCCCCATCACAAACATATTTTACACCATTGCCTACCCAATTGTTACAAAAATAATTTAAAGGTGCAGTGTGTTATATTCTTAGTAATTCATTCCATAATTTATGCTTCCCTTTGTTCCCCTTTTCACTTACCAACACCATCAAATTCTGCAGTTCCTTATGACTGGGAAAAAAATGCACTTAGTTTTAATACACGAAAAGATGGATCTTCCCCACGTCTGCCATTTCGACTTTCCAGATAGACTGCTGTAAATTTATTTAATGTATGTACATTTATGATGCGAATGAAGATGCCTATCTTTATCTGAAAATCTTACTGTAGTATTAATGTATTAGTTATTATATTAGTCTATTACATAGCAGTGTTCAAGATCAAATAAATATTCAAGATCAAATTTGGCAATAGGCAGCCCAATTTCAATGAGCCGCGATGTAACAATATCAAACTACATATCTGTTGTAACAATAAACTAGGTTTGATATTTTGTTTAATTGTCCAAAAGGAATACTGGAAGTAGGCCTATGTAAAATAATGGAACATGGAATGGAATGGGAGCACACTAAAACAGACCTGAGACATAATGTTCTTTGTGTGACCATTTCACTCATAGCAGCACAGATTTGCAGCAAAATTAACACTGCCACTATACAAGTCCAGTGAGATGTAGTTTTGAAACAGCCCCCATACAAGTGCTACTGCTAGTACAACACTACACAATCTACGGCAAATCAGGTTAGTATTTACAATAGGCTGTGTCATCAATACAAAACTAGGATGGGTAATAAATATGTACAAGAATAAGAAGATGAATTACAGACAGAGCCATGTGGCACAGAGTCCAGACCAATAGTAATTCACATAGACTACTAGAGCTTTGTTGCACAGTCCAGAAGCCGGGCTTTAAGTATTCAGTCATATAAGTGGCAGTGCAGTAGAGGTAGACAAGGAGCTGTGATTAGCAATAAAGGTGCAAGATTGGGTCATGTAACATTTGTGTACAAAATAGTTACACAGTCCAATTCTAAAGTCCATAAAAGAGTGTAGGGGAGTGGACCTAGCCAGATCTTGAGCATTTTTCATGGATTTGTGGGAGGGGTAATAGGGAGAAGCTCCACTTCTACCATGAAAGACTCGATAGACCAAATTAAGTTTAAGATATTTATTGAGACACTGAAGTATGCAGTAGAGATTCTCTTTGGCGTAGGCCCCCGCCTGCTTTGAATAATTCAGATGAAGAGGGCGCATATCCTGCCGATGGGTAAGGCAAGGGGCTACCCCCCTACCCCCCCAGGACGGGGACCAAATGGTGACGGTGGCTGGAGGTGGTGGTTCTCACAATCCTCGTGGTGGCAAGATGTCGAAAGCAGGGACACCTCGCAGAGCCTCTTCATGGCACGAGGACCGGCCAGCGATGGAGGCTGAAGTGGTGGTGAGGCTGAGGCGGTGGGGGCGTCGACACCAGCGTACTCTAGTCAGTGGAAGAGCAGAGATAGACAGAAGGTTTATAAATGAGCGGGCAGGCATCCTATTGGCTCTAGGTAAATGAATGAGAATGCAAGGGAGAGGGTGTGCCTAAGAACAAGAACAGTGATTGGTTGGTTAATGCAAGAGAATAATTGAGCTGAATACCGTCTCATCCTCCTGGCAGAACTTAACGCCTTACAGCTTACACGTCCTCCTCTGCTATACAGATCCTGAAGTGAGGCTCTTCATCTGTTGTAATAAATAGACAGTCAAAGGACAAGAGAAATTTACTACAAATATGTATCACAATATATTATACAGATGTACCACATGTACAAAAAAGCAAATAATTAATTGAAGCCAAAATCACACACACAAAAAATGAATAGCAGCTAAACAAAATATGTTTTTGTTGGACTGTGGTAAGCTTTATGCTTTCCCAGTCTTTTATTTTAGTTGATATGGGTGTCAACTGTGCAAGAGTATTTTGTGAATAAATTAAAAGGGAAATTGAAGCCAATATCTCATACTAACTCTCATACAATCGTTTGCTACATCACATTAACAGAGGGTATGTTTTGCTTTCAACTCCAATGACACTTCTGTTTCTTAAGTGCCATATAATTTCCCCCTAGACTAGTACATACAGAAGTCTTGAAAATAGTCACAGTTGTCTATACTGTAATCTGGTCTCATATTGCCACTTGTTGGTTAAACCATGCAGCAGCTGTCTTACCCAAACAGGCATAATATCCTGCAGGGCATAAAAGACAGACAAAAAAAATGAGAGCAACAAAAAAAGAACATGGGGAGTAGCCTACACAACCATGTATTGAACATTCTCATATCAGCCTTGCCTTAATGGTTAGGAAGGTGGTCTTACCGCAGAGATACACCAGCGGCGACGCGATTCAAGCGACAGAGTGTAGCAGCAAGCGATACGAGAGATTGAGGAGACTAGAGTATGTCCGTACAGGCAGAAGGCAAAGCATTCAAGCATTCCCATTGGCTGTGGTCACTGACCTCTATACAGTCATTGGCTGTCGCGGCTTGTCGCCGAACCGCGTCATAGAAAGTTGAAAAGATTTCAACTTCAAATTGTCGCGCTCGTCGCGCAAATCGCTCAAGTCTCCAGAATCGCTTTTGTCTCTCGACTCAATACAAAGTCAATTACTTCCGTCGCTCAGATCGCCGCTGGTGTATTTCTGCGGTTAAGATCAGAGGGTTGTTCAAATACCCCCCTTACCTCTCCTTACACCTCTATCCATGACTGCAGTGCCCTTAAGCAAGGACACCTAACCCCACATTGCTTCACTGAAAATCATTTGAAATACAGCCATTAATGTCACAAAATGTACCTCACCAAAATTAGCACATCCCATGTTAAAATCCCATAGCATGCTTGATTTAACAGTTCAGCAAAAGTCTGATAACTCCGGTAGCAGATTTGTTAATCTTGGTGTTGTGGGTAAATGTTTAAAACATTAATGGCTGTATTTTGATTTTTCTTTTGAGTGAGCAACAAATTAAAGCAGTTGTACAAGTTGTATACAGGTTGCTATTCATTGTGTCAAAGTGAAATTTCAAAGTGAAACATTGTCCACTGAAAAGATATTCTTACAAATCTGCAGAAATGTGAGGGGTACACTCACTTCTGTGACATGTTGTGTTTTCATGATTTGGGCGATCAGAATAAAGTATTTCCCACACACATCTCTTCCCTGATGCATTCATATTAATATGTCAAGTTATTGTCTACTTTGCATCAATGCAAACATAATGACAGTCAAATCATGACATTTCTACACTGCAAGCTACCAGTCAGACTAATATTGTTCATATTGTAACTGATGAGCAACGCAACTACACATTAAACCTAAATACTAATATTGCGAGAAAGCAATGTTAACCTTGTGTGATTAGGGGTAATGGAGAGACATTCAAGGTCCCTTCTCTGGAGTTTTCCGTCATCCAGGCCCTTGGGTAAGACCCTCCATCTGTTGTAAGAAACCTGGTAGGATGTAGAGGGGGAAAAAACGAAAAACAAATCCATTTAAAAAATGTGCACAGAATTTGTCTATTATACAGTACTCGTCCACTTTCATCTTTTCTACCTTTTAAGAAAGAAGCATACAAAACAATCCATATCCACTTTGACACATTAGGCACACACCTATGGAACGCTAAATGAGCCACGCTTAATTAAATAAATATGCCAACAAATAATTATTTAAATGTGTCATTAATTTATTTAAAGTAGAAAAGTATTTAAAGAACTCCTTTCACCATTTAAGTAATTATTGAATTATATTCATTTAATTATTTCATGGCCCGTGTGTTACAGCACATTATGAAATAATCATTGACAGTAAATAGAATGGACGCCAAATCAACGCTATTTGCCATTCAACGCTTTGAAGCCAGATTTGGGAACATTCCAACTTACATTCCACCTTAGCAACGCCAAACGCAGGTGCTGATTGGACAACAGCAAGACTTCTAACGGTCAATCAAACCATGTTCTGATGCTCATTGGTCAATTTAACTTTTAATATCTCTCTAAAATAAAACATCACCACAAAAAATCACCACCCTGGTAAGTTGGAGAGCAAGGGGACCTACTAGTTGAGCGAAAAATGATCCCCCTGGAGTGGCATTTAAGGGAGATACAGGGTTTTATGTCTCTCATAGGAATGAATGGGATTTGGCCATTTTTTGGTCTTTTTGGGTCCAACCTTGGCTCCAACTTGGCTTCAACAATGAAATAGAATTTTGGCCTCCATTCTATTTACTCTCAATGGAAATAATGTATCTGTCAAACTCACCCATCAAAGTCTGTGGGCGTATCCTAAAATCTGATTGGTTGCACTGCCTATCAAGTCAAAACAGATCGAGCGTAGAGCTGATCATAGGAAAGATTTTGTCGGACGTTCCTGTGTATGTAGAACTAACGTGAATCACCCAGATCGGTGAGGTAAAAGGTGACCCGCCAGCATTCATTCACCGCGTTCAACATTTCAACTGGTAAGTCCATTTTTATAAAAATGTGTAAATTTACACATGGTTAATGTTTTGACCGGGGTTAAGCAAGTTCAATTTGAACGGAATGGCTAACCTTAGCAAGCAGCTGTCTACCAGCTAGCTTACTGTGTGCTCAGATAGTGGTTGTGCTACTGTTGAGATATAATGGGCTATGGCAGATAGTATATTCATCTGTTTTTTGTTGTTTCACTAAAAGCCCATGATGTGATATGTTGATGAGCAAGGATGAGACGTGTGCATTTGACGTGCAAGTGGATAGTGTAATGATCGAGTGCCCCAGCCCAGCCATCCTTGAAAAATCTGTGCATGTAAATTAACCGAGATGTAGAACTAGTTGCTTCGTCGAAACAATCTGACTTCGCTGTAGTAGCGATGTGTGTGAACATATTGTAGCACATACTCTGTGTGTACGTCTATTCCAGGCAACTGATTACTGCCCGTCTCTCTTTCGCTAGCTGCTACTGCTGCCATTGGTTTTCTTGACCAAAAGCTTTTTTATATTTTTACAGTGAAGATGGGACTGGGACTGGGACTGGGATGGATGAACTGATGGCAAAGCCGAGTACCTACCAAAGAAGTGACTGCACGAGAATGCCCCACAGACCACGGCAGAATGCTGACAGGAACAGCAACAAAACCAACTTCAGATGCATCATGTTACTTTTACGTTTCTGACATACCATGGCCACAAAGTAGTAACTTCTATTACATGTGACATGGGGTCAGCCCTATATGCTCCCACATCCCATTAGTCCCATAGCTTCCACAGAGGTTATCTTGTATTGTATTGTTATTGAACTGACGTGGGTTTAAGCATGATTCCACCCTGGTTGTGGTTTAGTTAAGTCCATCTCTACTATTATGAGTAGAGCATGGTTAGAGGTCATTACATTGTGGTTTAGAGGTAGGTATGGCTGGTGTTAACTGACTGTTAGGCACGATTTCAATGAGGTTAGGGAAAGGTTTTTGGGTGGAACAGTACCATTGCCCTGCGGGACAATTCAGTCTATTTTCTTTCCCCTTTTTTGTTTTCAGTGTTTGTGATGTGGGACGGGCTGTGGGAACATAGACACACTCCCTTTTGTAGACACTATTACTCAAAATTGTTACACATAATAACTTGACCCTTCCCTCTCATTCCAGTCTCACATCAAAAACATCACCAAATCTGCCTTTTTCTATCTCAAGAACATCTCCAGACTCCGGCCCTCACTCTCCGACTCTGTGACCGAAACACTTATCCATCCTTGAAAGGCGCTATATAAAACCAAGTTGTTATTATTATTATTATATAACAAGATATGTCTCAATTGTTTAACAGTTGACCAATAACGATTATCTAACCCTTACAGTGACAGTTAAGGGTTTATCGAAGTGAAAATACTGTAGGCCCCTAGGCCCTACAGGGGCAAATTATTATCAGCAGTTGTAGCATACCAGCTATATTGTATTGATGGTATTCATAGAACCAGTGTTTCGCAGCCTTTTTTTAGGCGAGGCACCCTTCCAATTCATGAAAAATTTCAAGGCACCCCAAACCAACAAGCATCGCATCCGATACCACACAAGCTTAGAAAAGTAACACATTTGGTCACACGACCTACGTTTGAAGTTGCAGCTTACTGGGGTGACCTAAATTTACTTTATTGTGCGTAAATGGCAGATGAAAGATTCCACTGACTAGCATTAACTTATCAATTTAGACAAATATATCTTATATTACATAATTTATTTATCAGCCACTTTTCCCCGGCACCCCTGTTGAGAAACACTGGACTAATCGATATATCTAGTCACGAAAAAAAAGAGACTTACTCCAACCTTTGACAAACCTTCCTGGCCTCTTGCACAGGGATGAAAAAATTCTTTCAGCTCACATTGGTCTTTAAATCTGCATAGTAGCTTATTTACTCCAAGATACAACGTCCAATTCATACGTGCTGGACAATTTTAGGATTCAATAAAGCTGATATAGTACCCATTTGTCAAGAGTAAGAGCATGTCAGAAGATTGAACAAAGGTCTCGACTCTAGGCTTCTTTGTGGAAAACTAACAGTCTATAGCAGCCTGTAGATGGAGTAAACATGTACAGCATCACAACTTCTTCACTGTTACAAATATGTGGCATATTTGGATAGTACGTGCCTCTTTCACTGCTTGTAAATATTGTAATTATTGATGGCTAGTCTTCCTCTTGTTATTTATGCCTCCAATAGATACTTTGACTAGAAAGTTAACTTGGCTCAGTTCATGCTGAAAAGAAGATACAATTATTGACAAAGACGAACATTTATTAAATCTGTTCAATTGTGTTTCTGCAGGGAAAGAGCAAGAACAAAATACAGGAAATTGATCTGAAGTGCACAAAATGTGTATCAATGTGAGGTTAGAATAACGTATTAGTTGCTTAAAGATGGCTTACAAGTCTACATCAATTGCACGATTTAAAGGATTTATAGGTTGCATGCATAGAAATACTGAAACATGCAGTGAAATTAGAGTTGTGTGCCTATACTGGGCGTAGCAAGGTTTCTCGCAGGGGAGCTGTCCGCAGCAGCCTCCTCTGGTCTTGGTGGACACGTCGTGGAACTCATCCCTATCTGCAACCTTGGTTGACCACCTCAGTGCTATGATGTGTTTGGCCTCGGCTTGGATGGCAGGTTGACTGCAGTTAAACATGGGAAGAAAGATAAACCAAGTTGTGCAGAATTATATAAACAAGACTGAACTGGGATATACATACATTTAGGAAAATCATGGTGTAACAAAGAATGGTGTAACTGAACCTTGGGGCCCACCTCTGACCCAATAAACAACAAAACCCACAGACCAATATTATTTGAAGGCACACTTGGAATACTGTCCACATTGCGCCCAGTTTGAGAATGAGTGTAATCACTCTACTTTCCTTCTGGCCTCCAGCGCTTTAACCCATTGTAGCCTGGAGACACATATACGCTGCATTCAGGTTCTTGAGATTTTAATTAAAAAATGTGGGTATGTTAGAGCTGAATGAACACATTGTAATGGATAACGTGTGTGGTGAGTTGTATAGTAAGTGAGTGCGTCTGAGAGTGCTTGACTGATTGTATAGTTAGCTTTTTTTTTCCAATGATACAAGCATGTCATGTTCTGTATTCGTGTACAATAAAAGTGTAGTACTAGACTACAATGATGATACAGGCCTTGTTTATCTGCGGTTTTCTTGACAGATTTCATTTGACTGGCTCTCTGATCCAGGTGTTGTGGGCAGTCAGGCTTTGTTGATTATCTGCATAAATAATACACATAAAGTCAGATGATCCATGATCAGTGCAAGCTTGCAATGTCAGCTAAATTGATACTGTGCCATTTGTGGAAATAAGCTCATATTACGCCTCCCCTTGAGTTAAATGATCGAGGTTTACCTTCCTCCTGTAATTTCAATCGTTTTCAGAGTATGGACTACCTCCATGCTCCATGCTAGTGATAAACATTGAATCCTATGAGACCAGCTGGCGGCTAGAGAAAGGTAGAACTCAATCATTTAACTCACAGGGAGGTGTGATATGAGCTTATTTCCACAGCACAGTAGTAGTAGTAGCTTTATGTCCCAGTATTGGCAATTGTTTTGCAGTGGGTGGTACACTTCTCACACCCGCACACACAAAACATTTAACAGATAAAGAATTTTAAAAAAAAGGTAGAGGGGTTAAGATAAAATAGTAATCTAAAAGAAAGCTCTACAGAATAAATCTAAAAAGTATCACTTCAACACTTGATTAGTAAAATAAGGTTTGATTGTACCACATTAAGATGGTAAGTGGGTTACTTTTTACCATTTCCATACATGGATGCAATATACTGTATAATACCACAACGCAGATGATGTCCAGAAAGATCCCGGTTGGGCGAAGGTCCAACTCGGTCATGGCACCAATGTGACAGACATTGTCTTGTGTAGGGCTAGTCTGTATGGACATCAGTAGGCCGGTTTGGTCTCAGTATCCCTTTTTTATTTCTGAAAATACAGTGTGATACAGATGTGGGAATTACAGCAGATCTTACAACAGATTACTTCTATTCATCTTCCACAATGTTCTGATTAAAACCAGTGTGTGTGTGTGTGTGTGAGTGAGACAGTGAAGAACGCACTTTATAGTATACAATGACAGACATAAACACATTAAGTACATAAAACAATAAGTGAGGCTACTCTACATGAGGTTACATTGTGGAATATACTACAACAGTAGGCCTACTGCCCTACAAAATGCAACATTTTTAATCCGTGCTTAACATACCAAATCAGTTTAACTTATTTAACTGCATTACGTGACAATACATGATTCATATTCAAGAGAGCGAAAATAGTCTCGGACCGTTCATGAACATAACTGGACAGATCTAGTCCCAGAATGTTCTGAAGTTGAACTAGTAAGCCAAGCACTGGGAGGTACCTTTAATGTACCAGTACTATTGATATTCATACCATTTGCTAGTGACCAAGCTATCCACCTTGAATTCGCAAACTAATCAATTCAGCTTGCTTGTTTTCTATGGTGTGATAAGTAACTGGTAATTTGTTGTGTAGTGATGCCTGCTAATGCTATTTTTCTAGCACTAGCACCCTCCTAGAAGAGTAAGTTATCGCTAGTTGACGTCTCGATCCCATTCAAAAACTGGAGCGTCCGCCAACATTGTTATTGAACAACGTTGGTAATGTTTCTTAGCATACCATCTACTCTGTTTTGCCAACAAATGACTCGTTGTCTGCGGTCACTCTGACTGTGCTACTTATGACAATAATTCAATTAGCATTACCACGGTGAAAATGAGACCACGTAGCCGGCTATTTCCAACGTTTTGTCAGGTTACACAACGGCAAATGCCTTTCAAAATTGTCTACATTACCTGTGAGAAAGTGTGTCAAACAACTAACACGATGATGGAGGAGATTTGGTTCCCGGATCCCCTGGATAGGCCGCGAGGAAGCCAAGAAGAACTTGGAGGCAGCTGTCATCCTCAACGTATCTCGACAACATGCATCCACTCCTTTTAAAACTTCATGGCCAACAAGCTAATTTTACGAATACATTTCCCTAAAGATAAAACTCTAAGCCTTTCACTTGAAATGTTGACAGTACTAGTCCCAATTACTCACAACCCTTTTTGGTCATATTTCGAATAGAACCAGCTTTCCTCCTTGATCCATTCATGTCATGTAGGAGGTGTTACGCTTCAGGCCAAAGCAGTCGATAACACCAGATTGGCACTAGTCCCGCCCGTTTGCGTCAGTGGTTCCGCCCACTGACTTTGATGGGTGAGATTGACAGATTAATTTAATTAACGGTGTGCTGAAACACACGTAACATGAAATTAAATAAATAACTTAAATAATGAATTGAATTGCGAAAGAAATATTTAACATTACATTATATAAATTGGCATTTAATTCATAAATTATATATTTAATGCCAATTTTAATTATTTAATTCTACTTTAAATTAATTAGTGACACATTCAATTAATTATTTGTTGGTGTATTTATTTAATTAAGCGTGGCTCATTTAGTTATTACATTAGCAGATTGTCATGCTGCTTCATGAGGTAGGCCTATATCCGATTCTTTTTTATTATTGAGGAGAGTTTCCAGCGACATAGCTCTTTGGCCAATATTCTGAATCCAATGTGGCCCTTTGCCCAAATGAATTGCTCACCACTGGTCTAAAACAACTTTGGTCATGCTTTATAAAGCAAAAAGTCCAAAAGGAATCACAGTAACAAATAGTCCATCAACAATGTATTTCAGAACGTCATTCACTTTACTTTCTATACGAAATCACTTCTTTGTGTTTTTGTTGTGTAGGCCTACACGGCACAGTTAAGCTTACAGTTTTTCTCAATTGGTTTTTTACATTTCTCACAACAGAATAATGATTCTCAAAAGTCTTTGTTCAATTGTGACTTCCTGGTGTTACCTCTGCACATGGTCAAATCAGTTTCTCATTGTTTTCGGCATACAGCAAATGCTCTCGTCCACCATGCCATGGCTGTGTACAATTCTCAGTGATTTCGTACATTATCAATTGCTTTTGTCATATCACTCAAAAAGCTTTGTCACTGAATGCATGAAACTATCTCAATCTTATCTGATCAATGTAATATAAAACTGAATTTACAACATTTCCCATCCAATCTAAACAGCATTTCGCTTCAGAAAAGATCCTCAAGAGTATACTATTCAATTGACAACATGAGAAATTGATTTGACTAGCTTGTCCATACACTATGATAGCCTGGTCCTGACCATCCCATAATACTACCATTTCATTTCGTATCTATGGTCTGGCATTTGTTTGCTCTGAAGCGATTGTAGGAAGCAGGAAGTTTGCACTCAGAGACGGTCTTACGTGACGAATCACTCATGAAACCTTCCATAGGAATGAACGAGAGCATTTGGCTACGCGAACATGGCGTTTGCCGGCTTCACTCCCACCTGTCCGGTAACGAGGGCCAATTGCTTGCTGAGCTGCGCTGTCACTTATCCAATCGTCTCGACGCCTCGACGCAAGTGCAAACGTAAACCTTTACGACTGCTCGTACCAGGGGCTGTTCACTCACGGAACTTCCTATTAGCCACAATTGGCTAACCCTAACCACGGGACAGTGCAAAATGAATGGGTGTCAATGGAGTTTTTTACCATTATAATTTTTGTGATTTTTTATAATTTTTTGTCCTGAAATATGAATATTAAGTTCGAAGCTAGAAATAATAAGACCCCATTTGAGTAGCGTTTCGATTATTTTGCGCCACTAGATTATTATATACTGGGTCACAAAGCTCAATTTTTATGGGGCCAAACCCATAAACATTAGCACGATGCTAGCGAGTACAGGTTGAAATCTTCTAACCAGCTGTAAAACTACACACCTGAACGATTTGTCAATACAGCCTATTGTTAAACAACAGTCATAGTGCTTACCAGGAATGTTTTGTTGATAATATTTGTGACTGGAAATGGCAGTAGCAATGTATTTAGCATGGGTTCCCCTTTCCATTCCATACATTTTCCCACATGAAGGACTGGCCTACGCTCGTTACTGCAGAATGCATGCAAAGCTAACTGGCTACAATGGGAACCAATGAGACTGAGCCTTCTCCCCTGTGTTCTAATTTCTCTGCTGGTACCTAATCGGTTTGTTTGCTGGCGGCCATGTGGTTTGTTTGCCGTCCGTGGAAACTTAATGGGCAGAGAGCGCAACTCGACCATTAATCACCTTTCTGCCCCCATCCAAAATGCAGGTGCAAGACAAAGGGACAGATATAATCACGGAAACAAACCGCATATGTGCACACCCTTTGTGGTTTTTCTTATGGTTGAAAACAAATAAGTAAGAAACAGCAAAACGGGAGCAAGTCTCCACTTTGATCAGTTTAGCTTTTTTTCTTATATTTTTCACCGTTGGTCATAGCTATTATCAGTTTAGGCAACAACATATCACAGTTTAAAACACCAATTTTGAGGCAGGCTAGCCTACATCATTAATTTATTCAATAGCCTATTTTTTTATTACTGATGAGCAGGGATGACCATTGTGCTTACTGCTTTGGCTATCAGAAAATAAATCCAGTGTCTTTTCTGTACGATGACCGGAGAATGGATGCCCGTTTGACAGCCGGCCGGAAGAGGTTAAGTCCACGCAACTTGGGGACTCACTAGAACGACGCCCTTTCGGTACTTACCGCTTACGTCATACGACCCTAAACCTAACCCTAACCCTAACCTTAACCCTAAACCTAACCCTAAACCTAACCTTAACCCTAACCTTAACCCTAACCTTAACCCTAAACCTAACCATAACCTTAAATCGCTTGTTTGAAATATTTAATTACCATGTGAAGTCACGAGAGGGCGTCAAACTAGTGGGACCCCGCAACTTGCTCCCACCTGCCGCAAAACAGAACGTTGTCGTGGAATGTGGCGCATGCGCTGATCAAACATAGCATAAAGAAAAACGCTAGTTAGGTTTCTGTGTTTTGGACTCTTGCCACCCTATGGACAGTTTTAGTACTGCAGGTGTGCTCATGGTTTGTTTTGGTCTCCTGCCACGCCCCCCTTTGTGCTCTCCCTTTGCAGCTTCACTCAATTGACTAATTATCCCAGCTGCTCCCTGTTTAGTTCTGTTTGCCTCCCCTACTTAAGCTCTGTCATTTCTCTGCTCTTTCTCTGATCGTCTGACCCTGACCTTGTGTCCATGCCCCTGTTTTATGAACCCTGTCCGTGAGTAACTGTGAATCTGGAACCTCTGTTTTTGAACCTTTTTGAATTCTGTTTTTGTGGACTGCCTTTTTTGAATTTTGAACCTGAATGCTTACCGGGATACTTACCTTTTGTTCCATGGACTGCCGTTTACATTTTTGACAAACTGAATACTTACCTCTGTTTTTGAAAGAGATTTTTTGTTGCATTTTTTTCTAATCGAGTTCTACGAGTCTCAGTATTTTTGTTGATGTTTTTTCTGTTGGACTTTTTTCTCATTTTTCTGGAACTGTGGTACACTGCTTTGGAACCAACCTCTACGCTAACCCTGTCATTGTGTACGCAAAATAAATCTGCCAAACCTGATCTGCATTTGGGTCTCTGTCTCCGAATCCTTACAGTACTTTCATGTTTTGGTCATTCTAAGACTGCCATTAAACTCAGTTTTTCATTGTGATTCCAACCATATGAGTTGTGTATCGCTGTGTTGTCCCACTGTCACACAACATTATTTCCCCCATTCATTCTTATATACCCCATCACTGACTAATCTCAAATAGTCAGTTTGAGGCGTAGCCAAGATGGCCGCCGAGTGATGGAACTTATGGGAACAGACTTTGTTTGCACTCAGTTATGGTTTGAAATTATTGGACACCTCTCACCCAATCGCTGGCAGTTACTCAACAACAACATAGCGCAGACCAATGGCTCTGGCGCAGATGTATACGTCATTGTCACGAGCGTCTTCCCCCTTTCGCCCCCACGTGGGGGGCGTATTCGATTATTGGCTGTTTTCTGGAGGGGGCGTTGCAATCAAAATTCTACTGCTCCAGGCACTCCACAGAGAAGCACGGCCAGACTACAGTAGTGGAGCCAATCCTTTGGCGGAAGTACGTAGGATGGCTCGCGAGGCTAACACCATGACACAATGACTAACCATTCTGCTGGCCCTCATACGTTTATTGACACAAAAAACTTGGTTTTGAAAGACAAATAAGGGTTTTGAGCAAGAGACTCGGTTTTGCAGGTCATTCATGGTGTTTTGCCATTTGCTAAAGCTGTTTTGAGAATGAATTTTATGTTTTGCAAATTGCGAGAGAGATTCGGGAAATGTACAAAACCAATTGAGAATACTGTAACATAGCCTAAATGGAATCATGGAATCTGCATTGCCTGGATTATTTCAAGTCAAGTCAAACATTTATTTATATAGTACTTTTGTAACCCAGTTGAAGTCCAGGGAAGACTGGAGGACGTCCAGGAGAGACTGGATGACAGCAGGGAAAGACCGCACTGGGCGATTAGTTACCCAACCCACTGGTCTCTCGATAGAGAGCCACCCAACTCTAACTACGAAGAACCAAAGAAAGCAACAACCCGGGAGGCGGGATGGAAGATGGACCCAACAGGACGGACAACACGATGACGACGGCAATGGAAAAGGATTACGAGAAAACCAGAACGCCAGGAAATGAGGAGAAGATCCTCCGAAAGTGTGCATGTGGATGGGAGAAAGTGACCACGTTTAGGGGCTTACGGATCCACCAGGGGAAAGCAAGATGTGGACAGAATGGCCAACAGCAACCTTGCACTGCAACAGCAGGTGAGACAAGAGGGACCAAAAGCCAGGACAAAAACCACAGAGCCAATGGACCCAATGTTGCTGACGGCATGAGGGGCCCCCGGGAGTGGAGGATATGCATGCAAGATGGGCCTCACGTAGGCTTGGTCAACTAAGACTTCTGTTAATTTGAATCTTCGCGTATATGAAAATCTGAAAAGACAAAGGGCCCTAGGCCTAGCCATCTAATGTCAAATACTGTATCAGTCCTTGCATTCACAGGTGTTCATGCTGATTCATGTGGTAGGCCTATTTGATTAGGCCTAGGCCTATTCTTTATTTCAGTTGCTTGCGACATCTAGCTCTTTGGCCAATATTCTGAATCCAATGTGCCCCTTTTCCCAAATTAATTGCCCACCACTGGTCTAAAACAACTGTGGTCATGCTTTATAAACCATCAAGGCCAAAAGGAATCACAGTAACAAATAGTCCATCAACAATGTATTTCAGAACGTCATTCACTTTACTTTCTATACGAAATCACTTCTTTGTGTTTTTGTTGTGTAGGCCTACACGGCACAGTTAACATAGCCTAAATGGAATCATGGAATCTGCATTGCCTGGATTATTTCAAGTGAAGTCAAACATTTACGTACATTTATTGAGTAGGCCTACTTTTGTAGGCACATTAATGTCCATGATGTTCAGCAGATAAACATGTTGGTGCAGGTCTCATGTCTGCTGTGTTGAGCTTCCTCCTCCCTCTGTTGGAAGCAGCTTCTGGGGGAATATCTTCACATCTGTCCTTCTGTCTGTCTGACATCTGAGTGCTCAGTGTGTGTGTGCATCATCCAAGGGCAGAGGTGTCAAAAGTTAACAAGCATCCCTGTATGTGGGACAATCATTAATGACAGCTGTAATATCTGTTTTTCTCTGTCTTTTTGTGGTGTTTTTATTGTAACATGGATTCCCCTGGGTCTGGAATAAAAGTTGAATTGAATAAACATAAAGGAAATTCAAGGTGTAAGCACTCGCACATGAAATTATATAGCTCTTTCACATTTACTCCATTGAATGTGGTGGATAGACTGGACTGTACTGAAAAACACTAAAAACCCAACTACAACCCACCACAAACGTGATCCAACCAGCCTAGACTCAGCTGATTGTAAGATGAATACACATGTCTAGACTACTGTGCTAAACTCAGACAAGTTGAGTTGTGTTTTTTCTTTTACTTTAACCTTTGTGTGCTGCACCAAAGTGCGATAGGGATCACAGCAACAGGGGGTCATCAGCATTGTCTTTAAGACATTTATTTACTTTCATTCACATTCATACACAATGTTGTATGAATGTATAAACACATTATATCATATTATGCGTGTGTGTGTGTGTGTGTATTATATAGCCTATAAATACAATAAGTCTGGATCACTTTGTTTTAGAATAATTCAACACACAAGGAATTTGCAAGTGAGAATTAAGGGGGAAAAACGACCCTGCCTACAATGCACAAGATATACTGTATAGAGAAAAGACAGCAACAACATTTCTTAAAGGGACACTGCGAGATTTTTAGTTGTTTATTTCCAGAATTCATGCTGCCCATTCACTAATGTTGCCTTTTTCATGAATACTTACCACCACCGTCAAATTCTAAGTATTCACTATGACTGTAAAAATCACACTTTTCATACACGAAAAAGGGGGACCTTCTTCATGGTTCGCCATTTTGAATGTCCAAAAATAGCCATTTTTAGCTGCGAAAATGACTCTACTTGGACCATACTAGAACATATTTGTTTATTACTTTGTAAACTTCCATGTTAAGATCAAATTTGGCAATAGGCAGCCAAGTTTCAATGAGCAGCATAAGTTGCAGTACCTTTTTTGATAATTTCCTGCACAGTGTACCTTTAAGAAGTGTACTGGCACAACATATAAATAAAAGTGCAATGTGGAGTAGGAGGAACCAACAGTATTACAGACACTTATATGACATTTGCACATTATCACGGCTGTTATTTGGAGTGTTGGCCTTGGTAAGGAAGCAGATTCTTTCTGTAAGTGGTAGTGTGGTAGAGCGTTCTGTGATCTGCTGGAGGATGGAAGCTGGAGGAGTTATCTACAGTCATGGGCAGGAGTTGTCAGGGACAGAGCAGTCCCTCTTGATTGGTCACAGTTTACCATCCAGTGCAAAGGTAGCCTTCTACGTCCTCTTCTCCATGGAAGCTCCACTGCCTCCATTTGGTGACGGTATGTTATGTCACATACGTGCTGGTGGACAGAGGCTGCAGGAAGTGTCCAGGGCCAGAAGAGTCTTTCTTTAGTTTGCTCTCCAGTGAGGTCAACATGTCACCTGCATGGATACTACACTGACGCACCACTGCCTCCCTCTGCTGGCCAAGGAGTGAAGTACAGTCTACACATAGCTCACATTGACTGCTGCCATACATACACAATGCTATACAAACTATTTACTGGAATGTATGGCTGCTGTTCTGCACCAGATGATCATGAATCGTATAGGAGAAGCAAACATGATAATCATTTCCAGCAAACCACATTAATGTCCATGTCCATGATGTTCTGCAGATAAACAGGTTGGTGCAGGTCTCATGTCTGCTGTGTTGAGCTTCCTCCTCCCTCTGTTGGAAGCAGCTTCTGAGGGAATATCTTCACATCTGTCCTTGTGTCTGTCTGACATCTGCAGACAAGTGCACATTAAACAGAGATCAGTGTGCTATTGGCTACTTCTGCACAGAAAAACAGAATGAGTTACCATGTCGCTTTCATAATACATATCAGCTAACATCTTACATTAAATGTGGTTTTGGATGATCTTAAATGTCATATCCAGAATCATTCAACTCTCTATTATTATCTTAAATAATCAAATCTCTGTTTTTATTTTAAATTACCAAACTTTTGGATGATGAGATGTGGCCAGTTAATTTAATCACATTAGACCCACCTGATCCATTCTGTCTTCTGGTGAGTGGAAGTTTGGTTGTACATTCTTCATGCTGTCACTTCGTTTTAACTCCTGGAAAGTCATCTCCCAAATCAGCTCATTATGTCTTACCTTAAAACAATGAAAAGTTGAGACCAAATTATTTACCAAACCAAATTACCAAAATATTACGCATAGATCAGTGGATCAGCATCAGTGTGTTACGTTTGTAAACATGTAATAGACACAGCATGTGAAGTTATCTCATCGAGTACAGGCCTACTTATTTCAAGTCCTCGAACCCCAGGCAAGACCCAAGCAATACAACACAACATAGTCTAACACACAGTGGTGTAGTCTACGTAGAACGCGGGTATACAGAGTATACCCACTTCTAAATTTCAGGGATTTCAGTATACCCACTTAAAATTGATTGCTCCATTATTTTGAATAGCACAAATATACACAGTATACCCACTTCAAAATGCTCAAAGTTACAGTATACCCACTATCAGTGCTTAATTTGTCAAGTCGGAGGTCCCGGAGCGCTGAGGAGGAGTAGCTCCGGCGCGAAAAAAAGCGCATGGGGGGGGGTCGAACAACCCCGTGAATGGGGATGTATGCGCAATATCAAATACAAATATGGAACGGTATAAATAGGCTACCTGCTAATGAGTGCTGGGAATATTCTGATTTCATTTGGGAAAATGGACAGTGGACTATTCAGCATGCAGGCCAATGCCAAAAGGAAAGTTTGTTAGTTTGCTCTGGTAAACGCAGCATCACGCATCCTTTATCTGTAGACCTACGTGCCGAGAGCGAATTCGGAACCATGCAGTAGCACCGAATACCCTGCGCAGTTTCATACTCTCTGCATAACCATATCAAATTAATAGAACGCAAAGCCCAGGGTCACATTTGCTGGTCCCCTTTTCTAGTCGCCATTATGACTAATGTTGAAGTAAATTAAGACTGATAGGCCTATTTAGGCCAATAAAGATCCCTCGATATCCCTCGACACTTTAGGCCTATAAAGTGCCCTCGATCCCCACTCATTCAGTTACATCTCCAGTCACTGAATAGAAATGCAGTTACTAAAATGAAACCATGCACCTGAAAATACAAGGTCTGAAATGTATTTTTATGACGCATAGCACCATTGTGCATTACACACAACGAGCACACAAGAACTCAATTTTAAAAGGCAAATGTGTGCTCAGTAGGCTATATTAAGTAGCCTATTCAGAACGCATTTGAACACGGAGTTCGTATCACAAATGTCACGATATCACTGACAGACGTTGGAATGATAGGTTTGAGTCCGACAAGTCGTGCCGCTTGTCTTAAACTGGCGCACTTCAATTTTGGATCGCGTCTTTGACAGCCAGACATGGTGCACGGGGTTAGAACTACCGCGGGAGTGGAGAAATAGGCAGGAAATATCCACAACTTCGCTGAATAAATATCCTTTGAACTGTGTACAGCAATCGCAGATGATTAAGCTTCTTGGATATTTTGTAAAGGTTAACTTGTCATTAACAAGGAAAGGTGCTTTCAATCCCCCTCGAGAATATGCGTTGTGTCTTCAAATTTCCACCTGTCAACAGCAGATCTAGACTCCCACCTCAACGAACAGCGCGACATTTGTCTGCAAGGAGTAGGCGGACTAATTTGGCTGATAAATTAAACTTTATAGTAGGCTATGCAAGGCTAGACAGCGGGTTAACCAATCAGGCCCCTACTGTTGCGTTAGTAATGTTTAAGATAAAGATGACTCGGCGTAGGATATCAGAAATAAACAAGACAGCGCAGATGGCGTTTAGTGTTTAATATGGCCACAATGCCGCATTAGATCTAGGCTATCTAAGCAATGCATATAATTTTATGAAACCTCAAATCGGACGTAATAGCCTTAGTTTGTACATAGTATTTTTCAAACCTCTCTCATGTTTAGGCCTATGTTAAGTAGCCTATCTCGTTTCATGGGACAAATTAGAATTGAGAAATCACCAAGACATATATTTAAACCAGACATTAGCACGAAACAAACTTTAATTTATGTATTTATTTATTATTATAATTTAAATATCGTTTGTCAAGATCCAGCTGGGGGAGCGCGCCTCAGAGCTTCCGGAGCGCGCGTCAGAGCTTCCGGAGCTAGCTCCGCCTTGCTCCCCCTCAAAAAAAGCCCTGCACACTATAAAAACAAAAGTAGACTACACCACTGCTAACACACTCATGTTGACAGCACAGTAACTAGCATGAACTGGACACAGCACTCTTGATTTTTCTCACATGCCATAACACATTTGCTTTATTCAAAATGTACCGTGTCGTAAAATAATATAGCAAGGTTTACTTCTGCCCATTGTGCAATTGTGAATTTCACATTGTGGCCACTTTCTTTTCTACAGAAAAATCGACCATTTTATTCGAGTTTCTTCAGTAACCTAGGTCAATGGGCTACCACTAACCATTTGTGTTGTAGGCCTAGCCTACATTTTTGGAAAATTAGCACATTAGGTATGAGACATGGTAGCTATTGTTATATAAAGCTAGGATAGGCCTACTGTTGATTTCACAATTGAACAAACATGTTAGATGTTATTGAAAAAAAAATACTTCTTCACCTAGCTTTTTGGTTCACCCAGAAAAGATTATTCTAACAGATTAGAAAGCTGCTGGGTAGAAGAATGGTCTAAGTGAGCACAAAGTGGGTTTCATCTCTGTTTCTGATAGGAGAAATCTGCTGAAACTGCCACACGTTGCAACCTTCCCCTCTCTCCCCACACACGTTCAACAAACATCGCAACTCACAAAGCATCAACTGTGTAGCTGTGTAACTGCGAGCGGGAATAAATAGCTTACTTTTGTCGTTTAGTCACTTCTCCGCCCTAGGCCTGTTTGCCCATGTATCCAAGCTTGTTATGACATTCAATGTACTTATTGCCTTCGGTTAAAAACTACTCCGTTAATCCTGCTGGTTTGAAACTCGTCGTCAAATACAACCCTGAATTTCCCCCTGGGAATTAAAAGTTACTCTACTCTACAAACTCGGCCCTGGCTACATTGGTGGTTTCGGTCATTTACCTTCATCAACAACACCGTAGTTCTTCTTCTTCTTATGAGACTTAATGGCAGACTGAACGCCTACGGACGTGTGAACAACACCAGTTTCCAGTTTTTATCCCATAGAGCTTGAAAGTCCCGCCTCTTAAGGGCCGTACACACACGTCGCTGCTAGTTACTCGCTCAGCGGATGAAGTCAATAGAATGTCTACGTGTTCCAGCGAGTCTCGCTGGCGAGTAGGCGAGGAGAGTACAAGCGATGCGATGTGGGCGGGTTCCGAGATAAAATAATTTTATCTTCGAGCGACGCGAGTTAAGCGAGTAACCAATTGGAATGCAGAATACAGATTATTGACAGGTGACGTTGCCCCTGTGGTGTTCTGACCACCCAACTTCTGCACGCCATCACACTTTGGTTAAAAGTGTTGAGGAAAATACATACAGTGTACACCATCAAAGGCTCATATGCATGGTTGTGCACAGCACACGATCAACGTTAAACACACAGACCTGTATTAACTGTTAATACAGGTCTGTGGTTAAACAGCGTAGGCCTACATTTTGTTTCGTAGGGACGTTATTGGCGCGGACAACCAGTGAACAAAATCACCCAGAGCGAGTGGCAAGTAGGCGAGTGAGCAAGTAGCGAGTAAATAGCAGCGACGTGTGTGTACGGCCCTTTAGTTCCGCATTTGAGAAAAGACTTGAGCGAGAATTTGTTGTCACGATGTGGGTGTTAGGCTATTAAAACAGCGCACAATTTGACAATTATTTGTACTTTCTACTCCTTTCATTTCTAGAAGAGGACTTATAGTTACTAGTTACATTTATCCTAGGCTTTCCCATTGTGTTTTCGTGGATATTTGAGTAGCTGCGAGGTGGGACCAAGCCCCTCTTTCAAACCGACACCCAGAAAAGACATTAATATGTCAACAAAATGGCAGGTACAGCGCGAGAAATTGTGAAACCGGAGGCTATAACCTCTTTAATTGACTAGGCTACAACAGCCATTCTCTAATCTCCCTAGTAGGCTATGCTGTTCAGTCACGAACACTCACTGAGTAAAACTGAACCAACTCCCGCCTCGTCATTCATCGAGCCTGTTTGATCCGTCCAGCCTGTTGTGGCCAATTGAGTCGCGGATCCCCGCTCCCTATGTGTGTGCTTCTGACTCTGTTGAGCTCTACATTTCTAAATGTTAACAGTGCTCTGCCAACGCTTTAACATTTCACTCTGTAGGCTACTCTTAGGGAAATAGTCTACAGACGTGACTCTGTCACTCACTGCGTTAGCAGCGAATCCCCTACGGATCGGATCAACGCTTAAGTTTCGTTTTTGCCACGAGTGTGCGAGTCGCAAGGCAACTCGGCAGCGGAAGCGAGTGGTCATCTGCTGCTCGCCTCCTGACTATCCCTGCTCAACTAGACTTCTGCTCCCAAATATTTGACTTTAGTCTTCTTAAATACAAACACACACATTATTTATTGCAAAATCAGGAACATGCCGTTTCACTGCTGCCAAAGGCTGTTCGAGTTGTGGTTGTATGTTTAGTGAGGAGGTGGGTCGGATCGCAGCATGAGTTTAGGAACTGTGATATTCATAAAGTGAGTTTTGTTGATCAAACTGTCTTACTCTTTGATTTATCAACAAAATGGAACAACAAAGGCATAGCTATTTAACGGCAGAAACGTTTTAAAAATACATTATTATTATTTATTTTTATGTATGCCTATTTTAAATAGGCCTAAGTGACCCGTGTGATCCGAGTGATCCGTCTAATCCGGATACTCTCCTTGGAATGATCCAATCAATCCGGACGCCTCAAAGATTCGAGTTAAGCACCTCTAATTAACAGGACTCCATAGTCATGTTCAAATAGAACCGAAAACCGTTTCAGAAACTGTTTTCCTATTGGATCAAGTTGGCAGACATACTTGTACTTTTGTACTCAAAAAGTACATTTAAAAGTTAGTACTTGTGACCTTTACTTAAGTAGGCTACATTTTCGGTGTACAACTTTTACTTTTACTTGAGTAATTTTTTCGCAGTAGGCCTACTTGTACTTTTAGCCTACTTAAGTACACAACATCAGTACTTCTTCCACCTAAATGGAATTAAAATAATCGTACAAGAGTATTCCAGGCCATTCATGCAAGATGGGCCTCACCTATGCTTGGCCAATTAGGCCTACTGTTGTTATTACCTTCGCCAGAAGGTTATGTTTTGACCACTGTGTATTTATTTATCTATTTGTGAATATTGTTTGTTTGTTTGTTTGTACTTTGTATAACTCAGACAGAACTGAGCTTTGCATCTGAAGACAAGTGCTCAGTTTGTGTGTGCAACATCCCTAAGTGTATGTGGGACAATAAATAATGAAAGCTATGAAATATCTGTGTTTTTTCCCTCTCTTTCTGTTTTTTTCTCAAGGTGTTATGATGTATTTATTATGATATGGATCCCCTGGGTCTGTAATAAAAAAGGAATTGAATAAACACAAAGGTAAATTCATAGTGTAAGCACTAGCACAAGTAATGATATGCCTGTTACACCATTTACTCCATTTTACCTCATGTGGGAGATTATATAGACTGTGTTGTGACAGAAAAATACAATAGAACCCACCACAGACTTGATCTAACCTATCTGTGTAGTCAGCTGATCGTAAGATGAGTAGGCCCTCCACATGTCTACAGGTAACTGAGATAAGTTAGCTGTGTTGGAAGGAAACTATGTTGGTTCTTTTTACTTTTACTTTAACGTTTGCATGCTGCACAAAAGTTCAATATAGGGATCACAGCAATAAAGTGTCATCAACATTGTGTTTCAGACATTTATTCACTTTCATTACATTATTATGGTGTGGTAGGCAAATGACCCATCCTAAAACGGATTTTATATCCTATCAACACAGGGTCATTCCGGCTGGAATCAGCAAATTTCTGAAAAATCTCCCACTCGACCCCCTTGGATTTGCCTGAAAAAAATGTATGTGATGGCTTAAACATCCAATAGATCATATCCACAATATCAGAACTCAGCTCTGGATACTTTTGGCACAAAAAATCTGTAAATAAGTACACCCCCTACGCTTGTTTTAGCGACATTGCATGAGTGACCATGTTCAGACTCAATTATCTCCAGAACTATTTGTGTCAGATTCATTATATTTTCAGGGCTAAGAGTCCCAGACCTGAATATCATATATTACAATTTGCAGCACTGTAAGTCAAATCACACCGTAATAATGTGCCTCTACTTTTTGTAGATATCATATGTTCTAGGGTTTCCAAATGTCTGTAAAAACCTCAAAGTTCTACATGTAAGATTCATCCTTGGTAAATGGTCTGATATGTACCATGACTTTCACATCATAGTATATCTAACAAAAGGCTTCAATGGTTTTTGAGTTACAGAGGTCCAAAGATGGGAAAAAATTAATTTGCACCAATGTTTGGAGCAATATTTCCAATCTATGACACTAGTTAGGAACTTTCTGTTTGGTGTTTCTGAAAGAGGATGTTTTTTTTAACAACATATCAAAAAATTGGGATGGTGTTTTGCCTCATTCTTTTTATAACGGACTTCAAAATCTCAATTGGCTACAATTACTTGAAGCTATGAGGACCATGTCACCAACCGACTTGTCGCAACTCTCAAATCCATGGCTCTGATGTCACCTTAATAGTGAAAACAAGATGGCTACCCTGTGAATGACAAAGCAAATTCTAGGGAAACCATAACACTTGTAAATGAATTGATTAATGCCACACAGCAAGAATAGCACATTGCACATGGCTTTGATAGACATTAATTATTTTAATTGTAAAATCATAATAATCATCATCATCATCATTTTAGTAGTAGTAGTAGTAGTAGTAGTAGTAGTAGTGGTAGTGGTAGCGGTAGTAGTAGTCTTGGAATAAAGTGATGAAATAGGAGAGGATTAAAGAATTGTAGCACTCTTGTTTGCAACAAGGACTCCCATCCTAACTAGTCTTTCAATCAGCACCTGTAACTTTATATTTGCTATGAAGTTTGTGTCTTACTCGTTAAGTTATCAGCTGTATTGCAAAATAACTTAATTCATACTGGCTATTCCCTCAGACTATTATACAGCATGGTCCTGGAGTTTTAGTTAGAAGAGTTTGCTTGCAAGCAGTATTCGATATCAGGTGAATATTGAAGGCACAGAAGATCATATTGGCACCAGACAACCATGTGGTTCTTGTCACATTGTTGCGATCTAATTCAGCTGCTTGCATCATTATAATATTATACCATTGCAATGCTGACAAGTGGATTGCAGTTTAGCAGCAGTGATTACAACAATCATGGTTTGGATACTTGTAGACAATGATCATTACTTGTAAAGTTCATCATCACATTGATCCAGGTGAGATGATAGAAGCCGAAAGGAAGCTTTGCAGCATGCAAAAGCGTTCAGATATGGTGGTGGATTGGGGGCGGGGCACAGTTCTACAGTCAGGGTACCTCTGTCGTGGTGACTGTTGGCGGGGGTGGGACTGTTTTATGGTCGCATAGGAAAGTAAAAGTTGATTAGAGATGACACATAGGAGGAGACAGTTTGTAAAGAGGTATCCTGATTGTAGAACTTCCCGCCCCCCCATCATCCTCCCCTGACCGAAGTGCCCTGAGCATGGTGGTGGTATCCTTACTGAAATCAACACCTATGTTGTCATTGTCCCTCAAGGTACCAATTTCATTGTACCTGTACAAAGACAATAAAATTTCATTCAAAGTTTCATTCAGGTGTTCCTCATTTAATTGCCAATGACGGATGGTTGCACACAACAATATGAATGCAGATACCTAATGCACCATCAATGACAATGGCAAGCTACCTTATAAAGTCAACTCATAAGATGCAGCTAGTGATTGAAAGTTAAGTGTGTATAAAATCATTTGTCACAGGCCAGAGCATTGAAAGTTCCTGACTTGTTTAATACATTACTTTTTTTTCAAATTTTAAATCACCATCAAGGAAGTCAAGGTTGCATCAAGGAAATCATATCAACACCTTGTTTTATTTCCAGAGGTTGTTTTTTTATGACTTCTCTCAAAATGGTACTTCTCTCAACCATCTTGAATTTATTGCTAACGTAGCCCCAGTGAGAACATGTTGCGTAGTCACTTGATCATCTGGCCGATAGTACACTTAAAAAGATGAGGCCAGAATCCCTGAAAAAAAATACTGAAATACAGAAATACTGAGCTGAACAAACAGCTTTGCCTGGGCCCGGGATAAAGTCGTCTAAAGAGACCCCTTCCCAATACATGCAATGTAATGAGTACCCAATCTTGATTCCCCCATGTCCTTGGCCCAGAACAATTCACCACTTCCGCTTCCCTCTGCACTATTTGATCACAGGCTTATGTCACACCGCAATGCGCTTTACGGTCATTAAAAGGAATGAGGCAAAACACCATTCTATTTTTTTGCTATGTTGTTAATAAAAATATCCTCTTACAGACACAACAAAAAACAAGTTCACAGCTGGTGTCATACTTTGGAGGTATTGCTCTAAAAAATGGTGGGGTTTTTTTTCATGACGCCACTTTGGATGGATTTGAGGGATGTATGCCACACTGCATTGAGATTTGAAAAGGCATTATACAAATAAAGGGGCAAAACACCATTCCAATTTTTAGATATGTTGTTAATAAGAATATCCTCTTCGAGAAACAACAAACAGCAAGTTCACAACCGCTGTCATATATTGGAAATATTGCTCCAAACAATGGTGTTTTGTTTCCTTCCCTTGATGCTGACTTCCTGGAACTATTTTGGAACTATGCCATTGGCTCCATGAGCCGCCATCTTTGTGTGAAAATGGAACACAAAAATCAAGGGGATTGGCCACCTTCTTAGGATGGAATTGAGGGTTAAGTCAGATATACTGAAATACTGAGCTGAACAAGTATAAAATTACCTATTTGGTATCAGAGATTTTAGGTTATAGTGTACACTGACTTGGCTATTCATTTTAGGTGTAGTAAACCCAATTTTTTCTAATTTTTTCTAACAGGGCTCCTAAGGTACACCTGCATGTCACACAGGAATGAGCTTTTAAAATTCATTATAAAAATAATGGGGCAAAACACCATCCCAAATTTTAGATATGTTATGAATAATAATATTATCTTTAAGAGACACCAAACAGCAAGTTCACAACTGGTGTCATAGATTGGGAATATTGCTCCAAATAATGGTATAAATTAGTTTTTGCCCATTTTTGGACCTCTGCATCTCAACAACCATTGGACCCTTATATCAAATATGATGTGATGTGAATGTCATGGCACATATCTGACCATGTACCAAGGATGAACCTTGAATGTTGAAATTTGAGGTTTTTATGGACATCTGAAAACCCTTGCAATTTTAATTTCAAAGAAAAGTAGAGGGCCAGTATTAAGGTGTAATTTGACATACAGTACTGTAAATTATAATGTATGCTCATCAGGTCTATGACTCTTAGCCTTGAAAAAATAATGGACTTACCACAAATAGTTTTGGAGATAATTAAGTCTGAATATGGTCACTCAGGCAGTGACGCCAAATCAGGGGGAGGGGGTGTCCTTATTTACAGATTTTTTGTGGAAAAAGTATGCACAGCTGAAATCTGCAATGGTGGATATGTTCTATTGGATGTTGAAGCCATCACATATATTTTTTTCAAGCAAATCCGAGAGGGTCGAGTGGGGACCATTTGCTGATTCCAGCTGGAATGACCCCACAACTGTCTGGATCACTTGGTTTTAGAATAATGCAAGGAACTCGCTGGTGAGGATTAATTGCAAATTATGATCTATAAAATGTACAGTACGAGATATAGGGAGAAAAACTACACTGTATTAAGACAGCAGCAGATTTCTGCAGAAACAATATATTACACTGGTACAACATATAAAATAAACGTGGAATGTGGAGTAGGCAGAAACAACAGTATTACAGACACATATGACATTTGCAGATTATCACTGCAGTTTTATGGAGTTTTGACCTTGGTAAGGAAGCAGTTTATATCTGTGGTCTGGAGTGTTCTGTGATCAACTGGAGGACTGAAGTGTTTTGTGATCAACTGGAGGACAGAAGCTGGAGGAGTTATCTACAGTCATTGGCAGGAAATGTCCAGGGACAGATGAGTCCCTCTTGATTTGTCAGTCTACTACTGTCCAATGCATTAGGTAGTCCACATAGGGTATAAACGCATCCTCCTCTCCACTCATGCTCCACTGCCTCCCTCTGCTGGCTGAGTAGTGAACAACATTTTTTTTTTTTTTTTTTTTNAAATTAATTAATTTATTTATTTATTATTTTTTTTTTTTTATTATTATTAGAAAACAGACAAGTACAGAGACATAGAAACAGACAGGGAAACGAAACATCTACGCCAGGGGTATGAGACAGAACAAATATACACATCTATTACACAATTTTGAATTTTTTACATAAATTTACAGTTTTGATTGCTTTTTTGTTTGGAGCGGCACATATTGTTTTAAAATAAAAGTCCACATCTTTTAAAAAGTAAACAAAAGAAGGCCTCGTTTTGTTAAATTTGCATTTGTGAAAGTTATATTTAGCTAGAATAATAAACAAATTAATAAGAAAATATTCCTCCTCAAGCTCTTCACTATAATTGGTGAAACCAAAAAAATCTTTCTGCAAGCGTAACTGGAATTGTTCATGAATATGATCTATAATAAAACAACAAAACCTTCTCCAGAATTCTCGGGAAAAATCACAGAACCAAAAAAATGAATCAGTGTTTCTGTGTCTGTATTACAAAAAGTACAGTGAGTTTCAATATCATTACTGAATTTAGCTAAAACAGATTTAACAGGATAAATACGATGAATGATTTTAAATGACACTTCCTTTACTTTGTTAACTAGTAGAAACTTGTTTGGTAGTGTCCAAGCCTTGGTCCAGCATATATCAATGGCATGTCCACTCCATGCTGAGATTGCACAAGGTACTGAAACAATGTCCTTTAGGAACAGATTGCGCACAGTCCGGTTATTATTACAGGTATTGGACATCAAACATGTTTTACCAACATATGTCTGAAGAGGGTCAAGCTGAGGAGCAACATAAGAACAACCTTTCAGGAGCATAATCACTCCCAGTGGAATTGCATCAAAAACAATGGCAAATTGTTTAGGAGTAACAGGAATTTTTACACACTCAAGAAATTCTCGGTAGTTGAAAAGGTTACCCTGTTCATTAAGAAGTTGATTTACTGCAACAATTCCNTTCCTGAACCAATTATCAAAAAATATAGATTTCTTTTTATAGCATATATCCCTATTATTCCAGATAAAGTAATTATTTGGAGAAAAATTATGCTTGTAGATAATAGACCAGGACAAAAGAGCTTGCTTATGAAAGTTTGACAGAGAGACAGGAAGCCTGTCAATATTGTAATTACAAAGTAGAATGAACTTTAAACCACCCAACTGAGAAAACACATGACTAGAGATGAAATTCCATATGGAAGCAGGCTCTTTTAAGTGGTTTTTAATCCAGTTAACTTTAAAAGTGTTATGTAGCGTACTGAAGTCAATAACATTGAGCCCACCCTTGTTGTAGTCATTCATCATAACAGATTTTTTAACATAATGTGTTCGGTTTTTCCAAATAAAATTCAGTAATAGTT
Organism: Engraulis encrasicolus; assembly: GCF_034702125.1. NCBI lineage: Eukaryota > Metazoa > Chordata > Actinopteri > Clupeiformes > Engraulidae > Engraulis > Engraulis encrasicolus. The sequence continues at coordinate 4,994,515 of NC_085870.1, forward strand.
GGTCGATACTTTTACATGTTTTTGTATCCACTTCCAGTGCTATTGCAGCATATGTTAATCTGGATATTCCTTCCGCTTTTGAGAGTAGAGTCCTACCCTTCACTGACAAATCTCTTTGCAGCCACATGTTAAACTTTTTTTTTGGTTTTATCAATTATAGGATTAAAGTTAATGCTACACCTGAGATTCTGATCCTTAGTTATAACTATACCCAAGTAGGTAACTTGCTCCTTTACTGGTATATTGGAAATAGACACAGCGTTACATTCTTTGACTGCCATTAGTTCACATTTGTTCACATTCAAATGAAGACCTGACGCTGAGGAAAACACCTGAATAACGTCTAGTGCAGCAGAGACCTGTGTTGCGTCATTTAAGAAAAGTGTAGTGTCATCAGCCAGTTGACTTATAATAATCTCTCTATCTAGCACAGACATTCCCTTTAGCCCACTGTTCTTAATATGATTTGCAAGTAGTTGGGTGCATAGCAAAAATAAGTAAGGGGAAATGGGGCACCCTTGTCGAATGCCACATTTTTGTTCAAACCTGGGAGATGAGCCATTCTTTAATTTAATTGAACTATTACCATTACCATACAGGGTTCTTATAGCTTTACAAAAGAAGTCACCAAAGCCAAATTTCTTAAGTGTCTTAAAAATAAATTCGTGTTCAATTGAGTCAAAGGCCTTGTAAAAGTCTAAAAAAAAGTATAAAACTGTCATTTGGAATATAATCCGGATAGTCCAGTATATCTAGTACTAATCGAATATTGTTAGAGATGTGCCTATTTTCCATAAACCCTGATTGTGTTTCGTCTATAATGTCATGCAATGTAGATTTAATCCTTTTGGCTAATACAATGGCTAAAATCTTATAGTCATTATTTAGCAAGGTAATTGGACGCCAATTCTCTATTATTAAATGGTCTTTTTTAGGTTTCGGCAATAGAGTAATTAATCCTTGTGTTAAAGTTGGCGGGAGAGTGCCATTAGAGATACTTTCATTGAACACTTGTAATAAAAAGGGGGCTAATTCTTTACAAAAGGCTTTATAAAACTCAGAGGTGATGCCGTCCACACCAGGTGATTTATTAACTTTCAGACTTTTTATAGCATCAATAATCTCCTCAACAGTAACAGGGCAGTCACAGAGCTCTTTATCAGTCTTGCTTATTTGGTTAACACTTACTGAATCTAGGAAAGAGTTGGCACTTTCTTCACAATATTGAGAACTGTATAATTTTTTATAGAAGTTAGAGCAAAAGTTTGCTATGAGTTTAGCATCATCACAGACTGTGTCTCCTATTCTAAGTTGCTCTATAGTGTTGTAAACAGACTGAGATTTTTCTAGTCTAAAAAAATAGGCTGAATTTTGCTCCCCTTCCTCCAGCCAGCGTCTTCTAGATCTTACAAAAGCCCCTTCAGCTTTAGTTAATATAGATTATCAATTTTACCTTGATAGTCCAACAAAGTCTCTTTGTCTTCAGTGGTAAGTTTATCCGGGCATATAGAGGATAAGGTGGTAATTCTCGCTATTATATTTTCCTCTTCAGTTCTTTTAGCTTTAGCTAAAGAGCTACAATAACCTCTGAAAAACTGCCCGACTTCAAATTTAAACAACTCCCATTTCACTCTATACCTTCCTTCTATTACAGCTTCATTCCAAAAGATCTGAATAAGTTCCTTAACCCTTGCCTTAACACATGTATGACTCAGAACAGAGCTATTCATTTTCCAATATGAGCTTCTTGGGCTGTTTGAACTTGGTAGTAGAGAAATGTCAATCCTAATGCCCTTATGATCAGTGAGAGGGGTCGGGAGAATCTCTGTTTTAGTGCTGCTTTTGAGATTACTAGATATTAACCAAAAATCAATTCGTGATTGTCTGGATCTGGATGCATTACTCCATGTAAACATTATGTCAGTAGGAAAATGCTCTCGCCATATGTCTATTAAATCAAACCTTTGCATTAGAGATTTTAATGCTGCACTGGTATTGGACTGAGGGCCTGGTGGCCATCTGTCAACTGTGTTTTCCAAAGAAATATTAAAATCTCCACCTACCAGTAGATGAGCATTAGGGTATTTAGATAGCCAGTGAAGTATCCTATTTTCTACCTCAGTGAGAAGATTGTTGTTACCATTAACTGTGTTGTAACCATATATGTTAATTGCTATGAGAAAAATGTTATGAATGTTAATGACCGTGCATACAAAGTGACCATTTTTATCTGCATCTGTATGCAGTACACTTTGCATGAATCTATTTCTAAGGGTGCAGACGCCTGCAGAGCGGGTGGAACCGTGTGAGAAGTGTGCCTCATTGCCCCACTGTGACTTCCAAAAAGGCACGTCGTCAGCCACAGAATGAGTCTCTTGAAAAAAACAGAAATCAGTGTTACATTGTTTTGAAAATAAAAATAACGCTTTGCGTTTTAAGTGGTCTCTTAAACCCCTGGCGTTGAGAGAGACAAAAGAAAGAGAAATAGTGATAGAACAAAAAAAATAAACTGATAAGTACAGCTACAAAGTTGGAACTAACTGGGTGAGATGCCCTGAAAACAGCATCAGTATCAACTCTTCTTTTTTAAGTAAAAACCATAGAAACGCCTATATTTAGGCCTGTATAACCCGTATAACTTTATCATGTAAACAGTATAATGATCAGTCAGTCAGTGAACTAGATATCACCTACTACAGACAGCATCATGCTGTAGGCAATGTGATTTCCTTTTTGTCGATGAAGGCACGGCCGCCTACAAAGTAGGCCTTTTTTCCTTTCTTCCTTGCTTTTTCCACGAGTGGCCACAAAGCTTTCCTCGACTCCCGGTCAGCTTTGCAGAGATCCTCCGCGAAGCGCAGGTTGTTTTGTTGTAGGAAGGCACATTCCTTTGCTGCTCTCCACACGGCATCTCTCACCACTCGTGAGCAGAATTGCAGTATGATGCTTCTGTGGCGATCCTCCGTCTTGTCTCCGAGGCGATGCACGGTATCAATGGCGTGAGGGAGACGCTCGGCTTCCTCTGGTGCCACCTTCTGGCAAATACGAATGACTTCTTGACGCACATTTTTGTCTTCCACTTTTTCAGCTACACCATGTAGCTTCAGATTCCACCGTCGTGAGTACCTTTCCAGGTCTGTGATACGTGACTCCAGTTTGCCCACACGCTCCTTCTCCCCCTCAAAAGCCGCATCAAGTTGATCAACTTTGTTCTTCACTTCACCTATTTGCTGGCAAATCGCTTCCACGTCTCCCCTCAGGCTAGTTATGTGAGCAGTGTTATCTTCCACAATTCTCTTCAATTCGTCCGATCTGGAGTTTATCAACTGTGACAAAGTGCCAATTATGTCTGCAGCAGCCATTTCATTTTTTCCCTTTTTCGCAGGAGGTTTCTCCGGTGTTAAAGGTTCAGTGGCAAAGTCCTCACTCACCAGTGAAATCGCGCCCTTGCCGTTAGCATAGTTATGGAAGTCTTCCACATCGAGGAGAATGTTAGCTCCAGTATCCATTTTGCGGCTCTGCTTTCTTCTTCCACTGGAATTCGACATAACAAACGTAAACTGCTCTTAAAAACGTCCAAAGTTCGTTTCTACTGAAGATGGTCTTTATGTTATACAGATACTCCGTAAATCAATCAATAAGACAGGTTTTTACATTTTAACTGAACATTGTCCGATAGCTGTTTTCGTGGCTGCGACCGATTACAGCGCCATCTTGGAGCCAAACCGAGTAGTGAACAACATGCCACCAACTGACTGGTCAGGATGATGTCATAGCCTACTCAAGTTTGAGCCCAAGACGAAGACTGCCCAAAATGACACAGGTAACAGTAATGTACGAGAAGCTGTTGTGAAAATATGACAAACCCGATAATCCTTACCAGGGCTTGACACTGGCACCTGCCAACTGGCCAAATGCTGGTAAAACTTGGCTGTGGCTGGTAACACTTTCAGTGTCGCTAGCCAATTTGGCAGGTAGCTTATCCTATGGTATGACATAGTAGAATAGCCTATATTCTACACTTTGCCCCTTGTGTATCAATTGTTTTACTTAAAGGTCAAGAAAAAGCTCAGTTACTCAGTTTCTATTTGTTTGTTTTATTTCCATGTGGAAAACCATGCACTCATCTTCTTGCTTTAAGCACCTCATCTTCTGAGGTTAGATGTACAGTGTCATGATAAAAACAAAAATCTAATTTGTGGCTAGTAGAATAGCTGGATGGCTAGTGACTCAGGAAAACCACTAGCCACAGTGGCCAGCAAGCGAAAAAGTTAATGTCAAGCCCTGGTCCTTATACATACATCCTTGAAAGGTTAAATGAAAAATTCTCATTGATGCGTTTCTTCAGCAGATAAACAGGTTGGTGCAGGTCTCATGTCTGCTGTGTTGAGCTTCCTCCTCCCTCTGTTGGAAGTAGACTCTGGGGAAATATCTTCACATCTGTCCTTGTGTCTGTCTGACATCTGAAGACAAGAGCACATTAACCTAGTGTATCGTCACTCGGTGTGACGTGAATGTTTGGGCAGTGAAAGTTCTATAGAATTCTGGGCGCCACTCAATAAAATTTTTAATTTTAGAATCTTGCATTGTTATAGAACGCATTCTTTTTATAGAATGTGCGAAAACCCCATATTCTTAAACAGCTCAGTGTGAGCTATAGGCCTACTTCTGCATTTTTGCACAAAAACAGAATGAGTATGAGTATGATGTCTCTTTCATAATACTGTACATATCAGCCTACATCTTACATTACCCCGGGCAAGACCCAAGCAGTAGAACACAACATACAGGCATCGCCTACACTACAGTAGTGTTGACAGCACAGTCGAACTAGCCTGAACTTGACATAACACAGGATTCTTGATTTTTCTCACAAACACGTTTAGGCCTACATTATTCAAAATGCACTGAGTCGTAAACATAGCCTATAACAAGGTTAACTTGTGCCCATTGTGCAATTGTACATTTCACATGTGGTTTTCCATTATATTCTAGTATTTTTCACATTATTTTCTATAGGAAATTCAACCATTTTATTCCAGTTTCTTCAGTAGGTCAATGGGCTAGGCCTACCACACTAACCATTTGTGTTGTAGCCTACATTTTTGGCAACTCAGCACTAGGTGATGGCAGCTAGTTATTTAAAGCTATGACACTGTTGATTTAAATGATAGGCTGCAACTTCACAATACATTGAACAAACATTTTAGACAATTTAGAAAAAAACATCAAAAACTACTTATCCACCTAGCTTTTTGGCTCACCCAGGGGAGATTAGGCCTATCAAAACTGATCAGAAAGTTGCAAGATAGAAGGTCTAAGCGAGCGCATACAAACTGGGTTTCATCTCTCTAGTGTGTTAATGGAGAAATCTGCTGCGACTGCCACACATTGCAACCGTCCCCTCTCCCCATACAGTTAACCACAACAAACATCGCAACTCACGAAGCATCAATTTGTGTACAACTGCGAGTGGGAATGAATCGCTTACCTTCGTCGTTTAGTAACTTCTCCGGTATATTTGCCAGTGTATCCGCGTAGCCTAATCTGCTATGGCATTCAATGTTGTCTACTAGCCCAGAGCCTAAATGCCTTGGGTAAAAACTAATTCGTTAACCTTCTCTGTCAGGCAAGTAGCCAGGTCATATTCCATGTTGTGGTTTACCACCGTGCTTTGCTTTTCAGTTTGACCGATTGTACAGAGTTCATAGTCAAGCAGAGTTCTCATACAGTTCCTCCACAGTATCATTAGTTAAGTCATAGACCTCGATTTTGCACACTGTCATAAAAAAAGTGGTGCGCTTCAGGGCAAAATAATAGGTCACGGAGCAATTGGAGTAAATCCCAACAAAGATTATGTTAGGGAAATCATTAAAGGCCCGAAGCAATGCATTTCACTCTCGTGGTGACATGGCAGTTGCCCACATGCTTTAGGCCCACTTTTTTTTCATCAATTGATGACAGCTGCGAATCGACGTGAAAAACGATTGTTGGTAAAATATGTGCAATAATGTAAATTGCTGTTACAAGTTGCTGTTGAATTGCTGTTACTTTTGAGGTTACACCGCAGTGCATGTTGGGACACCATCTTCCTTTTGAAAATGCTGGGTGGGCCTAAATTTAATTAAACTCAGTGGTGTAGTCTACTTTTTTATGGTGGGTATACTGTATATTCGAGATTTTTTTGAAGTGGGTATACTGTATATTTGTGCCATTCAAAACAATGGATCAATCAATTTTAAGTGGGTATACTGATGTCCCTGAAATTTAGAAGTGGGTATGCTCCGTATATCCGTGTTCTACGTAGACTACACCAGTGCTTAAAATAATAGCCTATAGAAGAGTATTCTAGTTTATAGCCCCCGGGAGTGGAGGATAGGCCTATGCATGCAAGACGGGCCTCACGTAGGCTTGACCAATTAAGACTTCTGTTGATTTGAATCTTTGCGTATGAGAAAATCTGGAAAGACAAAGGCCTACAGACCCTAGGCCTAGCCATCTAAATGTCAAATAGGCCTACTGTATCAGTCCTTGCATTCACAGGTGTTCATGCTGATTCATGTGATAGGCCTATCTGATTAGGCCTATTTCTTTCAAGTTGCTTACGACATCTAGCTCTTTGGCCAATATTCTAAATCCAATGTGGCCCTTTGCCCAAATTAATTGCCCACTACTGGCCTAAAACAACTGTGGTCAGCTTTATAAACCTAAAAGGCCAATAGGGATCACAGTAAATAGACCAGGGGTCCCCAACCTTTCTGGCTCTGGGAGCTACTTCAGGACTACCAAGGGCTACCCAGGGCTACTGAGAGCTACCCGATGGTTACTTGTTTATTCAAAATCCTCTACTGATGTCTTGACATAATTCCCAAATCACACTATGATTGAATGATAATTTGCTTATATGTTATAAAGAAATAATCTCAAATTTAAATGAAAGAAAAACATTAACTGTGACTTAAATCTTGTAGTCGTCACTGTTTACTAACACGCTTGGTGGGAACATCAGAAGCTCCTGGAGGGCTACCTGGCACCCACGGGGACCACGTTGGTGACGCCTGAAATAGACCATCAACAATGTATTTCAGAACGTCATTCACTTTACTTTCTATTTATACTAAATCACTTCTTTGTGTTTTTGTTGTGTAGGCCCACACAGCAGTTTTAACATAGCCTAAATGGAATCATGGCATCTGCTTTGCCTGGATTATTTCAAGTCAAGTCAAACATTTACGTGTTTATTGAGTACTTATGTAGGCACATTAATGTCCATGTCCATGATGTTCAGCAGATAAACATGTTGGTGCAGGTCTCATGTCTGCTGTGTTGAGCTTCCTCCTCCCTCTGTTGGAAGCAGCTTCTGGGGGAATATCTTCACTTCTGTCCTTCTGTCTGTCTGTCATCTGAGTGCTCAGTGTGTGTGTGCATCATCCAAGTGCAGAGGTGTCAAAAGTTAACAAGCATCCCTGAATGTGGGACAATCAATAATGACAATTATGCAATATCTGTGTTTTTCTCTCTTTTTGTGGTGTGTTTATTGTAACATGGATCCCTCTGGGTTTGGAATAAAAGTTGAATTGAATAAACATGAAAGTAAATTCACGTTGAAAGCACTAACACATGAAATTATATAGCTGTTTCACATTTACTCCATTGAATGTGGTGGATAGGCTGGACTGTACTGAAAAACACTAAACAATCCAACAACAATCCACCACAAACGTGATCCAACCAGCCTAGATTCAACTGATTGTAAGACGAGTACACATGTCTAGTCTACTGTACTAAACTCAGACAAGTAGAGTTGTGTTTTTCCTTTTACTTTAACCTTTGCATGCTGCACCAAAGTGCGATAAGGATCACAGCAACAAGGGGTCATCAGCATTGTCTTTAAGACATTTATTTACTTTAATTCACATTCATACACAATGTTGCATGCATGCATAAAGATATTATATTATATTATATTATATTATATTATATTATATATATGTCTGTGTGTGTGTGTGTGTGTGTGTGTATTATGTAGCCTATAAACACAATAAGTCTGGATCACTTTGTTTTTAATATTATTTAATAAAATATTTTAATAATTCAACATACAAGGAAATTGCAAGTGAGAATTAAGGGGAAATAACGACACTGCCTACAATGTACAAGATATACTGTATAGAGAAAACTATATCAAGACAGCAACAACATTTCTTAAAGGGACACTGTGAGATTTTTAGTTGTTTATTTCCAGAATTCATGCTGCCCATTCACTAATGTTACCTTTTTCATGAATACTTACCACCACGATCAAATTCTAAGTATTGGAAAAATTGCACTTTTCATACATGAAAAGGGAGATCTTCTCCATGGTCCGCCATTTTGAATGTTTTGCTGCAAAAATGACTGTATTTGAACCATACTAGAAAATATTTGTTTATTACTTAGTAAACTTTCACGTAAAGATCAAATTTGGCAATAGGCAGCCCAAGTTTCAATGAACAGTAGTTGCAGTACCTTTTTTGACCATTTCCTGCACAGTGTACCTTTAAAGCTCTATTCACAAACATACTTTTAAGTGTACTGGCACGTCATATAAATAAAAGTGCAATGTGGAGTAGGAGGAACCAACAGTATTACACTTAAATGACATTTGCACATTATCACAGCAGTTATTTGGAGTGTTGACCTTAAGGAAGAAGTTTACTTCTTTTAGTGGTGTGGAGTGTTCTGTGATCTGCTGGAGGATGGAAGCTGGAGGAGTTATCTACAGTCATTGGCAGGAGGTGTCAGGGACAGAGGAGTCCCTCTTGATTGGTCACAGTTTACCATTCAGTGCATTTATAGCCTTCTACGTCCTCTTCTCCATGGAAGCTCCAGTGCCTCCCTTTGGTGACGGTATGTTATGTCACATACGTCACATAGGTCACGTATGTGCTGGAGGACAGAAGCTGGAGGAAGTGTCCAGGGTCAGAAGAGTCTTTCTTGATTTTGTTCTCCAGTGAGGTTAACACGTCCCCTGCATGGATACTCCACTGATGCACCACTGCCTCCCTCTGCTGGCCAAGGAGTACAGTACAGTCTAGACATAGCTCACAGTGACTGCTGCCATACATACAAACATACACAACGCCATACAAACTATTTACTAGAATGTATGGCTGCTGTTCTGTACCAGATGATCATGAACTATATAGGAGAAGAAAACATGATAAACTAATCACTACTGCCATTTCAAACAAAACCACATTAATGTCCATGTCCATGATGTTCAGCAGATAAACAGGTTAGAGCAGGTCTCATGTCAGCTGTGTTGAGCTTCGTCCTCCCTCTGTTGGAAGCAGCTTCTGGGGGAATATCTTCACACCTGTCCTTGTGTCTGTCTGACATCTGCAGACAAGTGCACATTAAACAGAGATCAGAGTGTACTAAAGCCTACATGTACTTTTTAATGTAGGCCTACAGAATGAGTTACCATGTCTGTTTCATAAAACCTACCGGCCTACATATTAAATATTAAATGTGGTTTTGGAACAGGGCTGGACTGACCACCTGGCATAGTAGACATTGCCCGTTGGGCCCCGCACCCTTGTGGGCCCCTATTTTCAGAAATGTTTTTTTTTTAAATGATCATTTTTAACATCTCTGAAAATCACGAGGATGTGGGGCCCACCGGAGAGTCAGTTCTGCGTCGCTAATTATGAGGGGCTCCTTCAAGCTAAAAGTGCCCATGCCCCATTTCTCCCCCAGTCCAGCCTTGTTTTGGATGATCTTAACTGCCATATCCAGAAACATTCAGCTCTCTATTAGGCCTACTTTCACACATAAACAAAACTTTTGGATGATGAGATGGCCAGTTCAGTTAATCACAGGCCTACTGTATTACCTGATCCATTCTGTGTTCCAGTGAGTGGAAGGATGGTTTTACATCCTTCATGCTGTTGCTTCGTTTTAACTCCTGGTATGTCATCTCCCAAACGAGCCCATTAGTGTCTTACCTAGGAACAATTGAAAGTAAAGACAAAATTATTTATCAAACCAATTTACCACATTATTGTGCATAGATCAGTGGATCAGTGTGTTATGTTTGTAAACATGTAGCCTAATAAATGAAGCACTGACACACAGCATGTGAAGTTAACTCATCGTGTTTAGGCCTACTTACTCCAACCCTCGAACCCCGGGCAAGACCCAAGCAATAGAGCACAGCATACAGGCATAGCCTAATACACTAATGTTGACAGCTAGTTGAACTAGCCTGAACTGGACATAAGACAGCGCTCTTGATTTTTCTCACACTCCTCAACACATTTAGCCTATATTATTCAAAATGCACCAAGTCATAAAAATACAACAAGGTTAACCTGTGCCCATTGTCCAATTGTACATTTCACATGTGGCATTCTATTAGCCTATCCAGGAGCGTGTCTATGTTCCCATGGCCCATTGGTCCCACAGCCCATTGGTCCCACATCACTAAGATTTTTAACATTATTTTTTAGGCCCATTGGTCCCACAGCCCATTGGTCCCACAGCATATTCCTGCTGCTCCATGTTCCCACATTTCTAAGAATTTATTAAAATTTAGGCCCTATGTTTAAAAGGCATATTCTCTTAGTTTCCTCAGAGATGTGGTAACATGGAGTTGTAGAACATAGGGCATAAATTTGAATAATTTCTTTAAAATGTGGAAAAATAGAGCGGCAGGAATAAGCTGTGGGACCATTGGGCTGTGGGGTCAATGGGCCGTGGGACCAATGGGCTGTGGGAACATAGAACTGACCCCTGCCTATCCTAGTAGGCTAGGCTCCACTTTCTTTGCTATAGAAAATTCAACCATTTTATTGCAGTTTCTTCAGTAGGTCAATGGGCTACCACTCACCATTTGTGTTGTAGCCAACATTTTTGCAACTCAGCACATTAGGTACATGTAGCTAGTTATTTAAAGCTAAGATACTGTTGATCTAAATGATACAATTTCACAATACATTGAACAAACATTTTAGACAATATTAGAAAAAAAAGAACATAAAAAAAGTTCCTCATCTAGGTTTTTGGTTAACCCAGAAGAGATTATTCAAACTGATCAGAAACCTGCAGGATAGAAGGAGGGCAAGTGAGCACTACAAAGCAAGTTTCATCTAGTGTGTTTCTGATTGGAGAAATCTGCTCTACTGCACATGCTACACTTTGCAACCGTCCCCACCCCACACATAGGCTAATCACAACAAACATCATAATTCACAAAGCATCAATTTGTAGACCTATAACTGCGAGAGGAAACAAATCGCTTAATTTTTGTCGTTTAGTCACTTCTGCGGCATAATTGCCCTTGTATCCTGCTAGTCTTTGAAACTCCTTATGATATTATAAATTCGTAGTTTACTCTTCCATGCACAGCTGCATAGTGCCTGGGCTAAATTTGACCGCTCAAGATAAGAGTCTTGACATCATGCACTTTGTCCAGGCCATAAAAAGTGGAAGTGGATACCGTCTAAGCGGCAGTTCACACACTGCTCTAATTGGGCATGCATCAGGTGAGGATCACAGCGACAGTTTAAGGGAAAATTTCCCAGACCCAAAGCAATGCTTTTCACACTAGTGGTGACATAAAAAAAAGTTCCTCATCTAGGTTTTTGGTTCACCCAGAAGAGATTATTCAAACTGATCAGAAACCTGCAGGATAGAAGGAGGGCAAGTGAGCACTACAAAGCAAGTTTCATCTAGTATGTTTCTGATTGGAGAAATCTGCTCTGCTGCAAATGCTACACTTTGCAACCGTCCCCACCCCAGACATAGGCTAACCACAACAAACATCATAATTCACAAAGCATCAATTTGTGGGCCTATAACTGCGAGAGGAAATAAATCGCTTACTTTTTGTCTTTTAGTCACTTCTGCGGCGTAATTGCCCGTATATCCGTGGAGCCTAATCTGCTGACATTCAATGTTGACTACTTATAGCCTAGCATATATGCCTTGGGTAGAAACTAATTCGTTAATCCTGCTAGCCTCTTTGAAATTCGTTATGATATTACAAATTCGTAGTTTACTTTTCCGTACACAGCTGTATAGTGCCTCTGCAAAACTTGACTGCTCAAGATAAAGTCTTGACAACATGCACTTTGTCCAGACCATAAAAGGTGGAGGTGGACACATGGCGTTTCTTCACACGCTGCTCTGGTTAGGCATACGCCAGCTGAGGAAGGACAGATTAGGGGAATTTTCCCAGACCCAAAGAAATGCATTTCACTCTAGTGGTGACATAGCAGTTGCCCACATGCTTTAGGCCTACTTTTTTCCCATCAATTGATGACGGCTTCGAAACGACGTGTAAAACGATTATTGGTAAAATATTTGCCAAAATGTAAATTGCTGTTGCAAGTTAGGCTACTGTTCAATTTCTGTTAGGCTACATCATTTGAGGGTGAAAATGCTGGGTAGGCCTAATTTGAAAATGCTGGGTAGGCCTAAATTGAATTAAAAGAATAGTAGAAGCATAGACATAGATTAACCTATGTTAATCTATGTCTATGAGTAGAAGGGTATTGTAGTCAGAGCCGGTTCTGACCTCCATGGGGCCCTAGGCAAAAATATGCCAAGGGGCCCCCATAAAGTGCGCACAACCAACCCCCCCCGCAAAATGCGAACCACGGACACAAAATTTGACTCAAATTAAGCTTCATTGAAAAGTCTACCTTTCTGCGCTCTTGAGACAAAAACATCAATAATAATGTCATCATAACAGATTGTGAACATGTAGACAACGGTGGCTGTACTGACTGAACATGCGACTACCTCATCAGCTGCAGGTGTTACCTGGCTCATCTGTGTACTACCTGAACAATGTGCTGGCCTTCCACTGGCTGACTGACTGCAGTCTGAGCTGGTCAGAAACTTAAGCATAGCGCCTGTAAAATATAAATAAGGCTTCAATTAATTTAGCTCCATCAAATTGTTTGCATTTAAAATGACCATATTTTATAGCCTGCCCCCTAGTAGCTTGCCTTTATTAATCTGGTCTAAAATGTTTAAAAAAAAAAAAAAAAAATGAATAGGCCTACGATAAGAAACTCATATGTAAAATAAATTATTTAGCTATATAACATGTGTTATTATGAATGTTATCACACATTATTGTGAATAATGTTGTGTTCACTATTTATTGGGATTCACCTTTGTCACAAGTTTCAGTCATTCACCAAAGGTCTGGATTTATTAGTCTATCTAAGCAAGCCGCACCCCCTTGCTATTGTTATCACCCACACACACACACAAACACACACACACACACACGCGCACGGCACTCCTTCTCTCTCTCACTCCCTCCTCCTCTGTTGCTTAGACTGCACGGACGTCTTCTCAGAAATCTTAAGCGCCTGTCAAAACCAAGAGCAATATCTGTGTATGTTGATATTTGCCAGAGCGCGCCGGCATTGGTAACAAATAGTCCGTCAACAATGAGATGGCCAGTTCAGTTAATCATATTAGACCTACCTGATCCATTCTGTCTTCTGATGAGTGCACAGTAAATTTGCCAGTGTTAATTTTGCAGTGTTAAGGCTTATTAACACTATTGGAGTAATTCCAACACCAAATGGAGTGAGATGCTCTCCAGTGTCAGTGACAAATTAAGTTGTTAAATTGTGTGGAGTTAGAAGTACTCCAGAGAGCCCCCGCCTCCTCGAGGTGATGGAGTTTGTCTGCGCCACTGTATGCCCCTAGTAACAGAGAACGTAAAGAAAACGTTTGACTTTTGGTTCTCTAAAGGTTGGGGTTATTACCAAACCAAAATCTACCACTTAGAAACGTTGTTTATACTGTGTTGTTCAGAGCATAAGCAATGATGACTGTCCACCCGATTAAATCATATACATCTACATATTAGTAACAGTATTTCCTCCAGATTTAATCATGTACACAATCTTTTTTTTTTTTATTTATTCCATTTCATTCATTTAACTCAACTTGGTTGGGTTGATCTAAGGTTTGGCTGTGCACACAACATCACACAAAAGATGTGTTGAGTGAAAGAAATAACTTGAGAACTTGTTACACCTTTGCCGGTAACAAGCAGGCCCCTCACAACCAATCTGTCCATCAGCGCCTGGCCAAACCTAATTACTTAGGGCTGGTATATCATGATTCAATTGCTTGCACCTGAAAAACTCCTAATCAATCTGGTCACATGGTACTCTTGAGCCTGTATATAAACCTGGACTGTCACAGTGCTTTAAATATTTGCCTGCCTGCCTGCCTGCTGGCTGGTCAGCATGGCACAGCATAGCGCTTGTTTACCTGCTTTGCAAGCAAGCTAAAGGCGCTTTTGGCTTATGGCATTTGTTAGCTACATCTTGTGCCTTGCTTTGTGAGCTAGTCAGTAACAGCACATGTTACATTGTTTGCTCCATTGTGCACTTGATGTTTGCAAGCAAGCTGTAGGCGCTTTTGGCTTATGGCATTTGTTAGCTACATCTTGTGCCTTGCTTTGTGAGCTAGTCAGTAACAGCACATGTTACATTGCTTGCTCCATTGTGCACTTGATGTAGATGGTATGGTTATATTTTAAACTTCATTAAGGAAAACATTTGATATTAATCCCCACAATTGTGTTCATTCATGCTCAGCTGATATTTCTCTCACATTGAGGTGCAGTACAGTATAAACTGATATATAAAATATAGGCATTTAAAATGTTTTCAGCAATTTTAAACATAATCTTAAGAGAGCAGTGTGGCAAACTGATGCCAGGCGCAGGGTGTTTCAGTCATGGTGGAGGATGGGAGGTGCTTAATTACCATGATCAGGGTACCTCAACTATGGTGAGAGATAGTGGGGCAGGACCACAACACATTCACAATAATAAACAAGGTTGGGGGAACATCAGGAGCATGTCTAAGGAAACAAATATGCAACCAACAAGGTTAAGGGAACCATATGGGAATGGCAAGGGATCAAACATGACATGAACAGGAATAAAGTGACGGTGAGAGAACAATAAGGGAACGGAATGGGAACTACACATATAACATTCTAGGAACGAAAATTAAACTTTCCTGCCAACCAAGTGAGAACGGAAAAATAACCAAACATGACTCTCTGGGGACGTACCCAGAACTAAACTGGAACCAACGGCTTGTGTTCCAGGAACCTTCTTAGAACTAAAAATTGTTAGTAGGGTGCTCCCCGAAACTGCTTTACTCTTTATAGTGTTAGCTTAACACTATAAATCTAACACCAGTGTTTAACACTGATCTGGAGCAGGACCAAATAGACACTAGAACAGTGTTAATTTTAACTCTTTAAGTGTTATTTTAACACTACACAATTTACTGTGTGGAAATCTGGTTTTACATCCATCATGCTGTTGCTTCGTTTTAACTCCTGGTAAGTCATCTCCCAAACGAGCCCATTAGTGTCTTACCTTAAAACAATTGAAAGTAAAGACAAAATTATTTATCAAACCAATTTACCAAATTATTGCGCATAGATCAGTGGATCAGTGTGTTATATTTGTAAATGTGTAATAAATGAAGCACTGACACACAGCATGTGAAGTTAACTCATTGTGTTCAGTGTTGTATAAAGTACTGAAATCCCATACACAAGTAAAAGTATGGGTACGCCTCCAAATGATACTTTTGATAAGACTGAATTGTTACTTGAGTAAAAATCTGAAATTATCTGAAACGTCTTGTACTTAAGTATGAGAAGTATGGTAAAAAAAAATGTAATCAAGTAATGTAATGAAAAGTACAAGTAAAACATACATTTTGGTAAAACTTTCAATAATTCCAAACACTTCAGAAATGTACACACAACCAAGTTCAGTCTATATTTAGACACGGTTTAGACCGAAAATAAACTTTACTGCCCTCATGTGACAACTAGCCTGAACTGGACATAACACAACGCTCTTGATTTTTCTTTTTGATCTTTCCTCAACACTTTTACATTATTCAAAATACACCGTGTCGTAAAAATATAACAAGGTTTACTTGCCCATTGTGCAATTACACATTTCAGACTGGGGCATTCTATTATATTCTAGTAGGCTTCACTTTCTTTTGTATAGAAAATTCAACCATTTTATTCCAGTTTCTTCAGGACAATGGGCTACCACTACATGTTTGGCAAATCAGCACAGGTATGAGACATGGTAGCTATTGTTATTTAAAGCTAAGATAGGCCTACTGTTGATTTAAATGATACAACTTCACAATAGGCTATCGATTCAACCCCCACCCTTCCTTTCTTCCATGGGTGAAGTGGCTATGAGCAAAGCACACATTGCTGCAGGGACTGTCAAGAAAACTCCCTGATAAGTAACTGTAAGTCTCTTTGGTAAAAAAAAGTATCATCTAATTGTAACATAATGCAATGGAGCATAGAGACTTCAGACTTACATGTTGCAGGAGGTGAATCCTTTTTTCTTTTTTAATCCGTTCCGTTTTCTTCTCTGTGTCGTCCTGGTGTCCCAGTCTCTGTGTCGTAGTGCTATGCTGTATCATACAGTTGAATAGATGATATATTACTTTCACTGTTGACGGAAGAGTTAGGAACTTGAGTGGTTTTGATTGGCTACATGAAAAAAGAGGCTGTGGCTTGCCTTGAGAGTGGCAAGACAGTAACCTTCTCAGGACATCTCCCTCTCCCGTCTTCCCTGTTCCCGTCTTCCCTCTTCCTTTTCAGGATCTAATAATATTCCAGGTAAAAGAAAAGATTTCATTCCAAATGCCAACACTCTCAAGATGGCTGACTTTCAAGATGGCCGACTTGTTTGGATGATGGTAAACATTGAACAGGTGGACAAATTTAGACCATATATTGAGTGTTAGAGCAGCAAAATAGCAACATGGATACATTTTGGAGGCATCAAATGGTCAACATGGCATGCCTGTACTAACTAACCTTATATTTCAAGGGTTTCAGGGATATAGCACTAGGCCTACCTCTGGCAGTAGTCGTATGCATAGGCCAGTTCTGTTCCTGTGCAAGATCCTCAATGGCAGATACATCTTTGCCTGTCCGTTCACCTTCCTATTCTACTGCCTGGCCGTGACCCTGGTTCCCCTTATCTCTTGACATTTTTATGTTTGAGTTTTTGGAAATAAATCCGGAGAAAAATCATTTTTACCTCACTCAGCCCCATGTTTCCTGACGTTTAGAAATTGGTTGAAAAGTATGGGTACCCCTCCAAAATAGGACTTTGGTAAAAGTAAAAGTCACTGACTGAAATATTACTTGAGTAAAAGTCTTAAAGTATCTGAAAATTATTGTACTATGCCAAGTACTGTAAATTCTGTAATCAAGTAATGTAATGAAAAGAAAGTAAAAAGTATACAAGGCAAATGCGGTTTGAAAGACATTTTTTTTATTTTAGTAAACTTTAAAAAAATCAAAACACTTAAAAATCATTAAACTCAAAGACTTTTACATTAACATAGTTGATGAATGCATTTTTATGTAGCAACCGAAACAAAGAAGAAGACACAGAACACACCAAACCTTTTTTTTTTAATTGTAGTCTGGACAATTAAGACAAAAGCAATACTTTTTGATTCCCTCTGTTAGGAGGGCTAAAATCAATATGTGCACGTGTATTTGCAAAACCGAAAAATGCTGAAAGTTGTCACAAGGGAAAATGTGTGTCGAGAGGCTCAGGAAGACAGTGTTAAAATAATACATAGCCTACCTCAGGCATCTCATGTCCATCCTGGTTAGTTGTGTTATTTCTGGGATGTATCCTAGTGTCTGTAATCTGGTCAGGTGCTGATGTACCTGTAGCAAAATAATATCTAATTTGGAGAATATGCAGGAAAACTTACAGTTACAGCTGAGTGAACTTATTGCTTAGGCCTACTTATTGTGCCAGTGACTTGTGTGCATGACCGTTCACAGCAACACCTTTACTTTGAACTGTCATATCCTCCTGACTACCAGGGGAAAAAAAGTTTTTAAATCTTTGGTTTTTTTTACTCCTCCAATTATTTGAAGGCAAAAAATGAGATTGACAACATTTTTTTCGAATTTTTATTTTTTATTTTAAAGATTTAATGTGTCCATTACAGTGGACATTGGAAGGCCGTACATTGAAAATGTACCTTAATTGCTATCAATCAATCTGGATGAAAAAGCATAATAATCAGTTTAATAATTAGTAAATTTGAGCATTTATGAGTTTACAATGAGTGTTTTATTGGTTTGAGGTGGAAACTGGATGTGTCTGTGACCATTATCATTCATGCAGGTCATCTCAAGTCAAAGCAATTTTGTTTTAAGCAACTGGACTTGCAGTTGAAGCTTGAATGACATGTGGTCCCTCAACTGAGAACTTTCACCAGAGTTGACTAATTTTATAGTTCTGATGTGTGAAATATGGGTTATTATCTCTGGAACAAACATGTGTTCATGTCTATGGGATTAATTTAGTCTTAATTTAATTTTTGGTTGAAATATTGTCCTGCAAAGTTCAGACACACATCAGAGTCATGCTCCACATGGGGCGACAAATGCATCAATAGGAAACGTTCTGCTTGTTCTGATTCTACTTTTCCTGCTTGAAATGAATCCTAAGAGGTCTCTGAATCTTCAGCATCTTCCTCAAACATCACATCTAGGATTATTTATCAACAGGGGCGTAGCACCAAATTTGGGGCCCTAGGAATGACCTCTTCCATGGGCCCCCCTACACACACCTCAACCTAACCAACACCCCCCAACCCGCCTACCTCCTCATATCGTCACCCTTCTTGTCTTCCTCAGAATACCCCTCTATGCTGTCCTCTCCTTCACGTGAATCATCCTCATCTTCAATCATATGACATAGGCTAATAGACATAGGTATTCAAAATATAAAATGTCTTAATCTTTCACATTACCAGTTATGAAAAGTAGGCTATCATATTCACAGGGATGACTTTTAATCACTTCATCACTATGGGTGTGAGGGGGAGAGACTGGTAGGCCTACATCTCTCTTCTCAATGCTTTTAGCCTACTATTTTGTGCACTATGGACAAATGAGACATTGACATGTTGAACTGAACTTTCTTCAATGTGCATCGCTGAACAGAAACACACGCGCTCGCGCACACATTCGTTCACTTGCACTACCCCGCACGCACGTCACGTTTGCCCGTATCAGTGTTTGGGAGAGGAAGGAACAGAGATCAGCTGTGATTTAGCCTAGGCTACTGGCAGAAGTTGACTTTGAAATGTCGCTTAAAACCTGCTGTAAAGCAGAGTAGGCCTAAAGAACAAAAGTAGGCTGTCGCTGTTTGGATTTGATGTCGTTATTCTCAACCTTTTAATGTCAGGGCACCCCGAAGTTATAGGCCTATTTATTTCTTTGAAATCATTATTTATTAGGCTACTGCATATAATTTCAGAATTAAATTGGCCAGGAACTATTTCACAGTAGCCTAGGCTACCTTGTAGTAATTTTCATGAGAACTCAATGCAGATAGGCTACCTGCTCAGCACGGAGGTAGGCTACTCTGCCTGTCTTTTCTTGTGCTATGCAAACCGCTTTGCGCAGATAGAATGGCGTCAGCAGCATTCAAAACGCAGACTGGTGCCCCGTCAAAATCTCGTCATTATTTTACCACACTTCAGCTATAACGGGCGTTGTCAGATGGTCAGAGACATGGCCAAGTAACCAGATAGTATAGGTTGATATGTAAGTTTTGGAACATTTCATATAGATTTTTCCATTTGGTGTTTTTTTTACTTCTAGGACCCCCCCGAATACAAATCCACCTGTTTCCATTTTTTTCGTGAACATTTAGTGGCAAATTCAAGATGGCTGCCATTGTGTGTAGAAATTTCACCATTAATGCAGTTAAAGGTTCAATTGAACTGTTTTATAATTCCAGGACAACATTGAATAGAAAACAAATTATTTTCAATGTTTTCCTTCATTTTTTGTGGCAAAATCCAAGATGGCTGACATAATTTATGGCGAAATTGGCATATTTAATATTTTGAAGTCTATAAAGCCATTGTTGACTTGTTTTGGTAATATTTGTTACATGAATGTGAAGTCAGCCATTACATAAACTAAGCCCATTACAAAATCCAAGATGGAAGACATTTTGTTTAGCAAAATCAACATTAATGTTGCTTTCAGGTCTATAAATCAATAAATGATACTCTACTCTACTCTGACGCCATTCATTTGTGAATTCGAGCACAGAGGATTCCATGCTGGTCCAAATTATTGTTCCAACAACAATTGCTATGAGTCACTTCATGTACAGTAGGCTTACCTATTATGCAGTGCTACCTGTACAGTAATATGCACATTCACTGGATTGGCTGCCTATATCGAGGCAAAGGGCTACAAAGTTGCTTCAAGGTCGGCCTCAGCTTATCTGAAGGCTGTGAAACCATATGTTCTATCCGGGATGTTGCATTCCTCCAATGCCAACAATCTTGCCATGCTCTCTGCTCATAGAACTGGGCTCTCTGGCATGACAGTCAGAGAATATCCTCAACTGTAGTGATGGGTCATACCCTGATATGGTCTTCCCTACGGTAAGCCCACTCATGTGCTTCACACGCTCTGAACGTCCCTCATATAATTACCAACTTACTTAGGCCTATATCATCCATGGTGTCTAATATTATGCTTCACCCATCAGTAGCATCCATTGAGATCACGTCTCTGTGGGTCTGTTGTGGCTCATCCGGTTGGCATGCCTATGTTGGCCTCATAGCAAGTCATCCCAATTCTGAAGCCATGTGTAGTGAAGAAGAGGAGAGTGGGCTCACACGACTTGGAACAAAGGCCTTATGTTATTTGAACCCAAACCCAAAGTACTACCATATGTCATGACTCAAGGGGGCTTGGCTGTCCTCCCTGCTGGTTCCTTGGTCTGTCCTCTGTGTTTCAGGTGCAAGATTGGCAGGTGCGCTGACTGCTGATTGCCACACTATCATACACTGACCTTTGTGAGACCTTTGGCATCATGAGGATCCGTATAAGTGGCACAAGTGTGAATCTTTTATGAAAATAATTGACATAAAAATGAAAAGAAACTGGCTCCCTCAATGATGCTGCACATCATGAAGGTGGTCCTCTTGCCCATTATTTTTTTTACAGTTGTTCAATGAAATTAATTAATAGGATTTTCTTTTACTTTCTGAGCAGTCTAGAGAGTTTAGTTGGAGGCAACAGGCCAACTTTTTGCAACTAGCCAATTGCTAGCCGACATGTGCGCACAAGATTTACAGTGTGTCACCCCAAATTCCAGATGCTCTTCCTATGAGACGAAACATTTAATGTAATGACAGTTATGTGCCTATCAAAATATTACCAATAGGCGTACAAAATAACACAATAGCTTAATAAACCTGAAAATACCAAATGTTCATATTTTGCTACAATGTTGACCATCTTGGATTTTGCTTCTAAAAATTGGAAACAGATTGTTTTGTTTTCAGAGGGGGTCCTAGAAATATAAAACACAAATTATCAAAGGGGCCAGCTCAGATTTGGGATGAGACACATCAGCTGGCCATATAGAGAGGTACGCAATCGTTTTATAGATGTCATGTTGAATTTTTATAAACTTTAAATGATTTTTGAAAAAGTTCATGTAATGACTGACTGAACGGTCCTGTATACATCAAGAATATTAAAAATACAAGAAAAAAACACTGACTTTAGAGACCTCAAAACACCAAACATGTCATTTTGGCTATATGTTATGTCAGCCATCTTGGATTTTGGTTCTAAAAATGAAGGGGGGAAATAGAATCAGGTAGTTTTGTATTCAGGGGGTCCAAGAGATGCTAAAAAACACCAATTCCAAAAATGTATATGACATGTTTCCTTCCATTACATTCAATTGTGTTAGAATCTGACTGCATATCCGCCATCTTGGATTTTGGGCGTTTCCACTTCGGAAAAAAAATGGAAACAGGTGGATTTGAAGACTATGGGGTTTGTAGTTGATAAAAAACACAATTTGGAAAAATCTATATGAAATGTTCCTAAACCTCTTTTTTCTGACATATCCACCTGCACTAAGAGCTTTCCTATTGAGAGTGTTGAGACCGCAAAATAAAAGCAGAATGAAAGTTTAAGACTGACAGCTGTTCGCACCGCCACCTTGACATTGGCAAGATGAACATGACGTCGAATAATATTCATATCGTTACGACGACAGAGTCAATCTGCAAATTTGATGACCAGGGCGGGCAGCATATTGCACCCGGTTGAGAAACTGCTTTTCTTCAAGACTAGGATTAGCTAAAATAGGCTCACCTTCTCTCAAATTCACACCATTTGCACCTGCTGCGACAGGGGGCATCTTCACGTCCGTGACATTTTCTGAAATTGAGTGGGATTCATTTTACAAATAGCTTTGCTATCATTTGGACATTTGTACCAACATCGACCCATGTTGGTATTTTGGGACACTTATGAATATATCAAAGACAAATATGGGTTCTATCACAATGATAGCCAACAAAATGAGATTATTTTCATTTGACTTCGGCTATCACAGAAGGCCACACGGGTGCACGGAATGGGAATGGGATAAGCTTAACCACAGGTCTGTGGGCTTAACCAGTTATCCTACTGCGTAGCCTAGGCTGCAATTTTGACATTTGGGCTCACCTTTCTTGCAAGAAATCCGCTACAGTTGCTTTTCTTCATTTTGTTTCCCCTGTCTCTCTTGCATTTCTATTCTTTTTGTGAAAGCCTGGTGTTTTAGACGTCTTTCATTGCTGCTGCGTTTAATGCATAATATTGAAGTGAGTGAGTGTTCATTCCGCATATTGTACAATCAAAAGTCCGCGAGCGGGCGGACTGAACCAATGCGTGATAATGGGGGTGTCCGATATAGAATATAGCCTATTTGCAGGCTAGTATATCCAATTCAAATGATGTATTTCCAGAGAACATTGGAATTACATAAATTGCCAACATGTATTCACATTATTTTTAAAATAATGTTTAAAAAAACGAAAGAAGAAAATTATTTTCCATTGGAGGGCCCCCGGTGGGCCCCCCAGGTGGGCTGGGCCCTAAGAATGAGTCAGGGTTTTCCCCCCCTGTTCCACGCCGCTGTTGATCAATAATGTGCTGTAAAGTGTCTCTCCTTCTGATTCTGATACTGACTTTCTGACTAGAAAAATACTAACAAAATGGAAGATGTCACTACCAATGTCCATTTTAGAGGACATTTCTTTAACGCCTAAATATGGGAATTAAATAATGTTACATTAATTTAGAAATGGTTTAATTGTGCTCTGAAGAGATTGAAATAACAAATAAATATGATGTTTTAAGACAATAATTGCCCACTTTAAAGTATTATGCATTTACTTTCCCTTTGGCCAAAAGCGGCCTATTTTTAATGGACACCATTTTCCTTGCAAAGAAAAAGAAAGTTCCCAAAACCCCGCCCCTACACACATGGTATCATTGGAAAGCTCTGAATGTCCTCTTTAAAGACCATTGGGAGTTAGCTCAGTAGTGTGTATGGGGTGAGAGATATCGCGGTTTACAAATGTCCTCTAGAGAGGACAAAAATGAACTGCTGGTAGTCAGGAGGATAAATATGGTGGATATATTCAAGCGAAAGGGAGTTTTTCCTCACCCCTGATGCCACCAGGGGCCGCACCTGAGCGCCCAATCTCAGTGTGACTATCTATGACTTACGCTAGACCCAGCCACTAAAGACCTTACGCATCTAAGAATCCTGGTCCTAACCTACGTCGACCTTATGACTCTACAATCTCTATCTATCTCTTCTTCCTCTGCCTTCCTGCTACTTCTGCCTCTCCTCTATACCTCTCCTTTTAAATCCATCTCTAACAATGATGTTTTTTCCCATTTTGTTAAGCACTTTGAGTTACATGCCTTGTATGACACAGTGCTATACAAATACAATTATTATTATTATTATTATTATTATAACAGCCACAGTGGATATCGGTGGATATCAGACACGTTGTCACCACAATTGCTGTGTGGTATTTTGTGTCATACCTGTACTGTAAAATACTAAGTCTACGTCTACGTTGAATAAATAGTGAGCTGACAACACCAGCTATCAAAAACCCGGTAAAAATACAAGCTTCATAGAAAGCAATTCCTTGCAGACAATATTTTAGTCATAGTCATGGTTGACGAAATTAACACTGGTAGAGGTAGACTTAGTAGCCTATTTTACAGTACAGGTAGGCCTATATGACACAAAATAGGCTACCACACAGCAATTGTGGTGACAATGTGGCTGATATCTACCGATATCCACCGCGGCTGTTATCATATTTATGACAGTTCAAAGTAGCCTACAGGTGTTGCTGTGAACGGTCATGCACACAAGTCACTGGCACAATAAGTAGGCCTAAGCAATAAGTTCACTCAGCTGTAACTGTAAGTTTTCCTGCATATTCTCCAAATTAGATACTATTTTGCTACAGGTACATCAGCACCTGACCAGATTACAGACACTAGGATAGCCTACATCCCAGAAATAACACATCTAACCAGGATGGACATGAGGTAGGCTATGTATTATTTTAACACTGTCTTCCAGTCCCGTGTCTTCCTGACCCTCTCGACACACATTTTCACTTGTGACAACTTTCAGCATTTTTCGGTTTTGCAAATACACGTGCACATAATGGCCCTCATTTATCAAAGTAGCGTACGACGAGAATCATACGTACGTCGTGCGTACGTTCTTTTTCTACGACCAGTTGGCATTTATCAAATCTCATCGTAAGCGCAGGAAAGATGAAATCCTACGACTGCTCTCAGACGGTGTACGCCGTTTTCAAGTTGGACTTGAGATGACTATGATCACCAACTTGAGCAGCAGTTGTAGCGCAACAACTCATTATCATAAATATGTGGCCTACATAATTACAAAATGTTTTTAGATTGTATATTTTGGCTATAAGACAACGTCTACTTATTTGAATTGGTGCACCCTTCCTGGGAGCGCTGCCTTAATTTGGCATATAGGTCAACAACTGCAAGAGACTTCTAATTTGTGATTTGACGTGATGTGTGAATTATTTTGTGCAATATAGGCTACAGCCTCGTATTGGAATGTGCCTTCAGTCGTGGGATCAATGACCGACGTCCCTTCTTTTTTAACAGCTGGGAGTTCATGCGCACATCAATCAATACATAGCCTACAGTAGCCTAATAATCTCCCGGTTGAGTTTCGGCGTTTGATCGCACACAACTACTATCCGAATATAGGACTACACCAGACACGTGTGTGTCCGATAACACTTTATAGGCCTAGTAGGTGGTAAAAGACCTATCCCCTCGAAGGACAGCGCACTGGACATGTACAACTCTCCTTCCCCAACATATGGTTTGGGCACTGTTTGTTGGCCAGTTTCACGTTGGACCCTTTTCTTGACCTCGTTTACCAAAAAGGTTTATCATCATACATTTAAAAAAAATAATAATATTCATTAAAATATCTTCATTATGTCTACTGTAGTCAATCAAATATTGTAACCATAATTATGTGGAAATCAATCTCTACCCCTTCCATATTGAGAACTGAAACACTGTTGACTATTGCTGTTGATTATTTCCACGTGTTATTTTGTTGTCTACCTCGCGTAAAGCCCAATTTCAAGCTGTCAATCAACCAGAAACGTGGATGTTTTAGCCGGTTTGCGTCTCTCCATGTCGCAAATTCAGGGGTGCGGTCTCCTTCCCGCCGTTTTAGAGAAGGTGTGATTATTCTAATGACGATGGTTTTCAGACGCTGGATTTATCAACAGCCGCTCGCTCTTACGATGAGATTGGAGAGCATAGAGGTAGAAAATAAGGGCGTTCATGACAGCGTCTTTCCTGCGAGGTTGAAAATTTGCTAGGCAGCGAGCATGCTCAGTGTGTCCGCGTGAAGCATCCTGGTTAGAATTTGCCGTTCACGATGCAGTTGAAGGGAGTGACCTCTGCGCGGCAGTCGTGTCACATGGCGTTGAACAAAAGTTTTGTCAAGCAGCTACGCAGTAGCAGAAACCTACTGCGCTGGGCAGAAGACCTCCTCCATGATGTGAGGAATCTCATCTTCATAGCTCATGTGATTCATGTGTGTGTAGTTGAGCGTGCTTCATTTTCTACATGCTGAAATGCATTTCATGCTCAAATGCAGCATACTCAGAGTGGTATCATCCATATGTATGGTCGCACAACCCACTTACAACAGAAAAAAAAGAAACAAACCACCCTGTCGTCAGATGCTCCATCTTCGCCACGTTAGGAGTGTATGCCGTAGGTTACAAAACCAGTATTATTCCGCGGGCTGCCTACTCGACGGTTAGAGTAGTGGTTGCGCGCCTGACTTCCATTCATGAGGTCCCCGGTTCGAAACTGCACCGAAACACGGGGAGGCTTTAGTTGCTGATGGTTAATGTGGAAACAGACCAGTTGCGAGAGATTTATCTTGTCTTTTATGTATGAAAGTGCACGAAACAGAGTGGCCTTTGTGGTTGGCGCGCCATGGTAAAGCTACATATTGAACACCTGGGTTCAATCCTCGCAGCATGGGTTGGCGCTGTTAAGTAATTTTAAAATGGTCCTATCTGAATGACGACTTTGGTCCCAAAACACAAAATGAATAGCCTAAAGTGAGCACTAATTAACTGAATTATAACATGGAAGTGAAGCCAAATCATCACAAATTTAACTAAGAGTTGTACCATGATTCACCGAGTAGTAACCTGTGTCTCTACCTCAAGACCATCCGATTTCTCTCCGAGAGGCAGAGAGTCTCGGATTTCATAAGCATGTGCCGACATTGGTAAGCACGTCATGGAATTAGTGCCATGATGATTTAATTCCACGAGAGGGCGCCCTGGTACACCCGCTGTCAAAAAAGGTAGATCCACCCACAGACCTATAGATCCACCTTCTTTGCCGCTGTTGAAATCTCGTCGTCCTGATGTGTCCAGCTTGATTGCGACGCAGTTATCCCCTCCTTTTTATGACCAAGCAAATCACGTTTTGATCAAATCTTTTGCTGCGTGGTTGCAAACGAGCCTAATAACTCTAGAGACGACTCCGCCCCCCTTCTGACGGCAATCTGTGGCGGCCATTATCTGGAGGTAGATCAGAGAAATGGAAATTAACGGAGAACGAGGCTCACCTCTGTCAAAAATGGCTTAATCGTGTGAAAATGTCCATCAACACACTATACAAGGACAATAGTTGAAGTGTGTTGCTAACTATGTTCATAAAATATATTATTTGATTTTTAAATGTATTTTATCGACTCATATGATTTCAGTAGATATGTAGCCTGACATTTCAAATGTGGTCTTTGATTAAAGTGTTACTTTATATTTACACAGTTTTAGTTAATTTCTTGACATGGGTGGGCGTGTTCTCCATTGACTTGCATTGCCTGAAAGTACCTTCACTACCTACGGAAGTTGGGAAGCTCCAGCTGCCATTTCCCAGTGCTGTCGCAAATTGCTGTGTCCTCTCTAGTGTTATTTTCTACAGCCCAATTCGAAACAGGGAAGGCAGCTGTCCTTCCAGTGAGCTAACTGGACATCGAGTCATGAAGTGTGGATCGAAACGAAAAATTGCTTTATTTCCTCTCTCGGCAGTTGACTGCATTTGTGGGCGTAACGAGGATATTTCAAGGATACATCAGATGCTGACTTCGCTTCCTTGGTACCCAACATGCTGTGCGCCACCTCCCTCTCAACCGGAAACCTGAAAAACAAACATGGCTACTACCCAAGCTACTACCTTATCATACTCTTTATTCTGACACTTATGTATGTAGATATTGAAAATCGAATGCATAAATCAACATTGTAGTATCTAAATATGCTGTCGCTAGATCTATTTATAGCCTATTTTACGATTCCGCCGTCTGACGATCATTCACCGTTCAAATAGCATGCGTAAGCTAAGCGCTAACGTGATGAACGTAACTCCTGCCATAGAATCGCAAGAATCGCCGTAACATCAAATGCGCAAGACGGCGCACTCGTTAGTGCCGTTCGTAACGGCTGCCTCATCAGCTGACTTCGCCTCTCTGATCAGTGACCTGTTTATGTAGGAGGAGAGTCATCGAGTCACTGCCTCCCGTTTCGAATTCAGCCTACGTTGGAGAGGTACACATGTGTAGTAAATCTCACGTGAGCTCCGTCGTGCGACGAGATCTGCGCTCATTTCTGCGATGGTTTCTACGCAAGTTTGATAAATGACAGCCAATGATTTTAGCCCTCCTAACAAAGGGAATCAAAATGTATTGCTTTTGTCTTAATTGTCCAGACTACATTAAAAAAAAGGTTTGGTGTGTTCTGTGTCTTCTTCTTTGTTTCGGTTGCGACATAAAAATGCATTCATCAACTAGCCTATGTTAATAAGTCTTTGAGTTTAATGATTCATAGACATATTTAATTGCGTTCTAGTTGCATTAGTTGTTTACATAGCATAATGATGTCTGTAAAAAGCCCTTCAGCTTTTTGGTTCACCCAGAAGAGATTGTCAAAACTGATCAGAAAGTTGCAGTGAGCACATACAAAGTGGGTTTCATCTCTATAGTGTGTTTGATTGAAGAAATCTGCAACTGTAGGCTATCGCACGCTATATCGTCGTGGCCACGAATCGCATCGCCTCTCTCCCCACACACTGCACAACAGACATCACTAGCCTACTCACAAGTCATCAATTTATGTATAACTGCGAGCGGGAATAAATCGCTTACTTTAGTCGTTTAGTCACTTCTCCGGCGTATCTGCCCGTGTATCCATGTAGCCTAAACTGCTATGACATTCACTGCTACCTTCCACACAGTAAAAACTCCGGGAAAAAAAACTCCGGACGGCCGCTGTAACGGGGACACATGTAGGCCTAATTGAGGAGAACATGCAGCGGTAGGCCCTGTCTTCAGAATCATGTCCCGTGTGTCCTAGGACCTTTTATAGACAATGCGGGAGGGTCAGAATACCTATGAGGCTTCCGTTTCCTCTATTCTGACCTTTGATATTTTCTAGTTTGCAACAGATAAGAATACGTTAGATATCATGACGCTTACACGATTGTGCTCAAGGCCAATTATAATTCAGGTGGTCAAACATGTAGGCCTACATTTTACTTCAGTGGTGGCATAATTGCCCACATTTTTAAAAACGTTTTTCATCAATTGATGGCAGCTTCGAATCGACGTGAAAAACGATTATTGGTAAAACATTTGCAATAATGTTTGTTGCTGTTACAAGTTGCTGTTGAATTGCTTTTAGGCCTACATAATTCGAGGGTACACCGCAGTGCATGTTGGGACACCATTTTCCTATTGCAACAGCGTATAGGCCTAAATAGACAGAGGTGGAACATAACTAAGTATTTTACTTCGTTAGGCCTACTGTACTAAGTAGCCTATTTTTTTCTGGAATTTGTACTTACTTGAGTAAAAATAAAAATGCAGACTTTTACTTTTACTCAATTATTTTTTTTTTACAATTACTTGTACCGTACTTTCTACTCCTTACATTTCTAGAAGAGGACTTAGTTACTAGTTACATTTATCCTAGGTTTTCCTGTTGTGTTTCTTGGATATTTGAGTACCCTCAGCTGCGGGCAGGGAGGTGGGACCAAGCCCCTCTTTCTAACTGACACCCAGACAGAAAAGATACTTAAAAAAACATTAACAGGACTCCATAGTCATGTTCAAATAGAACCGAAAATCGTTGCAGAAACTTTTTTCCTTTTGGATCAAGTAGGCAGACATACTTGTACTTTTGTACTCAAAAAGTACATTTTAAAGTTAGTACTTATAACTTTTACTTAAGTACATTTTTGGTGTACAACTTTTACTTTCACTTGAGTAATTTTTTCGCAGGGTACTTCTACTTTTACTTGAGTACACAACCTCAGTAGGCCTACTTCTTCCACCTCTGTGAATGGAATTAAAATAATCGTACAAGAGTATTCCAGGACTGGGGGATATTCATGCAAGATGGGCCTCATGTAGGCTTGGCCAATTACGACTAGGCCTACTGTTGTTTTCCTACTGAATTTGTGCGTTTGTGAAAATCTGAAAAGACATAGGCCTAGGCCTTAGGGTCCGTGTAGCCTATCACCCGATCGACCCCCTAGGGCTAGCCATCTAATGTCAACTGTATTAGTCCTTACATTGGCAGACTTTCATGCTGCTTCATGAGGTAGGCCTATATCCGAATCTTTATTACTGAGGAGAGTTTCCGGCGACATAGCTCTTTGGCCAATATTATGAATCCAATGTGGCCCTTTGCCCAAATCAATTGCTCACCACTGGTTTAAAACAACTTTGGTCATGCTTTGTAAAGCAAAATGTCCAAAAGGAATCACAGTAACAAATAGTCCATCAACAATGTATTTCAGAACGTCATTCACTTTACTTTCTATACGAAATCACTTCTTTGTGTTTTTGTTGTGTAGGCCTACACGGCACAGTTAACATAGCCTAAATGAAATCATGGAATCAGCATCGCCTGGATTATTTCAAGTCAAGTCAAACATTTATTTATAGAGTACTTTTGTACTTAAGATTTAATTATAGTATAGTATAGAGTACTTAATAAACAATAACCAAACAGTTAACTGCTGTGCAAGTGAATCAATAATATAAATGTTTTAATGTCAACACAGTAGATAAATGTGACTGTGGAATGGTTATAGCAGTAAAGAGATATAGGCTTGATACATAAGACAAACTAAAACAGAAATACACATTATTTAGAGCGACAATAGGCCTATATAAAACAACAAAACTCAACATGGTGGAAACATCAGTAGGTTTACAGTATGTAGTTAGACACTTGGATATGACCAGATGTAACGGAGGCCAACTAGAGTGTGGCGTGGAACATTAGTAAACCTCTCTCCCCAAGCCTCATACAGTGTCGTAGCGAGCTATTGGACTGGTCCTTTAGCTCAGCGGTATCATGCTGTGCCTCGCTTACCCAGACTGGAGTGTTGACTGGTAGGCCTAGGTGACTTGAATTGAATAAACATAAGTAAATTCATGGTGTAAGCAAAAGTGTATGAAATTACATAGCTGTTACACAATTTATGCAAAACTAATGTGGTGGATAGACTGTGTTGTTATGCTGAAAAACACTAAAAATCCAACAACAACCCACCACAAACTCGATCCAACCAGCGCAGAGTCAGCTGATCGTAAGACGAGTACACGTCTACTGACACTAAACTCTGACAAGTTGAGTTGAGTGTGTCTTTTTCACTTTAAGTTTAACTTTTGCATGCTGTACCAAAGTGCAAAAGGGATCACAGCAACAAGTGGTCATCAACATTGTCTTTCAGACATTTATTTGCTTTAATTTACATTCATACATGATGTTGTGGGCACATTATTTGTCCAAAAATTGTTTTTTTAGCATATAAAGACAATTGTCCAGATCACTTTGTTTTAGAGTAATTCAACACACGAGGAACTTGCAAGTGAGAATTAAGAGGAAATAATGATACTGTCCTATATACAATGTACAAGTTGTAAGGAGAAAAATAATATCAAGACAGCAGCAAATTACAATGAAGCCGTAAAAGTGCAATGTGGAGTAGCAAACCAACAGTAGGCTAACACAGTGTTTCCCAACCAGGAGTACGTGTACCACTAGGGGTACGCAAGCACACTGCAGGGGGTACTTGGAAAAAAATAATTTTAACAAATGTATGGAGCATAGTCACACTGCAATAGAAAAAGTGATGTAAAACATGAGTTAGGGGGTACTCATGGCACAATAAAAAGGCTCAGGGGTACATGAGACAAAAAAGGTTGGGAAACACTGGGCTAACAGACACTTAAATAACATTTGCAGATTATCACAGCAGTTATTTGGAGTGTTGGCCTTGGTAAGGAAGCAGTTTCTTTCTTTTAGTGGTGTGGAGTGTTCTGTGATCTGCTGGAGGATGGAAGCTGGAGGAATTATCTACAGTCACGGGCAGGAGTCGTCAGGGACAGAGGAGTCCCTCTTGATTGGAGAGAGGCTGGAGGAAGTGTCCCGGGCCAGAAGAGTCTCTCTTGAGTTTGCTCTCCAGTGTATGTGGTAAACACGTCACCTGCATGGATACTCTGACGCATCACTGCCTCCATCTGCTGGCCAAGTAGTGAAGTACAGTCTACACATAGCTCACATTGACTGCTGCCATACATACACAATGCCATACTAACTAATTACTGAACTGTATGGCTGCTGTTCTGCACCAGATGATCGTGAACCTTATAGGAGAAGTAAACGTGATAAACCCATCACTCCTGCCATTTCCAGTAGTATCAATGGGGGATATAAAAGGTGCAAAATCACACTAATGTCCATGTCCATGATGTTCAGCAGATCTACATGTTGGTGCAGGTCTCATGTCTGATGTGTTGAGCTTCCTCCTCCCTCTGTTGGAAGCAGCTTCTGGGGGAATATCTTCACATCTGTCCTTGTGTCTGTCTGACATCTGAAGACAAGTGGATATTAAACAGAGATCAGAGTGTGTGTACTAAAGTAGCCTATACTTGTGGTTTTTAATGTGCAGAAAAACAGAATGAGTTATGTCTGTTTCATAAAACCTACCGGCCTATATATTAAATATTAAATGTGATTTTGGAACAGGGCTGGACTGGCCACCTGGCATAGCGGGCATTTCCTGGTGGGCTGCGGGGCCTTGTGGGCCCCTATTTTCAGAATTATTATTATTATTTTTTTTTAATTCCTGAAAATAGGGGCCCACAGGAGAGTCAGTTCTGCGCCGCTAATTATGAGGGGTCCCTTTATGCTAAAAGTGCCCGGGCCCTATTTCTCCCCCAGGCCAGCCTTGTTTTGGATGATCCATCTTAACTGTCATATCCTGGATCATCCAGCTCTCTATTAGGCTTACTTTCATACATTTCATACATAAACAACTCTTTTGGATGATGAGATGACCAGTTCAGTTAATCACATTAGGTCTACTGTATTACCTGATCCATTCTGTGCTCCAGTGAGTGGAAATCTGGTTTTACATCCATCATGCTGTTGCTTCGTTTTAACTCCTGGTAAGTCATCTCCCAAACGAGCCCATTAGTGTCTTACCTAGGAACAATTGGAAGTAAAGACAAAATTATTTATCAAACCATTTTACCAAATTATTGTAGATCAGTAGATCAGCAGGATCAGTGTGTTACGTTTGTAAAGGTGAAATAAATGAAACACTGCCACACAGCATGTGAAGTTAACGCAATGGGCCCTTCTCAAAACCTAGGTCCTAGGCGCCGAACTGCAGGCAAGACCCAAGCAATACAACTCAACATACAGGCATAGCCTAACACACTATGTTGACAGTTAGTTGAACTAGCCTGAACTGGACAAAAGACAGCGCTCCTTAACACATTTAGCATTATTCAAAATGCACCAAGCCATAAAAATACAACAAGGTTAACTTGTGCCCATTGTCCAATTGTAGGGTAGACTGAGTACAGTTGAGTACAGGGTACAGTTGAGACAAACCAAATATCTCTCTGTAACAACGTAACTCTGATCTAATTTTTGCTGTAGACATGCGCATCGATATCCTCTTAGATCATGGGAAATTTGAAACCAGCACGGAACGCAGATCCAAAGATATTGGGAAAATGCTGTTTTCGACAGGTCAGATTTACCTCACCAGGGTCCTTCAACAATGAATATCTAATGACCAGTAGTTATCCTCTTGATATAAGTTACATGATTGCAAGCCATGATATGTGCTCTAAAAGCAGACATATTTCCTGACATCATAACAGTTAAAACCATTTTAAAATCTTTATCAATGTGTGATCTGGCCAGAAGGGGACAGTTTAGACGCTAGCCTGTAGTGCTAATTTCACAATGTAAAACCAATGTAAAGATGCTAACGGGTACAGTTGAGTACAGTATTTTGCTATCGGCCATGCTATTTGCTCCCATGGCTATTACCTCCCATTGATTAGAATGGTGTCTCAACTGTACTCTGCTATGTCTCAACTGTACCCCACCGTTTTTTCGCTAGGGTACAGTTGGGACAAAAGTGCACCTTTTTTGTTTGATTAATTACATAAACATTAAACATCCTAGAGATATAATTCCTTGATTATATATTTGCCCACATCCTGAAAATATGTTCTGTCCAAAACAAGTTTCTTTTTAGGGCCTTTTAATAGTCTAATTTCTGCGTGGAAGGGGACAAAAATAAAAGTGTACCCAACTGTACTCAGTCTACCCTACATTTCACATGTGGCATTCTATTAGCCTATCCTAGTAGGCTCCACTTTCTTTTCTATAGAAAATTCAACCATTTTATTCCAGTTTCTTCAGTAGGTCAATGGGCTACCACTCACCATTTTTGTTGTAGCCTACATTTTTGGCAACTCAGCACATTAGGTAGCCTATGAAACATAGCTATTGTTATTTAAAGCTAAGATAGTCTACTGTTGATTAGATGACAGGGGGCCTACAACTTCACAATACATTGAATAAATATTTTAGACAATATTAGAAAAAAAGAACAATAAAAAATACTTCTTCAGCTTTTTGGTTCACTCAGAAGAGATTGTCAAAACTGATCAGAAAGTTGCAGTGAGCACATAAGTGGGTTTCATCTCTATGGTGTGTTTCTGATTGAAGAAATCTGCTGAAATCCAACTGTATCGCACGCTATATCGTCGTGGACACGAATCTCATCGCCTCTCTCCCCACACACTGCACAACAGACATCACTACTCACAAATCATCAATTTATGTATAACTGCGAGCGGGAATAAATCGCTTACTTTAGTCATTTAGTCACTTCTCCGGCGTATCTGCCCGTGTATCCATGCAGCCTAAATTTCTATGACATTTACTGCCACTTTCCACTCATCAACACCTCCGGAACGCATCTGCTACGGAGAACCTGCGCGGCGGACGATCGCTGATACGAAGACAAATATGTAAGGGTTAACGTTCGGCGAGAAGGTCGCTACCGTGGAATAGCAGCACGACAGAGAGAATCTTTAGACCCCGACGCGGAGCGGAGGGGTCTTGTTCTCTCTGAAGTGCTGCTATTCCACAAAGCGACCGACTCGCCGAAAGTTAACCCGCTTATTATATGGATATACTTAAATGATTCACACATGGCGGGGACATTTCTTTAGACCTATTTAATGTCAAGATTGTTGCTGCGCAAAACAAAACAGTGCCGTTGTGGAACACCGCTAGGTATAGCTAGGTAGCCAGGACAACAGGTGTTGTCTATCACAGCAGCTGATTAGAGTGACAAAAGACCGGACCCCCTGCGGAGTGATATGAAACATTCGCTTTAGCCACTGACTTGTATACAAGCCAGTGGCTTTAGCAGTGAACGTCTTGTTGCCATTGACAGCGGTAGCCAGGACAACGGGTGCTGTCTATCACAGCAGCTGAGTCTTGTTGAAAAGTCGCTTTAGCAGTGAAAAGTCTTGTTGCCATTGACAGCGGTCTGTTATAGACCAACCCGTCCGTTATCGAAAAATAACAGACGTCCGAACGTTGGGGAGCCCCGTTGAAATGAATGGAGCATTCGACAGACGACGTCACAACCATATAATAAGCCCGAGGTAAACATGTCCCAGTAGCATGCTTTGTAATGTTATCAGAGCCCTTACGGAATTCGTAATGTTATGTTATCCCGTGATTTGAGGAACCAATCTCTCTCCTAAAGGTGGAAGTTACAAGTTCCTCTTTCAGACTTTAGTCTAGAGGATATGTCAGGATTTTTGGCAAAGATGTTCACTTCCGGAAGAAAGCATGAAAATTTGTAGGCCTATATAAAGGTTTTCAGGTATGCTGATTACGATAAGAAGCGGCTCCAAGCTCAAAAATCAAGGGATCACCCTCAAAATGGACAAATCCAAGATGGCCGCCAAATTAACAATTCTTCATTACTTAGGTTGTGCATATG
The DNA here is from genome assembly GCF_034702125.1 of Engraulis encrasicolus. Lineage (NCBI taxonomy): Eukaryota > Metazoa > Chordata > Actinopteri > Clupeiformes > Engraulidae > Engraulis > Engraulis encrasicolus. Next base: position 5,030,419 of record NC_085870.1, read on the forward strand.
TCATGTAATCCTGACCTCTGCGACTAAATGTGGGTTCTTGGGATTGCTGAATTAATTTATGAGCCATTAGCTTTGCAAAACCTAGGTACCACACTGAAAATCGAGAAATCCAAGATGGCCGACATCCCAGATGGCCAAATTTATAGTTATCCACAACTTTGGATGAATATGCACTAGAATATTGATCTTGACGACTAATTGTAGGGTTGGTTATTGCTGAAGTCATGAGTAAGCCATTTGAGCTTCAAAATATTAAGGATTCACCTCAAAGTTGAGAAATTGAAGATGGCCGCAATTGCGATAGCTATATTTTTATACTTGTAGATCCTTTCAGTGGCATCGTATTAAGCTCAGTCATTTCAAATTGGTGTTTAAGTTTTGTTTTCACTTCCGAGTTGAAGTTTAGGGTCTATAAAACAATTTGAGTTCGAGTGTCAAACACACAGATAACAAAATGGCCTGCGGGGGGCGCTCTAAAATATATAAACTGTTATTACTTTTGATTAGTTAAACCAAATTTAACATATGAGATATGTATGGATTCATCATGAAGAGGAGAAACCGGTGAGCTAAGTATTTGGTTACCAGATTAACGACACACTATGTAATAAACACACTTTTAGCCAATGGACAGCTAAATCCGGGCTTTTTTAAGATAAAAGGTGGAAATGCCCTCAAAGTTGCAATGAAACATAACTTATTGTTACAAGTTATTGTAAATAAAGCCTGGGTTATCACTTAACTTGATTTGTTCAGAATATCCCTGAAGCACACAGATACTTAGGATACCTATACACAAATATGGCTGCATAAAGCCTATGTGATATTTAGCACCCAACTTGCATCTTTGAGTTTATGAATACCATTCATTCATGAGTACCAGCTTTTTTTCAGTCAGTCCATCATTTTATTCACAACTTAAAAACTTTATATCTGGAAGAAAGTAAATCAATAATAATAATAATAATAATAATAATAATAATAATAATAATAATGATGATGATGATGAATACTATGGGGAACATCATTTTTTCCTGCATTCAAAAAGCAAACAGAAGACCATAGGGCTAACACTTAATAATCCACTCTACAATAACTATGACAGATGCAAAAACAGTCAGTGGTCAGTCTTAGAAATTGCATGTGCACTTGCACAGACGTGTGCACTTTAACTCTGCCTCCATGCACTTGCACCGAGATCTGGCAGGTCTATTTGTACAAGTACTAGTACAGCTGCACTTCACCTCTAGTTGGAATACATCTTTGGAAACTGCATCTTTGGTAGTGTTGTCCAAATCTGGGAACTGTTCATTTGTTACCAGATTGGCAGGCATTTCTGGCAAATGCAGATAACTACGCTGGTAACAAATGGACAGTTCCCAGATGACAGAGATGTCCTCATAACAGCAGATGATTGTGTCTACCATGTATGAAATAGTATAGTATTATTTAGTATGCTTGCCAAAGGCCTCTGCTTGCCCCCAGCAAGCATACTAATTGTTCTCCAACAGTTTATTTAGTATGCTTGCGGGAAAGCATACTAATTGTTCATCAAGAGTTTATTATTATTCTACATTTTTCCATTCACCTCGGCCTATGGGAATCGCCATTCATTAGTATGGCGGCTTTGAATCGTTGCAGCGTTCGAGATAGAGGCACGGTTCGAGTGCCAAAATAAACGGCTCGAGAAGGGCTCAGGGTGGTAGGGCTGCACGATTATGGAAAAAATCATAATCACGATTATTTTGGTCAAAATCATAATCACGATTATTAATCACGATTATTGATTTTTGCAGATTTTTTTGAAAATTATAACAAGATTAAATATAACCAAGAATGAATTTCATATGGGATGAGCAAAATAAAATGAATTGTAATAATTATGTAAAGGCAATAGCATGAAATTTAAATGGACAGGTTTCTGTCCAGAAACACCAGCCTGTCAGTATGTTCTGGCTTCAAGGACGCTCTCAAAAGTAGGTCACTATTGCCACGATTAAATCACGATTAAAATCATGAGTTCGATTTCACTATTTTATCACGATTTTGATTATTTTTCGATTAATTGTGCAGCCCTACAGGGGGGTGTATTTTTCGCTGGCCTACCCCCTTTCATTTGTTCACCAGACTTGTTTTTCCTCAGTTTTCTCTCTGTTTTCCCCCTCATTGAAATGAATGGTAGAATGGTCAAGATGATGTCACAAACTGTGGCAGTTAGAGTGAGAGGTGACCTGTCCTGGGGTTTTTAAGGTAAAGGCATTGTCAGAGAGGTCTTGGCTCTGAATACAAACTGTGTGAAGATCATAAGCCAACTCTTAAAAATGTTTCAGAGAGAACAGTTTTAAAATCCCTATGATGTGACCTCATTCACAAAAAAATGTGTGAACAGCTCAGCGCATAGGCCTGAATATGTCATTTTTTTGACTGAACCATTTGGCCTAGAAAAGTAATCTCAGCTTTGACATGAAGAGCAGGGTTGTGCCATTTGTGTGTCAGTATCATCTGATAACTTGCAAAACTTTTGGAGATATGACAGCGTAAAAATAAGGCTGCACATATTACTCAGCTATTGACTGCCAAACTGTCACCTTTAGAATCTTCATTCATACACACACACACACACACACACACACACACACACACACACACACACACACACACACACACACACACACACACACACACACACGCAGCCTTGTAGAACTTTAGACCTCTGCTGTCACCTAGGAAACCGTGGCCACTCTATACAGTAAGTGGCAGTGGCCTACTGGGTAGGGTGTTGGTCTGTCAGAGGGTTGCAGGTTCGAAACCCACCCTTAACTCTTCCTACCCACCCATTGCTGAAAGGCACCTGAAGCATATCCATACATGCACACACGCACACACACCCCTCTCTCTCTCTCTCTGTCTCACACACACACACACACATCTCTGCCTCTCCCTCTCTCTCTCTCTCTCTCTCTCTCTCTCTCTCTCTCTCTCTCTCGCACAGACAGACACACACACACACACACACACAAACAGACACAGACACACACACACACACACACACTCAGACCTCTATCTCTTTCCCTCGTGTTTCTGTGTGTGTATACAACAGCTCTGTGTGTGTGTGTGTGTGTGTGTGTGTGTGTGTGTGCATAAGCCGCAAGCATACTAATAGCATTGTCTCTCCGGAAATGCAGTCTTATTATTATTATTATTGATTTATTTTCTTCCAGAAATAACTTTTTTTGTGATTTTATGAGTGAACAGAATATGGCTTGATTGAAAAAAAAGTCGCTAGAAGTCGCCAGATGACGTTACGTATGACGTCACAGCGTCACGCATGCAGCGCAAATCTCTAGAAAAGATGTGTGCACGGCTACGCAGAGCTGCAGTTATGTTGAAAAACAATGATTTTGTCACTTAAATGAAGAGTTTTTCAAAGTAGCCAGATTCACCAAAAAGTCGCCAAAGTCGCCAGATGTGTTTTTTTTGTCGCCAGGTCCAAAAGTCGCCAAATTGGCAACACTGTATTTGAGACCAGGAACATGAATACATACTTACAAATCCCTAGTACCTTAGAATAGGATACACCAAGCCTAACATAAATCATCATGCCTCGCTTTCTTAAATCAGCACAGTTCACACAAATGCGTCAATGTGATTGCTGCAATTGTTGCACCCTATATCTTTGTCATATCTTTAGTTAGAGGCTTATGAAATTATGAAATTATTGGGCCACAAAACCTACATTTTGACACCAAGATCATGCTCATATAACAACCAGATCCAAAGTTATGGCTCAAAACAAATACAGTTTTTTGCGATGGCGGCCATCTTGGATTTCATGTTTTTGAAGTAGATCCCTTCGTTTGCGAGCGTGGAGCCGCTTCTAATTGGAATCAGCATCCCCAAAACCCCCTATATACCAATTTTCGTGCTTTCTTCCGGAAGTGAACATCTTTTCGACATATCCTCTAGACTAATTGAAGCGCTTCTCAAGAGTCATGCGTTTGTGAAGTTTATGATTGATTGAAAAGATGAAATCTATTTTTCAAATGAGGGGGGTGGGGTAAATGTAGGCCTAGGACTACATTTCACTTCAGTGGTGACATGGCAATTGCCCACATTTAATAAAACTTTTTTCATCAATTGATGGCAGCTTCGAATCGACGTGAAAAACGATTATTGGTAAAACATTTGCAATAATGTTTATTGCTGTTACAAGTTGCTGTTGAATTGCTTTTAGGCCTACATAATTCGAGGGTACACAGCAGTGCATGTTGGGACACCATTTTCCTTTTGAAACAGCTTATAGGCCTAAATAGACAGAGTGGAACGTAACTAAGTACGTTTTCGTTAGGCCTACTGTACTAAGTAGCCTATTTTTTTCCTGGAATTTGTACTTACTTGAGTAAAAATAAAAATGCAGACTTTTACTTTTACTCAATTACTTGTACTTTCTACTCCTTACAATTCTAGAAGAGGACTTAGTTACTAGTTACATTTATCGTAGGTTTTCCTGTTGTGTTTCGTGTTGATATTTGAGTAGCATCAGAGAAATTAGAACACAGGGAGAAGGCTCAGTCTCATTGGTTCCCATTGTAGCCAGTTAGCTTTGCATGCATACTGCAGTAACGAGCGTAGGCCAGTCCTTCATGTGGGAAAATGTATGGAATGGAAAGGGTAACCCATGCTAAATGCATTGCTACTGCCATTTCCAGTCACAAATATTATCAACAAAACATTCCTGGTAAGCACTATGACTGTTGTTTAACAATAGGCTGTATTGACAAATCGTTCAGGTGTGTAGTTTTACAGCAGGTTAGAAGATTTCAACCTGTACTCGCTAGCATCGTGTTAATGTTTATGGGTTTGGCCCCATAAAAATTGAGCTTTGTGACCCAGTATATAATAATCTAGTGGCGCAAAATAATCGAAACGCTACTCAAATGGGGTCTTATTATTTCTAGCTTCGAACTTAATATTAATATTTCAGGACAAAAAATTATAAAAAATCACAAAAATTATAATGGTAAAAAAACTCCATTGACACCCATTCATTTTGCACTGTCCCGTGGTTAGGGTTAGCCAATTGTGGCTAATAGCAAGTTCCGTGAGTGAACAGCCCCTGGTAGCCTCAGCTGCAGGCAGGGAGGTGGGACCAAGCCCCTCTTTCAAACTGACACGCAGACAGAAAAGATATTTTAAAAAACATTAACAGGACTCCATAGTCATGTTCAAATAGAACCGAAAATCGTTGCAGAAGCTTTTTCCTATTGGATCAAGCAGGCAGACATACTTGTACTTTTGTACTCAAAAAGTACATTTAAAAGTTAGTACTTATGACTTTTACTTAAGTACATTTTTGGTGTACAACTTTTACTTTCACTTGAGTCATTTTTTCGCAGGGTACTTCTACTTTTATTTAAGTACATAACCTCAGTACTTCTTCCACCTCTGTAAATGGAATTAAAATAATGGTACAAGAGTATTCCAGGACTGGGGGATATTCATGCAAGATGGGCCTCATGTAGGCTTGGCCAATTACGACTAGGCCTACTGTTGTTTTCCTACTGAATTTGTGCGTTTGTGAAAATCTGAAAAGACATAGGCCTAGGCCTTAGGGTCCGTGTAGCCTATCACCCGATCGACCCCCTAGGGCTAGCCATCTAATGTCAACTGTATTAGTCCTTACCACAGACCTGGTCCTTACATTAGCAGATTTTCATGCTGCTTCATGAGGTAGGCCTATTTCCGATTCTTTTTTATTATTGAGGAGAGTTTCCGGCGACATAGCCTAGCTCTTTGGCCAATATTCTGAATCCAATGTGGCCCTTTGCCCAAATTAATTGCTCACCACTGGTCTAAAACAAATTTGGTCATGTATGCTTCATAAAGCAAAAAGTCCAAAAGGAATCACAGTAGGCTAACAAATAGTCCATCAACAATGTAGGCCTTTTTCAGACATTCACTTTACTTTCTATACGAAATCACTTCTTTGTGTTTTTGTTGTGTAGGCCTAGCCTACACGGCACAGTTAACATAGCCTAAATGGAATCATGGAATCTGCATTGCCTGGATTATTTCAAGTCAAGTCAAACATTTATTTATAGAATACTTTTTACTTAGCATTTAATTATAGTATAGTATAGAGTACTTAATAAACAATAACCAAACAGTTGCTGTGCAAGTGAATCAATAATATTTTAGTTTTTATGTCAACACAGTAGATAAATGTGAGTATGGAATGGTTATACCAGTAAAGAGATATAGGCCTACTTGATACACAAGACAAACTGAAACAGAAATACACATTATTTAGAGCGACAATAGGCCTAAAACAACAAAACTCAACGTGGTGGAAACATCTGTAGGTTTACAGTATGTAGTTAGACACTTGGATATGACCAGGTGTAACGGAGGCCAACTAGCAGAGTGTGGCGTAGAACGTTAGTAAACCTCCCTCACAAAGCCTCATACAATATCGTAGCGAGCTATTGGACTGGTCCTTTAGCTCAGCAGTATCATGCTGTGCCTCGTTTACCCAGACTGGAGTGCTGACTGGTAGGCCTAGGTGACTTGAATTGAATAAACATAAGTAAATTCATGGTGTAAGCAAAAGTGTAGAAATTACATAGCTGTTAAACTATTTATGCCATTGTAATGTGGTGGATAGACTTTGTTGTTGTACTGAAAAATACTAAAAATTCAACAACAACCCACCACAAACTCGATTCAACCAGCCTAGATTCAGCTGATCGTAAGAGGAGTACACATGTCTAGGCTACTGGTACTAAACTCTGACAAGTTGAGTTGAGTGTGTCTGTGCAAAAGGGATCACAGCAACAAGTGGTCATCAACGTTGTCTTTCAGACATTTATTTGCTTTAATTTACATTTATACATGATGTTGTGGGGACATTATTTGTCCAATTTTTTTTTTTAGCATATAAAGACAATTGTCCGGATCACTTTGTTTTAGAATAGTTCAACACACGAGGAACTTGCAAGTGAAAATTAAGGGGAAATAATGATACTCTCCTATATAAAATGTACAAGTTGTAAGGAGAAAAACTATATCAAGACAGCAGCAAATAAGCAATAAAAGTGCAATGTGGAGTAGCAAACCAACAGTAGGCTATTACAGACACTTATATGACATTTGCAGATCATCACAGCAGTTATTTGGAGTGTTGACCTTGGTAAGGAAGCAGTTTCTTTCTGTAAGTGGTGTGCAGTGGAGTGTTCTGTGATCTGCTGGAGGATGGAAGCTGGAGGAGTTATCTACCGTCATTGGCATGAGGTGTCAGGGACAGTGGAGTCCTCTTGATTGGTCACAGTTTACCATCCAGTGCATTAGCCATGCAAGCACGTGCATTAGGTAGCCTTCTACATCCTCTTCTCCATGGAAGCTCCACTGCCTCCCTTTGGTGATGGTATGTTATGTCACCTGTGTGCTGGAGGAAGTGTCCAGGGTCAGAACAGAGGAGTCTCTCTTGAGTTTGCTCTCCAGTGAGGTCAACACGTGCCCTGCATGGATAATCCACTGATGCACCACTGCCTCCCTCTGCTGGCCAAGGAGTGAAGTACAGTCTACACATAGCTCACATTGACTGCTGCCATACATACACAATGCTATACTAACTATTTACTGGAATGTATGGCTGCTGTTCTGCACCAGATGATCATGAATCGTATAGGAGAGGCAAACGTGATAAACCCATCACTCCTGCCTTTTCCAGTAGTATCAATGGGGGGTATAAAATCTGGAAAACCACGTTAATGTCCATGTCCATGTTGTTCAGCAGATAAACATGTTGGTGCAGGTCTCATGTCTGCTGTGTTGAGCTTCCTCCTCCCTCTGTTGGAAGCAGCTTCTGAGGGAATATCTTCACATCTGTCCTTGTGTCTGTCTGACATCTGCAGACAAGTGCACATTAAACACCTCAGAGTGTGTGTGTACTAAAGCCTATAGGCAGGGTGCGTTTTGTCAGAAAACCAGAAGGGGCGATATGATTCAGATATCAAGCAATGTCAATGACGTTACATTAAACTATCATTAAATCATGTAGAAAAAGTGACATTATCAAAGAGGGGACAATCCCGCATATCCCCCCCTACAAATCGCACCCTGCCTATAGGCTACTTGTGCTTTTTAATGTGTAGAAAAACAGAATGAGTTACCATGTCTGTTTCATAAAACCTACCGGCCTACATATTAAATATTAAATGTGATTTTGGGACAGGGCTGGACTGGCCATCTGGCATAGCGGGCATTTCCTGGTGGGCTGCGGGGCCTTGTGGGTATTATTATTATTTACATTTCTGAAAATAGGGGCCCACTGGTGAGTCAGTTATGCGCCGCTAATTATGAGGGGCCCCTTTAACCCCAAAAGTGCCCGGGCCTTATCTCTCCCCCAGCCCGGCCTTGTTTTGGATGATCCATCTTAACTGTCATATCCTGGATCATTCACCTCTCTATTAGGCCTACTTTCATAAATAAACAAATCTTTTGGATGATGAGATGGCCAGTTCAGTTAATCACATTAGGCCTACTGTATTACCTGATCCATTTTGTGTTCCAGTGAGTGGAATTTTGGTTTTACATCCTTCATGCTGTCGCTTCTTTTTAACTCCTGGTAAATCATCTCCCAAATCAGCTCAATCGTGTCTTACCTTAAAACAAAAAGTTAAGACAAAATTATTTACCAAACCAATTTGTCAGATTATTGTGTATAGATCAGTGGATCAGCAGGATCAGTGTGTTACCTTTGTAAAGGTGTAATAAATGAAGCACTGACACACAGCATGTGAAGTTAACTCATCGTGTTTAGGCCTACTTACTAAGTCCTCCAACCACGGGCAAGACCCAAGCAATAGAACACATACAGGCACACCCTAACACACTAATGTTGACAGCACAGTCGAACTAGCCTGAACTGGACATAAGACAGCCCTCTTGATTTTTCTCACACTCCTTAACACATTTAGCCTACATTATTCAAAATGCACCGAGCCATAAAAATACAACAAGGTTAACTTGTGCCCATTGTCCAATTGTACATTCACATGTGGCATTCTATTAGCCTATCCTAGTTAAGTAGGCTCCACTTTCTTTTCTATAGAAAATGTAACCATTTTATTCTAGTTTCTTCAGTAGCTCAATAGGCTACCACTCACCATTTGTGTTGTAGCCTACATTTTTGGCAACTCAGCACATTAGGTATCCCATGAAACATAGCTATTGTTATTTAAAGCTAAGATAGTCTACTGTTGATTTAGATGATAGGGGGCCTACAACTTCACAATACATCGAATACACATTTTATACAATATTAGAAAAAAGAACAATGCAAATTACTTCTTCATCTAGCTTTTTGTTTATCCCAGAGGAGACTATCAAAACTGATCAGAAAGTTGCAAGATAGAAGTGAGCTGAGCACATACAAAGTGGGCATATAGTGTGTTTCTGATTGGAGAAATCTGCTGCAATTCCAACTGTATCGCACGCTATATCGTCGTGACCACGAATCGCATCGCCTCTCTCCCCACACACTGCTCAACAGACATCAACTCACAAATTATCAATTTATGTATAACTGCGAGCGGGAATAAATCGCTTAGCTTACTTTAGTCGTTTAGTCACTTCTCTGGCGTATCTCCGGCGTATCTGCCCGTATATTCATGTAGCATACACTACAATGACATTCACTGCTACTTTCTGCACAGGACAAACTCTTGGCTGCATCTGCTATGGAGAAACTGAAACCAGCAGAGTACTCAGGACTGTAGTGAGAAACTCGGAAACCAAGTTGCGGTCTGCAGAAGGCCTATTTCTAAGTATTGCTCGACAGTCTTTTACTTATAATGACAGTCACCGTTGACTGAAGGATGGAAACATGTTTCTTTTTTCCTTTTACTTTCACTTTTGCATGCTGCACCAAAGTGCAATAGCGATCACAGCAACAAGGGGTCATCAGCATGGTCTTTAACATTATTTACTTTCATTTACATTCATACATGATGTTGTAGACAAATTGTTTGTCCTAAAATGGATTTTACAGCTTATAAACACAATAAGTCTGGATCACTTTGTTTTAGAGTAATTCAACACACAAGGAACATGCAGGTGAGAATTAGGGGGACATATACTGTAGGCCCTATATACAATGTACAAGTTATAAGCAGAAAAACTATATCAAGACAGCAGCAAATAAGCAATAAAAGTGCAATGTGGAGTACCAAACCAACAGTAGGCTATTACAGACACTTATATGACATTTGCAGATCATCACAGCAGTTATTTGGAGTGTTGACCTTGGTAAGGAAGCAGTTTCTTTCTGTAAGTGGTGTGCAGTGGAGTGTTCTGTGATCTGCTGGAGGATGGAAGCTGGAGGAGTTATCTACCGTCATGGGCAGGAGGTGTCAGGGACAGAGGAGCACCTCTTGATTTGTCACAGTTTACCATCCAGTGCATTAGCCAAGCAAACAATTTATTTTATGTAGGCCTATAACTGCGAGCGGGAATGAATCGCTTTGCTTACTTTAGTCGTTTAGTCACTTCTCCGGCGTATCTCAGGACAAACTCTTGGCTGCATCTGCTATGGAGAAACTGAAACCAGCAGAGTACTCAGAACTGTAGTGAGAAACTCGGAAACCAAGTTGCGGTCTGCAGAAGGCCTATTTCTAAGTATTGGTCGACAGTGTTTTATGTAGAACTTATGACAGTCATTGTTGACTGAAGGGTGGAAACATGTAGGCCTACATTTCACCTCAGTGGTGACATGGCAATTGCCCACATTTTTAAAACTTTTTTCATCAATTGACTGGTAGGCCTAGGTGGTAGTTGCTAGTTGTGTGGCTAGTAGTGGCCTTGGTGGCTGGTTGGAGCCCAGAGTGGCAGACTGCAGGAACACATGGTTCATCAGAGTGTTTGTCTTATTACATTACACTGTGTGAATGAGTCTGTGTGTATTTATTGTACATGGGGGGGGGGGGGGGGGGGGGGGGGGTGAATGTAAGAAAGTATGACAAAGAATGTAAACTCATGCATGCTCTACTGCACTGTGTGTGTGTGTGTGTGTGTGTGTGTGTGTGTGTGTGTGTGTGTGTGTGTGTGTGTGTGTGTGTGTGTGTGTGTGTGTGTGTGTGTGTGTGTGTGTGTGTGTGTGTGTGTCTGTGTGATAGAGAGAGAGAGAGAGAGAGAGAGAGAGAGAGAGAGAGAGAGAGAGAGAGAGAGAGAGAGAGAGAGAGAGAGTGTGTGTGTGTGTGTGTGTGTGAGTGAGTGAGTGAGTGAGTGAGTAGGTGATTTTTGTCAATGTCTCACATGTATGTTTAGTTTAACTGCACATTGGAAATGCAGTTTCAAACGTCTGTGCTAACCCTGTTACATAGGTTTTTGACAATAAAGTTGACTTGACTTGACACCTCAGTATGACATTTGAAGAATATTGCAGCAGTTGTTTGGAGTGGCGGTGACAATGGAAAATAATCTGCTTATTTCTTTATGTTATGCCCCATATGCTGGATCACAGAAGCTGGAGGAAGTGTCTGTCTGAGGAGTCTCTTGACTGTGTTTCTCTGCTGTCCAGTGCATGACGTAACACGTCCCCTGCATGGATACTCCACTGATGCTCAGCTGCCTCCCTCTGCTGGACAAGCAGTGAAGTACAGTTTACAAATAGCCACACATTGCATGCTCCATTATGCATCTTTACCTCAAGCGACGCCTTGCCTCATTCACTCAACCCACACCGGTCGCAGCACACTTGAATTGCAATCCTCGGGAATGTTGATGTGTATCTTATCAAGATTCTTATGGACACAAACGCCTTTTTTTTACAAGAACTGTGGATCTCCAAACTAAGGTCTCAAACAAGCATATTACAACTGGTTGAAGTTGTAGAGGCCAGAGCTTCATCATGACGAAGGATATCTACATTGTGGAAAATCATGAAAAACCTGAAGCAATGCATTTCACTCTAGTTCTAGTGGTGACATGGCAGTTGTAGATGTTTTAGGCCTACTTTTTTCATCAATTCATGACAGCTTCGAATCGACGTGAAAAACGATTAGGCTAGGTAAAATAGTTGCAATAATGTAAATTGCTGTCACAAGTTGCTGTTGAATTGCTTTTACACAATTTGAGGGTACACTGTGGTGCATGTTGGGATACCATCTTCCTTTTGAAAATGCTGGGTAGGCCTTAATTGAATTAAAATAATATAGAAGAGTATTGTAACATGGATCCCCCTGGGTCTGAAATAAACGTTGAATTGAATAAACATGAAAGTAAATTCAAGGTGTAAGTAATAGCACATTAAATCACATAGCTCTTACACATTTACTCCAATGAATGTGGTGGATAGACTGGACTATACTGAAAAACACTAAAAATCCAACAACAACCCACCACCACAAACGTGATCCAACCAGCCTAGCTTCAGCTGATTGTAAGATGAGTACACATGTCTAGTCTACTATACTAAATTCAGACAAGTTGAGTTGAGTTGTGTTTCTTTTTTCCTTTTACTTTCACTTTTGCATGCTGCACCAAAGTGCAATAGCGATCACAGCAGCAAGGGGTCATCAGCATGGTCTTTAACACATTTATTTACTTTCATTTACATTCATACATGATGTTGTAGACAAATGATTTGTCCTAAAATGGATTTTATAGCCTATAAACACAATAAGTCTGGATCACTGTTTTAGAATAATTCAACACACGAGGAACATGCCAATGAGAATTAAGGGGAAATATACTGTAGGCCTATACACAATGTACAAGTTATACGGAGAAAAAATATATCAAGACCGCAGCAAATACGCAATAAAAGTGCAATGTGGAGTAGCAAACCAACAGTAGGCTATTACAGACACTTATATGACATTTGCAGATCATCACAGCAGTTATTTGGAGTGTTGACCTTGGTAAGGAAGCAGTTTCTTTCTGTAAGTGGTGTGCAGTGGAGTGTTCTGTGATCTGCTGGAGGATGGAAGCTGGAGGAGTTATCTACCGTCATGGGCAGGAGGTGTCAGGGACAGAGGAGCACCTCTTGATTTGTCACAGTTTACCATCCAGTGCATTAGCCATGCATTGCAAACACGTGCATTATAGCCTTCCACGTCCTCTTCTCCATCGAAGCTTAATTGCCTCCCTTTGGTATAGTAATGGTGTGTTTGTTATGTCACATAGCCTATGTGCTGGTGGACAGAGGCTGCAGGAAGTGTCCAGGGCCAGAAGAGTCTTTCTTTAGTTTGCTCTCCAGTGTATGAGGTCAACACGTCACCTGCATGGATACTCATAGAGGTAGAAAATAAGACTAGAGGTGACCCCGCCCCCCTTCTGATGGCAATCTGTGGCGGCCATTATCTGTGGGTAGGTCTGATAAATGAAAATGAATGGAGAAGGAGGCTCACCGCTGTCAAAAAATGACTTAATAATGTGAAAATGTCCATCAACACTCTCTACAAGGACAATAGTTGAAGTGTGATGCTAAATATGTACAGCATTAATATAATTTTATTTTTAGATGTATTTTATCGACTCATATGATTTAAGTAGATATTTATCCTGACATTTCAAATCTGGTCTTTGATTAATGGGTTACTTCATATACACAAAGTTTTAGTCCATTTTTTTAACAGAGGTGGGCGTGTTCTCCATTGACTTGAATTGACTGAAGGTGCCTAAACCAGAGCCATCTAATAACAGAGTTACGCCACTCCCATATACCTCTATGGACCAATCTTTCCACAGCAATGGCGGCTCTCATGGAGCCTCGCGGAGCGTTAACATGGGAATCCCCATTGACTTTAGTTCTATTAGAAGTTACTTAGTTCCAGGAGGTGGCCATAGAACACAGAAAATGTGGTAAAGGTAATGTAATTTGTTTGTACTTAATCTTTGTTTGGTATGTGATGGTTCTGTGTTAGTTTCCAACGAACAGAAGTTTACTGTTAAGAACATTTTAATCTACACGAATCACATCACCAACCGACTTCCTGGTCCCCGGTTTGCGCAACTCTGTTATTAGATGGCTCTGGCCTAAACTACCTACAGACAATGGGAGGCGCCATGTGCCACTTCCCAGTGCTGTCGTGAATTGCCATGTCCACTCTAGTGTTATGTTCTACCTCTATTAGCTGGGTCTCTTAGCGTCCAAAAAGGGCCTAATCGTTACGCGCTGGATAGAAGCACCAAAATCGGTGTAGACCTTCCTTAGGGTGTTCTCCATCATTTCAGAAGGGGTGCCCCAAATTTCAATGTCATTAAGGTCATTTTTATGGGGTAAATCCAAGATGGCTGCCCAAAACCAGCCAATAGTAGTAAAATGCTGTACTGCCTGGACATAATGGTGTTATGGGCCAATCCACCTATTTGTGTGTGATGTATACAAACTGAACTTTGAAAATATGTGCAAAACTTACCATAAAAACAATGTTATATATGTCTTATTTAGATTCAAAAACAGGAAAATCATAAAAACCATGGTCAGAATGAGATCACTCTACAATTGAGAGCTCATTTCTGGGCATTTAGCTATTGAACCAACATTCATTAAGAGTTTTAAAAATTTGCAGTGGGTCATATCTATAACATCCAAAAAGAAAATTGTGGTTAGAAAATTTAGGGGAGAAGAGATAAACCCTTGAACTGGGCCACACATAACTGTCAAAAATGTTAGCATGCTAGCATTAGCAGGTTCAGACACTCAGTCTGCTCTTCAGATAAAGATGGCAAACAATAATTGTAATCCCACTTACACATGCGCGCACACACACAAACTACTACTACTTCCTTAGGACCCCCTCAATGATTTAACCCTAGGAGTCCAACTGAAATATATTCATATCAATCAAGTCAATAATACATGTACATATCAAGTGTCAGTGACAGCTGACAGCTTCAGATATGTATATCGCAGTCCTAAGTGTACAATGGAGTGATAAGGGCATTTATGCTTAGGAAATTATGAATAATCAATATGCAATACACCATACATACAGTATATTGACAGATACTTTGTTTTAAAAGAGCAAAATGGTAACATGTCTGTTTTTCCATCTACTTTTGGCTTTAATCTAGATGACATGTTGGCTACCTAACCACTTAATTTATTGTTTGCTCGTTATTTTTTTATTTGTGGGTGTGGTCCTTTGTTTAAAACATGTCTGCCTGCCTTCCCTCTCTCACATAGGCTACTAAAATAGCCTTTCAAAGACTTAAAACAACAGCATGTGGAAATCCTATTGGCTTTGGAGGGCTAACGTCTATAAGACTATACTGTACTCTACTGTATTGCACTGTACTGTACTCTACTATACTGTACTGTACTGTACTGTAGGCCTACTGTAATGTGATATACCGTACTGTACTCTACTGCACCGTGCAGTATGCTACTGTACTGTACTGTACTGTACTGTACTGTACTAGACTGCACCGTACTGTATGCTACTGTACTGTACTTAACTAGACTCCACCGTACTTTATGCTACTGTACTGTACTTTACTTTACTGTACTGCACCGTACTGTATGCTACTGTACTGTACTGCACCGTACTGTATGCTACTGTACTGTACTGTACTGTACTATACTGCACCGTACTGTATGCTACTGTACTGTACTGCACCGTACTGTATGCTACTGTACTGTACTGTACTATACTCTACTGTACTTTATTATACTGCACCATTCTGTATGCTACTCTACTGTACTGCACTCCACTGCACTGCACTGTACTGTACAGTACAACTATAGAACTGAAACATGTAGAGCGGTTGTGCTCAAACTGTGGTACGCGTACCACTGGTGGTACTTGAGACATCTCTGGTGGTACTTGGAATGCCATTATGAACCTCTCCTGTACTGACTGGCAAAAGTGAATATGGAAGGCCTTTACTGCGATATTCTAATGTTGGTTGTCAAGGTGGTACTCGGAGAGCTCAATATTTTCTCAGGGGGTACTTCACACAAAAGGTTTGAGAACCACTGATGTAGAGCATTCTGAGGACATGTACAATATTATGCAAAAAGGTGTAGTGGGAATGAGTTATGTTACTGTTACCACTCAAAATCTTGAAGGTTAAAAAAAAGTCTTGTGGCATTTTGTTTGGGGGGGGCAGGGTATGATCGACTATTCTTCCGCCCAGACTATTTACGTGCCTTGCATATCAAGAAAATGAGTCCAGGTAATGATTTACTTTCATAGTATATACCATATGAGAAGTGTTGTTCTATATAGATATTTCTCCTATGGGTAAGGGTGGCAAAAGACCTACAGTACATGTTGTCCATCAGCTGTCAGTTTTGATAGCAGTTTAAGTACTCAATGATTACTGAGCTAACTAATACAACTTTTGACACAAGTACTAGATGAGGACTTGTCTGCAAATAAACATTTTTTTTTATCTGTGTCTTCTTACTCAACATACACTAAGAAATAATTCCCATTTAATTTGAACTGAAACCATACTGTGGCCTACATGTAGGCCTATATTGAGTAATCTGTAATGCCATTCTAAAGATGACTGAAATGCTCTCACAATATGCACTTGGAAAAATACAGAATTAGGTGATCTTATGGGGTTCTTCATACATATGGAAAGGTCCTGTCCTTTACCCTCTCTCATACAAATAAAATACGTATATCTGTTATGGAAATTAGAGGATGGAGAACCTGCTACCTAGGGCATCTTGCACTGACACTATCCCATTCAAATCGAGCATTAGCAGCAGTCTATTCTCACCATAGTTTTAGTGTTGGCAATGCTCATTTTAATTCAGACCAAGAATCTTCTCAAATCGTTCACAATGTTACATGCTGTCAAGCACGTAAGCACAGACTCACCCATACTTTCACACTATGTACATTTTGTAGTTTTATCAATCTGGTCTAACAGGCTACCCTTGCTTCATCTATTCTGAGGACTATATCAACATTGTCAGCAAAGTATAATGTCATGTAATAACAATGTAATGCGTTACCAACATGACATATTGTATATGACATGGTAGACATTTTTTTTTTCAAGGGGCACCCCTTCTAGGATGTCTTCAAATCAGTCAAGCAACACGTGTACCGAATTATATGCTTCTATCCAGCGCGTAACAATTTCTCGGCTTAGAGCCCCTACTATATGTGGATACTCCACTGACTCGCCACTGCCTCCCTCTGCTGGTCAAGGAGTAAAGTACAGTCTAGAGCTCTACACACATAGCTCATATTGACTGCTGCCATACTGTACATACACAACAGTGGTGTAGTCTACATAGAACTCGGGTATACGAGTGTACCCACTTCTAAATTTCAGGGATTTCAGTATACCCACTTAAAATTGATTGATCCATTGTTTTGAATAGCACTATACAGTATACCCACTTAAAAAAATACTCAAATATACAGTATACCCACCATAAAAATGTAGACTACACCACTGATACACAATGCTATACAAACTATTTACTGGAATGTATGACTGCTGTTCTGCACCAGATGATCATGAACCGTATAGGAGAAGCAAACATGATAAACCCATTACTCCTGCCATTTCCAGCAAACCACATTCATTTTCAAAGTCCATGATGTTCAGCAGATGACCTACTGGTTAGTGCAGGTCTCATGTCTGCTGTGTTGAGCTTCCTCCTCCCTCTGTTGGAAGCAGCTTCCAGGGGAATATCTTCACATCTGTCCTTGTGTCTGTCTGTCATCTACGTCAAGACAAGTGGATATTAAACAGAGATCAGAGTGTTAAATTAAAAGTGGTTTAGGATGATCTTAAATGTCATATCCAGAATCATTCAGCTCTCTATTAGGCCACCTTTCATACATAAATAAAGCTTTTGGATAATGTGGCCAGTTCAGTCATCATATTAGGCCTATTACCTGATCCAGTGAGTGGAAATCTGGTTGTACATTCATCATGCTGTTGCTTCGTTTTAATTCCTGGTATGTCATCTCCCAAACGAGCCCATTAGTCTTACCTTGGAGCAATTGAAAGTAAAGACAAAATTATTGATCAAACCATTTCACCAAATTATTGCGCGTAGATCAGTGGATCAGTGTGTTACGTTTGTAAAGGTGTAATAAATGAAGCACTGACATACAGCATGTGAAGTTAACTCATCGTGTTTAGGCCTACTTACTCCAGGTCCTCGAACCCCGGCCAAGACCCAAGCAATAGAGCACAGCATAGGCACACCCTAACACACTAATGTTGACAGCTAGTTGAACTGGCCTGAACTGGACATAAGACAGTGCTCTTGATGTTTCTCACACTCCTTAACACATTTAGAATAAATTATTCAAAATGCACCGAGTCATAAAAATACAACAAGGTTAACTTGTGCCCATTATCCAATTGTACATTTCACATGTGGCATTCTATTAGCCTATCCTAGAAGGCTCCACTTTCTTTTCTATAGAAAGTTCAACCATTTTATTCTAGTTTTTTCAGTGGGTCAATGGGCTACCACTCACCATTTGTGTTGTAGACTACATTTTTTACAACTCAGCATATGAAACATAGGGCCTAGCTATTGTTATTTAATAGTCTAGGCTACTGCTAATTTAGATGATAGGGGCCTACAACTTCACAATACATTGAATAGCCTACACATTTAGACAATAATAGAAAAAAAGAACAATAACAATTACTTCTTCACCTAGCTTTTTGGTTCATCCAGAAGAGATTATCAAAACTGATCAGAAAGTTGCAAGATAGAAGTGAGCTGAACACATACAAAGTGAGCATCTCTATAGTGTGTTTCTGATTGGAGAAATCTGCTGCAATTCCAACTGTAGGCCCTATCGCACGCTATATCGTCGTGGCGACGAATCGCATCACCTCTCTCCCCACACACTGCACAACAGACATCACTACTCACAAATCATCAATTTATGTAGGCTATATAACTGCGAGCGGGAATAAATCGCTTACTTTAATCGTTTAGTCACTTCTCCGGCGTATCTGCCCGCCCGTGTATCAGCCTAAACCGCAATGGCATTCACTGCTACTGTCCACACAGTAAGAACTCCTAGCCGCATCTGCTGCGGAGTTACTGAAAGCTGGCGAATACTCTGTAAGGATACTCTTGACATACTTTGAAGTCACAGATTGCGGTTTGCCACTAGAGGCGTTAGATGACCACCAGGGAACAGCACAACGGACCCAACTGCAGATAAAAAAAATCGTGCATTATGCAAATCCATCTGAGGCACTATTTGATCTGCGTCGCACAAAACCCCAACTTCACAGCATCAGATAACAGACTGTTTGTAAACAAGATAGTGTTGACTGAAGGCTAAAAGAGGAAGGCCTACATTTCACTTCAGTGGTGACATGGCAATTGCCCACATTTTGAAAAACTTTTTTCATCAATTATTCGTAAAACATTTGCAATAATGAATTGCTGTCACAAGTTGCTGTTGAATTGCTTTTAGGCCTTGATTCGAGGGTACACCGCAGTGCATGTTGGGACACAATATTCGGTAACACTTTAGAATAATGGATGCAAAAAAGCATTATAAAGACTTAATAAATAATTAACTATTGATGAACAAAACATTAACAAACGTTTGTAAATGACTTGGTAATGTAAACGAATGCTTGTAAATGACTAGGAAATGCTATGTTAATATTTTATATTCATCAAACATTTACAAGTTGCTTGTAAATGAATAAAATACTCTGTTATAAGGTGTGTAAAATCTTGCAGATATCATTTGTAGATATTTTATGAAGCAATAATAAAGCTTAGTTAATAATAAAAACATTTGTTAATGTTTTATTCATCATTAGTAAATTATTTACTGAGTCTTTACTAAGGAACATTATTATAAAGTGTTACCCAATCTTCTTTTTGAAACTGCTGGGGAATAGGCCTAAATCATTGACAGTAAATATTGGGCCTAAATAGACAGAGGTGGAACGTAAGTAATAAGTATTTTTACTTCGTTAGGCCTACTGTAGGCCCTACTTAAGTAGCCTATTTTTTTCTGGAATTTGTAGGCCTACTTACTTGAGTAAAAATAAAAATGCAGACTTTTACTTTAACTCAATTAATTTTTTTGACAATTACTTGTACTTTCTACTCCTTACATTTCTAGAAGAGGACTTAGTTAAGCGGGCTTGCGGAGCAAGGACCATGCAGAGCATGGCCCTTGCAGAGCAAGGCCCGATTCTAGTAATCTCTAAGTCCTGTTTAGTTATTATTTATTATTAAGCGGGCTTGCGGAGCAAGGACCATGCAGAGCATGGCCCTTGCAGAGCAAGGCCCGTTTATAGTAATCTCTAAGTCCTGTTTAGTTATTAAGCGGGCTTGCGGAGCAAGGACCATGCAGAGCATGGCCCTTGCAGAGCAAGGCCCGTTTATAGTAATCTCTAAGTCCTGTTTAGTTAAGCGGGCTTGCGGAGCAAGAGCAGAGCTCTTGCAGAGCAAGGCCCGTTTATAGTAATCTCTAAGTCCTGTTTCTTCCTGTTTTTATTATTGGTCTTGTGCAGGGGGACAGTAAAAATAGAAAATGGATCTCCTCCTAGGCCTTTCGAGATAAGAACACAAAAACCCGGTTTA